>NC_056627.2:87993036-88603036 GCF_002870075.4 Lactuca sativa | reverse complement strand
AACGAGACTTGTACGTATAGGCCATGAACTCTGAATTCCGTAAATCAATATTACCACTTTTGAAGTACAATCATATCACTACTTAGCTATTTAAAATATTGCAACTTCATAAAGATCCATTAATATGTTTCAAATGAAAAGTGAGTTTTTGACTATAAAGCCATAAAACATTCAGTTTTTGATTCCTCTTGAAATAGAAAGTCCATGTGAAATAGAAGAGTAAACTTTATCTTTCTGTTCCGCGTGAAATAGAAAAGTAAAGTTTTTATGTAAAATAATAGACAAAAAGTCCATAAAAGTATGCGGGTTTTTAATATGTAACAAAGAAATGATAAGATGACGATAACATATAAATCTCTAAAATTTACTACATTACATTTCAAATCTTATTTAATATGTGTTTTCTAAATGTCCCAAAAATCAATCAGTTTTTCGTTTGTAATCGTGTTAAACTTCTTTGATAGTCAATAAAAAGAAAACATACAGTTTTAGGCTCATAAGGACCCACATGGCCACATTCTCACTTTCTATCTACATGTTATGTGGTATTACAGGAGTCATTTTAGCTTAATGGTGAATCTAAAACTAAAATCTTTATGTTTACTCATTTAAACTAAGGTATATCGTTAATTTTTTTCTAATACTAAAAGATAGGTCCTAAAAAATTTCTATTTAATTTTTAAAAAATATTAAAATTTAGATAGGTCATTAGAACCACCTTAAATGTATGTAGATATGCCCTACATAAGGAAATAAATTAAATTACCTTCAAAGCAAAATAAATGATGTTGTTAGAACATAAGATCTCACTTATGAATTTATCTTTTCAACAGGAGAGTCTTTCGAGTTTTGAGGTTGACTAGGAGAATTAACATGTTATGACTCAAATTGTTTAATAGCACTTATGATAAAATCTAATTTTCAAATATCTATTCAATAAATTAATGAATTTTAATATTATTCCTTGTGATATTCAGATGCTATTAATTATGCAAAATATTATTATAATTAAATATGAAATATGTTATTTATAGAAAATATTTTCTTATTCAAAAATATTAAATGCATTCATTATAAACAATATCATACATACTTATAAAGCTAACATTTTTTTCTTGAATCTCATGCATTTGAAACCCCCATTCTTTTTTCCTTTCACCATATTAATTTGAAACTTCTATGACTTTTCAATTTCTTTATAATAATAAGTATAATTTGGTAATTAAACTAAATTTCGATATTAAAATAATATCTTTAATTCTGCTTATAAAATTATGTTTTTTAACTTTTAACATATTATATTTAATTTATTAGTTTTAATATATTGTTGGATGTAAACCATTATCGTTTTAAATGTATAATTTTTGAACAATTTGTATAAAATACTTAAATTATTAATTAAAATATAACATTATAAGCTCAACTTAAATATAAATTTCACTTAACTTAAACAACCCAAAGATTATTTTATAAATAGTTAAAAGTGATAAATTGTATTATCTTTCTAATAATGATTGTAAGTTGGTTAATAAGGTTAAATAAATATCAAACCTAAAGTGTAATCATAAATAGACTAAATTTCAATCTTAAAATAATATCTTTACTTCTATTTATAAAGTTATGTCTTTGCATTTGAAAATCCCATTTTTTTTTCCTTTCACCACATTCATTTGAAACTCTCATCACGTTTCAATTTCTTTATAATAATAATTATAATTTGGTAATTAGGTTAAATAAACAACAAATCGAAAGTGTAATCATATATAAACTAAATTTCAATATTAAAATAATATCTTTAATTCTACTTATAAAATTATGTTTTTAACTTTTTACATATTATACTTAATTTATTAGTTTTAATATATTATTGGATGTAAACCATTATCATTTTAAAGGTATAATTTTTGAACAATTTGTATAAAACACTTAAATTATTAATTAAAATATAACATTATAGGCTCAACTTAAATATAAATTTTATTTAACTTGAACAACCCAAATATTATTTTATAAATAGTTAAAAATGATAAATTATAGTGTCTTTCTAATAATGTTTGTAAATTAGTTAATAAGATTAAATAAATATCAAACCTAAAGTGTAATCATATATAGACTAAATTTCAATTTTAAAATAATATCTTTATTTCTATTTATAAAGTTATGTCTTTAAATTTTAACATATTATACTTAATTTATTAGATTTAAAATGTTGTTGCATGTAAACCATTATCAGTTTAAAACTACAACTTTTGAACAATTTGGACAAAATACTTAAATTGTTAATTTAAATATAACATTACAGTATCAACTTAAATATAAATTTCAGTTCCACTAAAAAAAACCAAATAATATTTTGTAAATAGTTAAAAGTGATAAATTATAGTGATAAATGCAAAAACTAAATTGTAATATCAGTTTAACTAAAATATTTCCTAAATATATTTATATAATCGTTAAAAAATTTCAAATAAGTAGCTTAAAATAATTTATAATAACAATAGTTAAAAATAAATCTATATAAATGATTATATTGTTACCTTAAAAATCAAAAAATAATGTGTGATGTTTTAAATAATTATAATGATAGAAATTAAAACATTAAGCAAATAAATTTAAAAAAATTAGTTAAAAATAACAACAGCTATAAATAATATTAAACCATATATAATATTTAATTTTATTGATGTGTAACTCGCGAGTAGAAGTCATTCAAACGATTGAGATTATGACGTTATAATAGATGTATATATTATCATATAATTCAAAATAATCAATATATTATATCAAATTAATACACGAATTATTATATCAAATTTAACAACATTAGTGTTATATTTAAAAATATATATATTTGTAAAGACTTCAACTATATAGGTGTTTCTGCGTATTACAATGTCAACTCAAATATAAATTTCAGTTCCATTTAAAAAACTAAAGAATATTTTGTAAATAGTTAAAGGTGATAAATTGTAGTAATAAAAGCAAAAACTAAATTGTAATCTCAATTTAACTAAAATATTTCTTAAATATATTTTTATAATCGTTAAAAGTTTCCAAATAAGTAGCTTAAAATAACTTACAATAACAATAGTTAAAAACAACTTTATATAATTGATTATATTATTAGCTTTAAAATAAAAAAACAATGTTTGATGTTTTAAATAATTATAATGATAGAAATTAAAAAATTAAGCAAATAAATTTTAAAAAGTTATTTAACAATAAAAACAACTATAAATAACATCAAATCATATATTATATTTAATTTTATTCATGTGTAACTCACGGGTAGAAGTCATTCAAACGATTGAGATTATGAAGTTATAATAAATGCATATATTATCATATAATTCAAAATAATCAATACATTATATCAATTTAGTATATACAAATTATTATATCAAATTTAACAACAACGTTATTGTTATATTTAAAAAACCATATATTTGTAAAGACTTCAACTATATAGGTGTGTTTGCGCAACGCGCGGACATTCGCCTAGTTTCTTATAATTAATGCATTTTTATGCCATGTGGCATTCTCGAAGCCCTCTCCTAGCTTATATTCTCACTTACTAGTTTATAACCCGTGGGAACCACGGTTACAAAATTAATTAAACTTTTATAGTGATCACTTAAAATTATTAATCACTTATTTTAAATTAATTATTAATTAAGAGATATTTTTTTAGTTATATAAAATTATAATTGTTAATTTAAATAAATATGTGAAATTACATCACCTTATAATTTATATTAATTTTATTTTAATTTTTATTCTAATCTTATTAATTTAATGTAATTAGATTGAGAAATTTAAATTTTTAAATTTAAAATTGAGAATTAATATGTTGATAAGTAGAATGCATTAATTAGGAAGCCTAATAGGGTGACACACAGCAAAAATAGAATAAAATATGCATTAATTAGGAGGTCTAATAGAATGACACATGTCAAAAGAAGATTAAAACTATTCTTTTATTAGAATAGGGAGATTTATCAAAGTGAAATTCCGAAATTATCCCTTTGACCCTTATATGTTCATTTACCAGTCAAATACTTTCCTCTTCAATTTTCATATTTCAATCGGAAAATCAAGAATTTATCTTCTAAATCTTCAATATCCGTAAATCTCGGTCCCTTGATTAGTTGTGATTTGGATGTCAAAATCCCCAATTCACTCATTTCAGTTGTAAAATCAGTTGCCCCTTTAATATTTCGAAACCTTGAAAGTTTACTTTGACGATGTGTTAAATTCAAGAAGACGAAAAAGCCACGATAGGTTTTGTATCTTCCTCACATTAAAATCCCAAGATTTTTAATTCTGGAGGTACAACCTTCTCCTTCTTCCTCCAAACACTAAATGTATTGTGTGTGTGTGTGTGTGTTGATTTCATAACTCATAATATTCGATTTCGGCATGACTGGTTTCTCTCATTTCATCACTCGAGAGTTGAGAGTGAACGTTATCTGGTACGTTTTTTTCTTATTTCATCAATCTTCCAATTTCCTCAATTTTCAACCACATAACTTTAAAATAAATTTGGGAAATTTATCACTTTTGCTTCTTCTAACAAAGCTGGTATGTGAAGAGATAATAAAACTAATTTTGGGGATTATTATATTCTTTTTTGTGTTTCAAAGTTTGTTGCTTTGAAGATGCACGCCAAATGCTTGATGAAATGCTTGAAAAAACCTATAAGATTTAGTTTGAATTCATGATTACTATGTTGCTTTGTTAGCTAATTTTTCAACATTGAGTAGATATATAAGAACTTAGACTGATTATAAGTTACATCTTTTGTGTTTTTTAATGTCGCTTGAGACCAAGAATGAAGACGGGAGCCGTTATCCCAAACGTGCAGTATATATTGATGTGACAACCCGAAGTTTGCTCCATCGCCGTAACCCGTTTCCGTCCATAAAATTCATCTTTTTCAAATTGTTTCCGTTTAAGTTTTTAAATTAAGTCATTAATTTTTAGACTTCCATTATGACTTAATTGTTATCCAAACATGTTAGAAACTCATGAAAACATCCCAAACTATTATTTAGAAAATTTTTAGTTTCGACCATATCGAGTTACGACAACTTAATCGGGTGCGACCAAAAGTCTTGCTTAACATCGGTATCGGGTAGAATTCCACCGTGTCCCAAACTTTAACCATATATAAAGTTGAGAGAGCCTTATTTTAAGCCTTTTTCCACTCTCTCTCTACCCTCTCTCCTCAATCCAAGTTCTAGGTTCCAAAATCATCAAATTCAAGCCCCAAATCTTCAAGGTAACTATCCTAGCTTATAGTATAACATCTTTAGCCTTCAATTTCGTGTTCAAATCATGGAATAGGACCATAAACATGTGTTTACGGCCCTGGAACAACCTTAGGCCGTGAACACATGCAAATGGGGTTTTTGAGCCATAAAACCCTTCTAAATCACATTTGGAGCTTAGATATGACTTAGGGGCTTACCATAATGGACTTAGAACACCTCGAACTCATCATTTAGGTTGTAAACATGATTTTACAGCCCAAGCGCATGCTTGGACCGTAAACACCATTTCTTGGGTAGTAAACTCCTTTTAAAGTGTTAAGATGTCCCTTAAACACCTCCTAAGCCTTAGAACAAAGTCTAGAAGCAACTACAAATATGTTAGGGACCTTAAACTTGATAGAAACCACCCCCTAAGGAGTTCACAGCCGTAAACCCCCAAAGAATGGGTTCCTGGGCCGTAAACTCCTAAAACATGGTCAAATGATGCCCTAAATTCCATCCAAGGCTTGTAAAGGACTTAGAATCACATATGATTAATCTAGGGCCACCAAAACATGAAAAGAATGAGTACATAGGAGCTTACGGCCGTAAACTCCTAATTCACATCCGTAAACTCCATTAGATGGTCCATATGTTGGTTTAATCCATTCCTATACCCTAGATTTGATCCTAGCTAATTTTCCCAAGTGATATAAGGCCATTTAGCAACCTAGAACCCACCACCCATGAGTTTACGGCCGTAAACTCATGGGGATATGGTATTAGGGCTATAATCTCTTCAAGGAGTTTACTCTTGAAGAGAAAACTCCATATCTATGCCCCATACGCCCGTAGATGCCACCCAGGTCACTCCAAACACTTATTTTGAAGTGTTTTCGCGTCTTGGAGTGTATAATCATATCTAATTAGTGGTTCAAAGTCTAATTAGATACAATTGTGTATCATTTCATATTACATAGGAACCTCGCGTGTTTTCAAGCCTCGAACTAACGTTTAGCACCCAAACCGACACAATTCTCGTCTAGTGAGTTCATACCCCTACCCTTTTTCAGTGTTTTTCAATGTTTTCAGGGGGGGGGGGATACAAGAAAAAGTACAAGGATATCTTGTACTCAAACTTATTATTTCATTTGAAATGTTTCATATTCCACATGCTTTTAACAAATGAAACCGTATTAACCAACAGTTTGACTTGCAGAGTTAGTTTTCAGATATTATTATATATTGTTATAATATATGTTTCTCACATGATTTTCCACTTTATTATTGTTAAAGGCATTAGTTTAGTACTTTTGATTTGTCCTCTGTAACACTCCACAGAGATACGCAATTGGAGGACCGCCCTTTGTAATCAGAATCTAAAACAGGATTTTCCACATTATTACTTGTAAATTCGTTAATCTTAATAATTGGAGACACATCCTCTGTAACACTCCACAAAGATACGCGAGTGGAGGACCGCCCCCGTAACCAGAATCTCCGGGAGGGAGAGCGTGACTTTAGTGTATAGATCTATACGGAGCTAACTACCCCGCACCTGGCTGCTAGCTACAACCGAACCGAAAGGTTCATGGGTGACGGAAGTCATAAATTGATGATGGACTACTTATTGCCATTTTTAGTCTATCGTATGGTTATGGAACTCGCAATTTAGATAACGGAGATTTACTTGTTGGTAATAATGAATTTTAGTAAGCTAATAACCTTAAGAATTAGTTTACTTTCCACACAATAGTTTTATATATGTGTTAAAACTAACATACATTTCAAGGATAACCAGGCATCCAGGAAACTTCACACAAACATTTTAAGTATGGTAGATACTTGTATATTACATTTGGATTCGGTAACCAAACACAAACTTTTAGGAAAATAAGGGGTTTTCCTGGGATAACTGAATTGTTCTTAACTAGACCGTGTAACTAATGGATAACTAAACTTTACTTTTAAGAAAATATGGGATTTTCTTGGATTCATAACTTTTACAGAAAACCAAAGGAAACTTGTTCATTTTTCAGAAAAACAAACCGCTTATGAACTTACTAGCTTTATTCTGATTTTTAAACTGCTTGTATTCTCAGGTCCACATTAGACAGGTACCCCACGATCTTTTGGAAGTCGTAGCGTATAGAAGTGTCACAACTGGAAATTTTGTGTCATGTAATCTATACATTCAAGCTAATGTGAATCAAAAACTTAAGAACATGTGTAACACCTATGATTATGACTTCAAAAACTTCAATCAAATACATCATACAAGTACTACAAATAGTCATCAAACAATTGGAGACCCTAGAAGTCCTTGTTTAAGTCCATTTTGGACTAGGACTCCCTTATTGGATCCAAGTGGACCAATAAGCTTCCAATTAGACTATCATGGGCTTAGAACCCTAATTGGGCTCTAATTGGACCCACATTTATTTATTTCAACATTTTGGGTCATATTGGGCCTAGAATGAAATGAATTAAAAGCCTTGATACATGAATAACCTAAACTAGTCCAATAAAAATATAAAAAAATCCTACCACATTCCTTTAGACTTAAAACATACCCAAGATTAACTCTAATAGTGGGCTTAGGGGCAAAGGCCCAATTTTTTTTCTTTCCCTCCCAAAAATCTCGGCCCAAGGCCCAACTCCAAGAAGATAAGAAGAGAGTTGACTTTAGTATGCCACCTCATTATTGTCCCTTGATATCCATGCAATTTAGTCCATATTTCCATGTAACATCACTTCAAAGATCACTTCTTCCTTCTCCCTCTCTCACTCTCGGCCATACTCACACACACACACTCACAAAAATCTCTCAAACTCTCTCAAGAACACTCCTCCCTCTCCACTCTAAAATCTCGAAAATTAGGAGGCTTTCAAGAGGATATTTCCACCAACTCTTCATCCAAGGTAAGGTTATGCTTGGATCTATGAATTAAATTCTTTGTTTTATCAAAATCCTTTCCTAATCCATGCAAAAATCGTGATCTTGCATCCTAGAACCATCTCAAACTCGAGATCTTCAAGAAAAGGGTGTTAAGGCCAAAAATCACCAAGTTTTCTTCCATCTTTTTTTCAAGAACCGAAATCACACCCTAAGGTGAGCTTCATACCCCCTATTTTCTGTTTTTATGAGTTTTGTGGGGGGGGGGGGGAATACAAGTGAAAGCGTAGATCTATATGTGCTTTGTATGCCTTGTATGATTTCCATGCTTATATGTATGCTTTTGTGTGTTGTAATGTTGGATCTAGCCATAAAACCCCTCAAAACCGAGATATACCTTATGTTAAATGATTTTAGCATCAAATATATTCTACATACAAAGTATTTCTAGAAAAATAGCTAAGGGATTTAGTAACTATTTCTTTGGGCTAAAAACACAAATTTTTGGACCTAAAATGTGAAAAATACAAAATTAAGGGCCCAAATTGACATATTACGAATTCTGATGGATGAGGTGTGTCAAAACAGTTTCAATAAGACAATTTCTGGAAATATACTCATTTAGAGGATTAAAAACATAAACTTTAAGCTTAATGGGCTAAAAATGACATTTTCGGCCCAATGAGGCCCATTATGCGAGATTTTCTGTTTTGGAGGGCCAAAACTGTGTTTTTCTGTAAAACAGTGGACTATAAGTGTTCCAAGTCCTTTCCAAAGGTTTAAAATGCTTTCTAAATTTAAAAAGGACCAAAGTTGCAAAAATTTTACAATTTGGGCCAAAAGTGTCAAAGTTGCGGAAAAGAAAGGCTATTACCGAGAAAACTGCAATTTCAGGGACTAAAACTGTTTTCTATGAAAAATATGCTGAAAAATATTAATTTCAATAATTTTTGGTGTTAAAATGTCAAGAAAATTGATTTAAGGACCAAACCGGAAAGTATTTAAATAAAGGGTTGAAAAAGTAAATTTTACAAACAATGAGGGGCTGGAAACAGAAAACTTTCAAGGCTAACTCAATACATACAATTTGATCAAATGATGGCACCGCGACTATCGACGAAATACAATACACTACAATACCAAAAATCATTGTGAAACGAATCGGTTCGGTCTCGAACCAATGAAAATCCGAAACTACTAACACGACGACGCTGCGATTCATACAAATAACGTTTGGGAATTCAATATACATGCGAGTGTGCACAGACGTCTACGCACCATCTTTGGGCCCCAAAAGTGTAAAATCTTGTTTGTTGGGCCTAGCTAGCCCAATGACCTGATCTTAAGGCCCGAAGACATCTATCTTACGAAGTGTTGGGTTTTACCGATCTAACACAACGTAAAAGGACTTTCAATGGCTTGTATACTACTGGTCCCCAAGGGTCCTTTGGTATTGCTAGTAGAGTCTACCTTTTTATGCGAGGCGGGTCTGGGACCCCTCGTACATTTTTATCCCCAACCGGTCAATGGAGTCATTGAGGTCTTCGTGTCCTCTTTCTCTTCGGATGTGGGACTACACCTAGTCAGGGCGATTGGATAACGTGATTAGTACGGACGACGCCTACGGGATCGTTAGTATAGCTATAAACTGGTCGTTTGTGTAACGCGTGTTTGTAGCAAATAATCATGCTCAAAAATAATCCAACGTCGCCTGGGACTGACACTACACGCTATGCAATGGTTTCAATGTAACTTCATGGAATTCAAGGAATTAGGAAAACATCGGGTTTTCCTAGGGTTTTAATACATACGGGTTCGAAATACATACAACTTTAATGAACAATTTTTACAAGCATAGAAACAAACAAGCATACCTATGGATCTTCACAAACGTTTTCAAAAGCTTTTCTTTTCAGGAAATATCGGATTTTCTGGTGGTTTTCAAACGACACGAAACATTGTTTTTCAAATACCGCTTATGAACTCACCAACATTTCATATGTTGACGTTTTCAAAATACTTGTATTCTCAGGGAACCAGTGAATCAAAGGAAATCATATTCAGTGATGGCTTGCAGTTTATCTATGTACGAATCGAACAACTTATTTTTGGGAATGTAATGTTTAAACAATGTACTTCATGTAAACTCTACTGGTTGTACTATATTAATGCATGGTGACGAATGTTGTTATGTTTCATATATATTCAATGTTATGGTATTCAATTGAGTCACGACAGCCCCCGGACGTTTCCGCCGTCTGGTTCGGGGGTGTGACAGGTTGGTATCAGAGCTTTGTTTATAGTGAACTAGCATGTCGAGCCACACATTGATATGCAACTATAAACCAAAAAGAGGGACTAACATAACTCTGAACAAAACAAGTAAATAAAACACACTTGCTTGCATTAGGAATAAGGACCTAACGCTGAATCAAACACAATAATGCTGGTATCTCGGTTAATTCGGGACTGTTCTTAGTGATACCAAGGAGTGAATGTAGCCTGATCAACTACATTCTCTCCAAAGTAAAACTAACACACGTCTTGATGAGATCGGGATGGCTAGGGAACCTAAAACTATACCCTTATCACCAAAAAGAGAACGTTCGCTTAGTCTGTACAATAGTCATAGCACCTAGGAATAATGTTAGCATATTTACATACTCGCGCAGACAGCATGGCTGGTTTTCATCACCCTGGAGACCCCTATTTCCCTAATCAGGGAAACAACGGATGGCTAGAGGAGGAGGAGCCTGAGGAAGAGCCTGAAGAGGAACCTGAGGAAGACCCCGAAGAGGAATCTGACGGGGAACCGGAGGCGGAAGTCGAGGGCGAGCCTGCCGAACCCGAAGAAGACGAAGAGAATTTCGAAGAGGAGCTCGACGACAGCGAAGGGGGTGATTCGGACGCGGAGTCCGAGGTCATCAACCCCCCTTACCCGATCAGGGTGCTTGCTTATCGTGTGGGTCCCACTGGACCTACCCCTCCTTGGGGCATTGATCTTTGGAGATGGAGCAGACATCAGGGACAGCGACCCCCGTTTGGCATGTCACATGAGTTCTTTGACCTGAGGGACGGAGGACCGGCCGACCGAGCCCTACCAGTCATGGTGAGACGATTACGGGACACCGGCGACCTTGCTCAGGGCACTGCTGATCAAGTACGCCAGTTGTGGACTAGGGTCGAGCGTGCGGAACAGGAGATGCGTGACGTCCTCCGGGAGTTTCACATGAGGCAGGTAAGGTGGGAGTCTCGACTTCAGGACGCAGAACGCTTGGTGGCTCGTCTTCAGGGAGCATCCACATCTTCGGCACCACCTCCAGATGCAGCTCATCGCGGTTAGGGATAGACTTATCATAGTAGGTCATTAGGAACTATGCTATGTACTCCGGCTCTATGTTTAAGTGACTACACTACTCATGGAGCCGTTATGCTGTCAGATTAGTGTCACTTATGTATGCTCTTACGAGCAAATTTTCTTGTATTACATGCGGATAATATTAATGAACTTTTGTGTGTTTTGCAATGATATTACCAGTTATTATGTGTTGAGACGTTATGATTGTATGCCCGATGGTAGTAATGTTTAGGTTCGTACCATACACCTAGTTAGTAGGATTACAACCTCACAGAAACCACGTACACTCAACATCTTTCCGTTTCATGACAGAAAGATGCCTCGCCGAGCTACTCGCGGAAATCCCGAACCAACCCCGCCCGAAGTTGACACCATTGCTTTTCAGGCAGCCGTGTCTGCTGCGGTCACAGCAGCTATGGCACAACTCCACCGAGGGAACAACGGAGGAGGTAACGGGCAAGGATTCGGAAGTTCGAACAACGGGACGAATCAAGGACCCACTAAAACGTGCACCTACAAGGACTTCACAAACGCTAAACCACGGACTTTCAACGGCACTGGAGGAGTGATCACTCTGAAGCGATGGATCGAGAAGGTAGAGTCAGTATTCGAGATATGCGATTGCCCCGAGCAGATGAAGGTGAAGTTCGCGGCCTGTACTTTTGTGGACCAAGCACTCACTTGGTGGAACGGACACGTGGAAGCTATGACGCTCCCTGTCGCCAACTCTATCCCCTGGGCAGAAATGAAAAAGATGTTAACGGCTGAGTACTGCCCCCGAGGCGAAATACAAAAGATGGAGCAGGAGCTATGGAACCTCACTGTGCAAAATGCGAACATCGATGCCTACATATCGAGATTTAGCGAACTATCTCTGTTGTGCCCGGGTATGATCACATCAGAAGGAAAGAAGATCGAACGATTCATCTGGGGACTGACACCTCCCATTCAGGGGAATGTGATAGCTGCGAACCCTGAATCGTTTGACAGTGCGAAGAGATTGGCAAAGAGGCTATATGATCATAACAACAAGAAGGGCGAGAAGCCAGTGGAGACTGAGAAGAAAAAGGAGGGTGATGGCAAGAAAGGGTGGAACAACAAGAGAAAGGGGCGTCAGGGCCCCGAGGCCTCTAAAAAGCAGCAAACAGTGGCAGTTAACGCTGTCACTGCACCGGTTCCAGCCACACCACATGCTCCAGCCTCAGCTACTTCAAATGCTTCAAGACCCTATTCCGGTAATTTTCCCAAGTGCAACAAGTGCGGTTTCCATCACCATGGAGAATGTAAGGAGTTCCATTGCACCAGTTGTAACCGAAGGGGACACACTGCAAGGTTCTGCAGGACTTATCCTCCCCAGAATCAAAATCAGGGAAACAACCACAACAACAACAACCACCGCAATAACAACAACACCAATGCCGGCGGCAACAATGCAGGGCCTAGCCACACCTGCTTCGGGTGTGGAAGGACGGGGCACTTCCGTCGAGATTGCCCTAACAACAACCACTCAGGAAACAGAGGAGCAGGAAGAATGCTGACTATGGGTCAGAGTGATGCAGTTCAGGACCCCGCAGTTGTGACCGGTACGTTCCTCCTAAACCACACTTATGCATGCATCTTATTTGATACCGGAGCGGAGCGAAGTTTCGTAAGCGAGAAGTTTAAACATTTATTAAAACAACAACCCTAGAAGCTAAATGAAACCTATACGGTGGAAATGGCCAATGGGAAAACCGAATCCACTAGGGAGATCTACATCGGATGTACCCTAACCCTCAACCAACACGTTTTTCGAATAGACCTAATGCCAGTATCAATTAGGAGTTTCGATGTGATTATCGGCATGGATTGGTTAAGCCCCCACCATGCTGAGATTATGTGCCACGAGAAGGCCGTCCGCCTTCGTCTCCCAAATTATGAAACCCTAGTAATTTACGGAGACAAACTCAGTACGAATCTTCGTCTTATCTCGTGCATCAAAGCACAAAAATATCTGCGAAAGAACAATTTGGTGTTCTTGGCTCACATAGTGGACAAGACCAAAGAAGAAACTAACATCCAAGGTATTCCGGTAGCGTGTGAATTTCCAGACGTGTTTCCTGAAGATCTTCCAGGAGTACCCCCAGAGAGACAGGTTGAATTCCGAATCGACCTCGTTCCAGGAGCAACTCCTCTCGCTAAATCGCCATATCGGTTGGCTCCTGCTGAAATGCAGGAATTGTCCAGCCAACTCAGTGAGCTTCTGGACAAGGGATTTATCCGACCTAGCTACTCGCCATGGGGAGCTCCGGTGCTCTTTGTCAAAAAGAAGGACGGATCTTTCAGAATGTGCATCGATTACAGAGAGTTAAATAAACTCACTGTTAAAAACCGCTACCCACTCCCACGAATCGATGATCTATTCGACCAGCTCCAAGGAGCTAGCTATTTTTCTAAAATAGATCTACGGTCTGGATACCACCAACTCAAAGTCCGAGAAGAGGATATTCCTAAAACCGCTTTCCGAACCCGCTACGGACATTATGAATTCGTCGTAATGCCCTTCGGTCTAACAAATGCACCTGCCGCATTCATGGACCTAATGAATCGAATCTGTCGACCGTTCCTAGGCAACTTCGTCATTGTGTTTATCGATGACATCCTCGTCTATTCTCGAAGCAAAGAGGAGCATGGCCAACATCTCCGACAAGTCCTAGAGACTCTGCGATCGGAAAAGCTTTACGCCAAACTCTCTAAGTGTGAGTTCTGGCTCCGGAGCGTGAATTTCCTAGGCCACGTAGTCAGTCAAGACGGAATTCATGTGGATCCCTCTAAGGTCAAAGCTGTGGAAGGATGGGCAACTCCGACTACGCCCACATAAATTCGTCAGTTCTTAGGCCTAGCAGGCTACTATAGGAGATTCATCCAAAACTTCTCTAAGATCGCCAAGCCGCTTACCTTGCTTACGCAAAAGGGCGTGCCATTCAAATGGACAGACCGACAAGAAATTGCGTTTCGAACCTTGAAGCAAGCTCTCTGTAGTGCTCCTGTACTATCTCTACCTGAAGGAACGAAAGATTTTGTGGTCTACTGTGACGCGTCGAATCAGGGCTTAGGTTGCGTTCTCATGCAACGTGGAAGAGTGATAGCATATGTGTCCCGCCAGCTAAAGATGCACGAAGTAAATTACACGACCCATGACCTAGAACTGGGAGCCGTGGTCTTCGCTCTGAAAATTTGGAGGCACTACCTGTACGGTACAAAGTGCACCATCTTCACGGACCACAAGAGCCTCCAGCACATCCTGAATCAGAAAGAGCTGAACATGAGACAACGAAGATGGGTGGAATTACTAAACGACTACGAATGCGAGATCAAGTACCATCCGGGCAAGGCCAACGTGGTAGCTGATGCATTAAGTCGGAAGGAGTACTCTAATCGCCATACGAAAACTCACTCGATAACCATTCAATCTCATCTGGCCACTCAAATTGCATCAGTCCAGTCAGAGGCTATGAAGACGGAAAATAGAATTAGCGAGGCATTGCGCAGGATGGAAAAGAACATAGAAGCAAGAGAAAATGGAGTATACTACTTCATGAACCGTATTTGGGTCCCAAAAAACCGGAGGATTTAGGGAGACCGTTATGAAGGAAGCCCACAAGACACGATACTCCATTCATCCTGGTTCAGACAAGATGTATTTGGACATTAAACAACACTATTGGTGGCCTAACATGAAGGCGGAAATCGCGACCTATGTTGGTAAGTGCCTTACGTGCGCCAAAGTAAAGGTGGAGTACCAGAAACCTTCCGGATTGTTACAACAACCGGCAATCCCTGAGTGGAAATGGGAGGGGATTTCTATGGATTTCGTGACCAAGCTGCCCAAGATGTCGGACGGACTGGACACCATATGGGTAATAATCGACCGACTGACGAAATCTGCCCATTTCCTGCCAATCAAAGAATCCTACAAGATGGAGAGGTTGACGCGTTTGTACCTACGAGAAATCGTAAGACTCCATGGAGTACCAAAATCTATCATCTCGGATGGGGACAGTAGGTTCACATCGCGCTTTTGGCAATCACTCCACAAGGCAATGGGAACTCATCTCGATATGAGCACCGCATATCACCCACAAACGGACGGTCAAAGTGAACGAACCATTCAAACGCTTGAAGACATGCTTCGAGCATGTGTGATAGACTTTGGAAAGTCTTGGGATACCCACCTGCCGTTGATCGAGTTCTCATATAACAATAGTTACCATTCGAGCATCAAGGTGGCTCCTTTCGAAGCACTGTACGGGCGTAAGTGTAGATCACCGTTATGTTGGGCTGAAGTAGGTGACACCCAGCTAGCAAAAACGCATACGTCGGACAGGGCACTAACGGGACCGGAGATCATTCGCGAAACCACAGAAAAGATCGTTCAGATCAGAGCTCGATTACAAGCATCGCGTGACCGACAAAAGAGCTACGCCGATAAACGGCGAAAGCCCTTAGAATTCCAGGTCGGTGATCGAGTACTGTTGAAAGTCTCACCCTGGAAAGGGGTTATACGTTTCGGAAAACGGGGAAAGTTGAACCCATGATACATTGGACCTTTCGAAAGCGTCGCCCGTATAGGTCCAGTAGCATACAGACTACAACTACCCGCGGAGCTAAACGGTATACACCCCGTGTTTCATGTCTCTAATCTGAAAAAGTTCCTATCAGATGAAACCCTTGTCATTCCTCTTGACGAAATCGAAATCAATGAGAATCTCCTGTTCGTCGAAGAACCAATCGAAATCATGGACAGGGAGGTGAAGCGTACTAAGCAGAGTCGCATCCCGATCGTGAAGGTACGGTGGAACGCAAAGCGTGGGCCAGAATTCACGTGGGAACGCGAAGATCAAATGAAGCAAAAGTACCCTCACCTATTCTAGCATTCTCAAATCTAGCTTTCAAACAGAATTTCGGGACGAAATTCCCTCTAACGGGGGGATGATATCACAACTGGAAATTTTGTGTCATGTAATCTATACATTCAAGCTAATGTGAATCAAAAACTTAAGAACATGTGTAACACCTAGGATTATGACTTCAAAAACTTCAATCAAATACATCATACAAGTACTACAAATAGTCATCAAACAATTGGAGACCCTAGAAGTCCTTGTTTAAGTCCATTTTGGACTAGGACTCCCTTATTGGATCCAAGTGGACCAATAAGCTTCCAATTAGACTATCATGGGCTTAGAACCCTAATTGGGCTCTAATTGGACCCACATTTATTTATTTCAACATTTTGGGTCATATTGGGCCTAGAATGAAATGAATTAAAAGCCTTGATACATGAATAACCTAAACTAGTCCAATAAAAATATAAAAAAATCCTACCACATTCCTTTAGACTTAAAACATACCCAAGATTAACTCTAATAGTGGGCTTAGGGGCAAAGGCCCAATTTTTTTTCTTTCCCTCCCAAAAATCTCGGCCCAAGGCCCAACTCCAAGAAGATAAGAAGAGAGTTGACTTTAGTATGCCACCTCATTATTGTCCCTTGATATCCATGCAATTTAGTCCATATTTCCATGCAACATCACTTCAAAGATCACTTCTTCCTTCTCCCTCTCTCACTCTCGGCCATACTCACACACACACACACTCACAAAAATCTCTCAAACTCTCTCAAGAACACTCCTCCTTCTCCACTCTAAAATCTCGAAAATTAGGAGGCTTTCAAGAGGATATTTCCACCAACTCTTCATCCAAGGTAAGGTTATGCTTGGATCTATGAATTAAATTCTTTGTTTTATCAAAATCCTTTCCTAATCCATGCAAAAATCGTGATCTTGCATCCTAGAACCATCTCAAACTCGAGATCTTCAAGAGAAGGGTGCTAAGGCCAAAAATCACCAAGTTTTCTTCCATCTTTTTTTCAAGAACCGAAATCACACCCTAAGGTGAGCTTCATACCCCCTATTTTCTGTTTTTATGAGTTTTGTGGGGGGGGGGGGAATACAAGTGAAAGCGTAGATCTATATGTGCTTTGTATGCCTTGTATGATTTCCATGCTTATATGTATGCTTTTGTGTGTTGTAATGTTGGATCTAGCCATAAAACCCCTCAAAACCGAGATATACCTTATGTTAAATGATTTTAGCATCAAATATATTCTACATACAAAGTATTTCTAGAAAAATAGCTAAGGGATTTAGTAACTATTTCTTTGGGCTAAAAACACAAATTTTTGGACCTAAAATGTGAAAAATACAAAATTAAGGGCCCAAATTGACATATTACGAATTCTGATGGATGAGGTGTGTCAAAACAGTTTCAATAAGACAATTTCTGGAAATATACTCATTTAGAGGATTAAAAACATAAACTTTAAGCTTAATGGGCTAAAAATGACATTTTCGGCCCAATGAGGCCCATTATGCGAGATTTTCTGTTTTGGAGGGCCAAAACTGTGTTTTTCTGTAAAACAGTGGACTATAAGTGTTCCAAGTCCTTTCCAAAGGTTTAAAATGCTTTCTAAATTTAAAAAGGACCAAAGTTGCAAAAATTTTACAATTTGGGCCAAAAGTGTCAAAGTTGCGGAAAAGAAAGGCTATTACCGAGAAAACTGCAATTTCAGGGACTAAAACTGTTTTCTATGAAAAATATGCTGAAAAATATTAATTTCAATAATTTTTGGTGTTAAAATGTCAAGAAAATTGATTTAAGGACCAAACCGGAAAGTATTTAAATAAAGGGTTGAAAAAGTAAATTTTACAAACAATGAGGGGCTGGAAACAGAAAACTTTCAAGGCTAACTCAATACATACAATTTGATCAAATGATGGCACCGCGACTATCGACGAAATACAATACACTACAATACCAAAAATCATTGTGAAACGAATCGGTTCGGTCTCGAACCAATGAAAATCCGAAACTACTAACACGACGACGCTGCGATTCATACAAATAACGTTTGGGAATTCAATATACATGCGAGTGTGCACAGACGTCTACGCACCATCTTTGGGCCCCAAAAGTGTAAAATCTTGTTTGTTGGGCCTAGCTAGCCCAATGACCTGATCTTAAGGCCCGAAGACATCTATCTTACGAAGTGTTGGGTTTTACCGATCTAACACAACGTAAAAGGACTTTCAATGGCTTGTATACTACTGGTCCCCAAGGGTCTTTTGGTATTGCTAGTAGAGTCTACCTTTTTATGCGAGGCGGGTCTGGGACCCCTCGTATATTTTTATCCCCAACCGGTCAATTGAGTCATTGAGGTCTTCGTGTCCTCTTTCTCTTCGGATGTGGGACTACACTTAGTCAGGGCGATTGGATAACGTGATTAGTACGGACGACGCCTACAGGATCGTTAGTATAGCTATAAACTGGTCGTTTGTGTAACGCGTGTTTGTAGCAAATAATCATGCTCAAAAATAATCCAACGTCGCCTGGGACTGACACTACACGCGATGCAATGGTTTCAATGTAACTTCATGGAATTCAAGGAATTAGGAAAACATCGGGTTTTCCTAGGGTTTTAATACATACGGGTTCGAAATACATACAACTTTAATGAACAATTTTTACAAGCATAGAAACAAACAAGCATACCTATGGATCTTCACAAACGTTTTCAAAAGCTTTTCTTTTCAGGAAATATCGGATTTTCTGGTGGTTTTCAAACGACACGAAACATTGTTTTTCAAATACCGCTTATGAACTCACCAACATTTCATATGTTGACGTTTTCAAAATACTTGTATTCTCAGGGAACCAGTGAATCAAAGGAAATCATATTCAGTGATGGCTTGCAGTTTATCTATGTACGAATCGAACAACTTATTTTTGGGAATGTAATGTTTAAACAATGTACTTCATGTAAACTCTACTGGTTGTACTATATTAATGCATGGTGACGAATGTTGTTATGTTTCATATATATTCAATGTTATGGTATTCAATTGAGTCACGACAGCCCCCGGACGTTTCCGCCGTCTGGTTCGGGGGTGTGACAGGTTGGTATCAGAGCTTTGTTTATAGTGAACTAGCATGTCGAGCCACACATTGATATGCAACTATAAACCAAAAAGAGGGACTAACATAACTCTGAACAAACAAAGTAAATAAAACACACTTGCTTGCATTAGGAATAAGGACCTAACGCTGAATCAAACACAATAATGCTGGTATCTCAGTTAATTCGGGACTGTTCTTAGTGATACCAAGGAGTGAATGTAGCCTGATCAACTACATTCTCTCCAAAGTAAAACTAACACACGTCTTGATGAGATCGGGATGGCTAGGGAACCTAAAACTATACCCTTATCACCAAAAAGAGAACGTTCGCTTAGTCTGTACAATAGTCATAGCACCTAGGAATAATGTTAGCATATTTACATACTCGCGCAGACAGCATGGATGGTTTTCATCACCCTGGAGACCCCTATTTCCCTAATCAGGGAAACAACGGATGGCTAGAGGAGGAGGAGCCTGAGGAAGAGCCTGAAGAGGAACCTGAGGAAGACCCCGAAGAGGAATCTGACGGGGAACCGGAGGCGGAAGTCGAGGGCGAGCCTGCCGAACCCGAAGAAGACGAAGAGAATTTCGAAGAGGAGCTCGACGACAGCGAAGGGGGTGACTACTGCAATTACAAAGGTTGGATACCTTGATGTTGGCTCTCACTCCATGTTCTCTTTGTTATTTCTCTCTTATGTTCAAAAGAAATCATATTTTATCTGGGAGCCCGATTTTAGTTGGCTGAGCTATGTGCTTTCTCTAAGTGTTAGCATATGAAGGGAAGGTCAAGACGATTGCCTTCTAAAAATTAATCGCATTGATGATGATTGTAATATTACCTTTTCAGTTAAATGCAAAACATAGCAAAGAAAATTGTTGTTGTTTTATATAGTGATCTTTCTTCTACAATTCACTAAGGCTTGATGTACGAATGTGTAACTTCCCTTATATTTTTAAGATAAAACTGGGTGAAACTGGGTACAGATATGAGATATTAATTGTTGATTACCAAACATTTGTTTCCCATCTACTAATGAAATGAAGGTTTGAATTTTCATATGTTTTAACAAAAATCATCCTAGTTTTAGTCGTCATGAAGGGAATGATGAGAAGGTCATGGTTGAAATTGGTTAAGAAGCCAGAAATATGGAGAGACAACCCTATTAGAGGAATTGATGTTCTTTTTGTATGGGTAAGTGTTTTTTCGGGTCAGAGTAGTTTAATTTCTATAAGTTTAAGTTTTGATAGAAATATGATGTATTAGCTTATTTTTTTACTTTTTGGAATAGTTTTCTATGATAGAAGAAATATACTGTGACAACCCGATATTTCAAGACGATATGTTGGGACGCAAGTCAAATTAAGGTCAAAATTTAACTTTCCTAAAATCTTATTTGGGGTAAATAAAGTAGAAGGAATAGTATCAAGGTTTCCAAGCATATAAAGAACGCTAAAATCCGAGTTATAACGAAGGAGTTATGACCATTCTAAGTTTTTCCGTCAGAAAAACGACAATACGAAGTTACGTAAAACTCGAATCGGAGATCGAGCGAGTTTTGGCCGAAATGACCTAAACGAGAATTAAAGGTCTCGTCAATGGTATTTCAGCGGTAAAAAGTCTAGCAAAAACCGACGTCAAATAAAGATGTTATGAATTTTTAAAGAAATTTCTTAATCACGTCATTTTAATAAATAAATAATAAAAATTATTTCATAATTTGCCAACGGAATCTAAACGAAAGTTGTAGATCATAGTCTCACCTTCGCAGGGATATAAAGAACGTCGAAAACGGAGTTCGTATGAAGGAGATATGAATTTTTGAAATTTAATTAAAATAATTATAAATTTAATTAAAAACCCCCGGTATTATCCGAAGGGGAGTCATCGGATAGGACCGAAGTACGCCCTGCGTACATTCGTACGCCCCGCGTACTGAGATCAAGGGCCTCGGATCGTCCACGTCGCCCTATCCGAGGCATCCGACCCGTCCGAAGCGCCCGACCCGTCCGACCCGCCGACCCGTCCGACCCGCCGTCCCATCCGACCCGCCTCCGCAGCAACCCGTCCCATCCGAAGCCGAGGCAGTCGAGGCTTCGGTCATGCATGACGTACGCGTACGCGCTGCGTACGAGCGTACGCCCCGCGTACCGAGACGGTTCAGCCTTCCTATAAATAGGATGCGAGGCTTTCCGAAAAATTTGCTCAATTCTCTCATTTCTCTCGCGGTCTTGCCTCGTTTTCCGTGCCCGTTCAAACCCGAAGCTCTGGCCTTTTTTGCTCAAGTCCCGAGGGTCGATTTTACTCCCAAGATTCCCGAGAATCCCGAGAAAAATCCGTTTCCCGAGACGAAACTCTGCCCGGTTTTCCATCTTGCTATCTTCAAACTTTCAGGTGAGTTCATACCCCTATAATCCACACTTTTAAATGTTTTATAAATATTTTTATATGCTTTTAAGGGGGGGAATACAAGTAAAACACACGATGATTATCGTATGTTATATAAAGTTTCGTTTTATACTTTTTATCAACAGAATCTTATGTGATTTATAATTATTATAAAGAAACTTTCGTATGCAAAATGTATCACGATAACATCATATCTTTTGAAATGAAAAGTGTTGTTATTTATATATAAATCAAACACACTGCTTATACTGTATGTATATGTGTCCACCTATCATAGTACAAACATACGATTATTTTGGCACGAAAAACCTCAATATTTTGGGATACTTCTTGTTACTAAATCAATCTTATGCGATTTATAACTAGTATACAAATGGATTTACTACAAGTTTAACAGTTTCACTAAACATATTACTTCAAATGACTTTCTTAAACGTTTTTACATGATTAAAGCTCGTTATCAAACTGTCTTACATACTGTAAGCTTCCTTTCAAAATCGGTTACAAAGGTGTTTTCAAACAATGGTTTTCCGTGTACTTAAACTGTCTTATCAAACAAAATACTTTCAATCATTTTATAAACTGACATCAAGTCACAAATTCTTTATTAGATTTTTCAACGGTTTTACAAAACTTCTTTATGCTTTTATATTATAAATTGCATGCCTCTATATGTATAGTTATATAAGAAATGTTTAAAAGACTTAGGAAGGCTATCCACCCTATTTCCTTTTCGCGCCTTGAGATGTGGTATGGTGGGATATTGGGCATTCGTCCGGAAGTCGTTTAAATATTAGTTATATATCATGTATACATATATGGTCATAAATGTTCCATCAGTTAATTTAGTTCCGATACTCGTAGATAGCAATGGTGTATAAACCTACTTGGCCACTCATCAATTACATTCTAGTAAACTATTATAGGAATAGTTTAGAGTAAACAAAACATTTTCCCTACTACAAGAAATTATACCAGAGTCAGTTCATTCATGAGTCCAGACTACATGTTATATGAAGGAATACTCTTTCATGAATACTTATACATGAATACTTTTACATAGACATTATATGGCAAATTACTACTACATGTTATATGAAGGAATACTCTTACATGAATACTTTTACATAGACATTATATGGCAAATTACTATTACATGTTATATGTCTAGATACGGTTATATTGTTCGCCTTTCTATCTTTACCTTGTGATTCAATCACATCATCGACGAGATAGACTGGGACTTTATCTCCTAGTACCACATCATACTTTGAGGGACTAACCATTCCGACAACCACTGTTAGCTACAGAGGTAAATGAACAATCTATGGATGTTCTAGGTTGATACCATCGTGGGTATACATAAGGGACTAACTATTCCTAAACCCGGCTGTTAGCAACAGAGGTAAATGAACAGTCTACGGATGTTCTAGGTTGATACCATTTCAGGTATACTTAAGGGACTACTAATAATAGTTAAACAGGGAAAAACCATCACATTTTCAAGAGATGCGTACTTTCAAAACAGTTAGGTCTAGGTAAAAGACTACTTTCAAAACATTCGAGTCTTGGTAGAAGACTACTTTTATACTAGTAGGAAATATGGGATTTTCTAGAGCTTTTCATACTTATACTAAATGTTTCATCATTCATTTACCAGTCTTTCATATCAACTAATGAAAGCAATGACATTAAATACTTATGAACTCACCAGCTTAAATGCTGATCTACTCTTTCAAAATAACTTGTATTCTCAGGTTACAAATAGACAGGTGTCGATACAAGGTTTAGAGAAGACGAAGCAGTCAAGACTCGTCTTTTATTTTGATAAGTTATCATCATGTCTTGTACTATGAAAGAAAACACTTGTAACTAAAATTATACTATTAATGCAATGGATGATGTTGTTGCTTGTTTACTACTTTACATTGTTGTTGATATTATACATGACGTCCTCCGCCCCAGAACGTTTCCGCCGTTCTTGGTTTTGGGGTGTGACAAATTGGTATCAGAGCATTGTTTATAGTGAATTGAGTATATCAACCCATAAAAGATATACTAACTATAAATACAATGGGATTAAAAATACTCTGATTTAGAGTATATACTTTAAATAATAAGATATTTAAGTAAGTATACGTGCTGCATTCATACTAAAATCAGTGTCACTAGGACAGTACAAAAGAATTACGATTGTTGGGCAACACAAGTAGGCTTAGAGACATATGGTCAAAACTGGGAAGATATAGCCTGATCGCCTATATTATCCGAGGGTTGACTAGCATGTGCCTAAGTTTAAGTGTGTAGTCGCAGCAATGCTAACATCTTACCAACCCTACCACAATGAGAACAATAGAACATAACATAAAAATTAAAATACTATAGGAGTATTTGGTGTTACTATAAGTACTTTATACTTGAGAATTAAAACGGGATCCTCATTACTAAGTTGATAGTTGCTAAGAGGATACACTAAGGCTACATGTAATTAGGATGTTATAGACTTAGAATCAGTGGTAATTTTGCCTTACCCCTATTCTGTGTGAATTTGGAAATAAGGTCACTTATTCGAAGGTCTATCCTATTTAGATTACACATAGCTGGTATGCACTTCACAAATAGTGATGTAACTAATGAGGGTTTTCTAAATAATTATCTAGATAGTTCGTCTAATAATTATCCACTTACCCTAAATTCTCGCATAGAAATCATAGTTGGACTCCATCCCCTTGACAACCAGTATCTTCCGAATGAAGTCTTAGCTGGTTGGTTTGGAGAAGAACCAGAGAATTGATCATCCTATCCCTTTGGATGATCACCATGATGAAAACCTTTTAGTCGATGCTAATTCCGAGCTAGAGGTTGAGAACCTACCCCGAGCAACTCCCTTTCCAATTCCTAACCCCCGTCCGGCTCTTCATGGCCCGACGCCTGATTCGGTGGAATGCTTGGAAACATGGAGCCAAGAACAAGATCAGCCCATGCCATTTATTGGCGACCGAAACTTTTGCGACCTGAGCAATGGGGGCTCAGCAGGTAGAATCTTGCCAATTATGGTCCGCAGAGTGGCCCAAAACGAGATTCAAGGCAGGACAGCCCAACATCAGATTGCCGAAGTTGTCACCGATGCGAGAATGCATACCCTCCACACCACTCATCTAGAAGATACTCACAAGAGATCAGAAAGAAACCATGAGAACCTGCTGCAAACACTAGCTGAAAACCCGAGCCAAAGTCATAGAGCTCCAAGTACGCCAGAGGGTGTACTAGAGACACCTACTTGACATGGAACGTCAATTGGTTGAACTGAGAATTCACCAGAGGAATTATCGTCGCCAGTAGTAGACGCTTTACTTTATTTCCCTTATAAAAAGAGGAATCGTATTTTTTGTCTATGCCTGATGTGGCATTTTCTATGAAATTATCTGGTACCGTAAGTACTTTAGTTAGGTCTTTATGCTGTCAGGAACTATCTCCTGTGGATATGATGTAAGACCTTTACAAGGTCATTTTCCTAAACCTTTACGCCGTAAATATCCAAGATATTGGCAGCCGGCTAACTTTTGTGTCATTTCCTTCATTCAAGTACTCTTATCATACTCTCATTGGAGTCTATCTGAAACCTGCTTTAGTTAAGTCATTGGACCATAGCAAGTTAAATACGGAGACGTTTCCAAGTCTCTTTCAGTGGTTGGATCTTTGTTATTCACCAATCCACGATACCTCAACTGGTACAACAAACGTCTTGAGAACATTCTACGAACTTACCTCTATTCATTACTAGGACTACATCATAGGGATGTAGGTCAAACCTTCGCGAACATACTTTCATTCTGTACTAGGACTGCATCATAGAGATGTAGGTCAAACTTTCGAGAACATCGTCGTACTCTTTACATGAACAATCCAAGTACATCAGGGTTAACCCTTTATACACACACTTCCATCCAGCACTAGGAGTGCATCATAGGGATGTAGGTCAATCCTTCAAGAACATACTTCTATTATTTACATGGACGATCGAAGAACGTCTAGGTTCAACCATACTCGCTCACAAATTCATTTTTCTTTTCGTATAACAGAATCATGTCGCCGAAGAAAAACGAACAACCCATCTACCAAACACCAACTCTTCAGATTGATGCAGCTACCTTTCAAGCTGCAGTCTTGGCTGCCGTGTCAGCTGTTCTGACCCTCCTTAACGCTAACAATGCGAATGTTAGCGGGATCGTTAACAATAATTCCAGTCCAAGTAACAGTCAAGTACTTCAACGAGAAACAAACTACCACGACACCCCGAATCCCAAGCCCAAGAATAACAAACGAAAGTTCTGGGCTAAGACTAAAGGCAAATCACCTCAAGGGACGAGCAAAAGACAACAACATGTGGCAACCTTCGCAGCCACGACTTCTGTACCTCATACTACCATCCCTAACCCGGCCAAACAGTATGCTGGCAATCTCCCAAAGTGTAACAAATGCAAATATCACCATCATGGATTTTGTGGGAAAATGCAGTGCTTAAACTGCAATAAAAAGGGACACACCGTCCGTTACTGCAAGAGTCGGATCCAACACATTACTTCAACCACCAATGTCGAAATTTCTCGAATATGCCATCTATGTCGCGTCATGGGACACTTCAAGAGGGACTGTCCAACAGAGGAGAATGATGGTGAATCCGGAGGAGTTTGACCTCATTATGGAAAGAGACAACGAAGGACCCTACTATAGTATAGGTTCACTTCCAACCGTCAGTAATATGTATGTTTTTATAAACCATCTAGAACTAGTGCAACTAGAGTCTTTGTCTGTATAGGAATTCTCGTCCTGCGTATACTTGTCTTTTGTAGTATATCATATTCGCAGCATTAGTCTTGTAGTAAATCTAAAGTGCCGAAACACTGTTGATGATTGCACGGTTGTTTTGTCTGTAAACATCTTTTGTTCAAATCTAATGTCTTTAAGTTTCCTTATGATTACGACATTATCATACTACTTGATTCAATTCTATCCTCACAAAAACAGCTTCATACGTACATCTATTCCTCCAAAATCGTCTTTCTAGCAAAACCGTTATTCCGGAACAACAAAGTACTCGTTCATAGAGCACCTCATGTTTCTCATCCTCTCCAAGGAGAAACTTAGCAAACCGCCCGAAGTACCACTCGTTCAATATGTCAAGTTCAATCCAAAGACCCACAGTTTCAAGCTTATTTATATAGGACTCGTATACCCGAGACTACGATTGGTGAGCCTGGTATAGGTTCTACTATGAACTTCAGGACGGAGACTGCCCAAGATTTACAAGTGATTATGCTACCATGCGAATAAACTTAGAAGCCAACACGTGCCCTTTCTGTCGATTGGGACAAGAAAGTCAGATAGAACAAAAGTACCTATCCTTTTTCCTTAATTCATGAGTAATCATACTTTATTTTTGATCTTCACGTCATCTACTCAACCACAAGGTTATGACTTCATAATCAGTATGAATTGGTTTTGTTCTTATACAAGAGGAAAGGTCACTGCCTATACCTCGAGTCAGCTTAAGACGCAGGAAGTTAACTATACAGCACATAATCTTGAGTCAGGGACAACGATAATTGTATGGAAGATCTGGAGGCACTGCTTGTAGGATACAAGATGTACTATCCTCGCAGTCCACAAAAACATTCAACATACGTTCGACCAAGAGGAGTTATCACACCGGTGAGGCCAACAAAAGAAACAAAGCCGTTCCCCACTAGTGAAAGGTTCGCTGGAAGGCCATGCGAGGATCTAAATTCACTTAGGAATACAAAAGATCAAATAAAACTTCTATCTGTAGCGTAGTATCAATTCTGCTTAAACTCTAATTTCGGGACGAAATTCCCTCTAACGAGGGGATGATGTAACAACCCGATATTTCAACACGATATGTTGGGACGCAAGTCAAATTAAGGTCAAAATTTAACTTTCCTAAAATCTTATTTGGGGTAAATAAAGTAGAAGGAATAGTATCAAGGTTTCCAATCATATAAAGAACGCTAAAATCCGAGTTATAACGAAGGAGTTATGACCATTCTAAGTTTTTCCGTCAAAAAAACGACAATACGAAGTTACGTAAAACTCGAATCGGAGATCGAGCGAGTTTTGGCCGAAATGACCTAAACGAGAATTGAAGGTCTCGTCAATGGTATTTCAGCGGTAAAAAGTCTAGCAAAAACCGACGTCAAATAAAGATGTTATGAATTTTTAAAGAAATTTCTTAATCACGTCATTTTAATAAATAAATAATAAAAATTATTTCATAATTTGCCAACGGAATCTAAACGAAAGTTGTAGATCATAGTCTCACCTTCGCAGGGATATAAAGAACGTCGAAAACGGAGTTCGTATGAAGGAGATATGAATTTTTTAAATTTAATTAAAATAATTATAAATTTAATTAAAAACCCCCGGTATTATCCGAAGGGGAGTCATCGGATAGGACCGAAGTACGCCCTGCGTACATTCGTACGCCCCGCGTACTGAGATCAAGGGCCTCGGATCTTCCACGTCGCCCTATCCGAGGCATCCGACCCGTCCGAAGCGCCCGACCCGTCCGACCCGCCGACCCGTCCGACCCGCCGTCCCATCCGACCCGCCTCCGCAGCAACCCGTCCCATCCGAAGCCGAGGCAGTCGAGGCTTCGGTCATGCATGACGTACGCGTACGCGTTGCGTACGAGCGTACGCCCCGCGTACCGAGACGGTTCAGCCTTCCTATAAATAGGATGCGAGGCTTTCCGAAAAATTTGCTCAATTCTCTCATTTCTCTCGCGGTCTTGCCTCGTTTTCCGTGCCCGTTCAAACCCGAAGCTCTGGCCTTTTTTGCTCAAGTCCCGAGGGTCGATTTTACTCCCAAGATTCCCGAGAATCCCGAGAAAAATCCGTTTCCCGAGACGAAACTCTGCCCGGTTTTCCATCTTGCTATCTTCAAACTTTCAGGTGAGTTCATACCCCTATAATCCACACTTTTAAATGTTTTATAAATATTTTTATATGCTTTTAAGGGGGGGAATACAAGTAAAACACACGATGATTATCGTATGTTATATAAAGTTTCGTTTTATACTTTTTATCAACAGAATCTTATGTGATTTATAATTATTATAAAGAAACTTTCGTATGCAAAATGTATCACGATAACATCATATCTTTTGAAATGAAAAGTGTTGTTATTTATATATAAATCAAACACACTGCTTATACTGTATGTATATGTGTCCACCTATCATAGTACAAACATACGATTATTTTGGCACGAAAAACCTCAATATTTTGGGATACTTCTTGTTAATAAATCAATCTTATGCGATTTATAACTAGTATACAAATGGATTTACTACAAGTTTAACAGTTTCACTAAACATATTACTTCAAATGACTTTCTTAAACGTTTTTACATGATTAAAGCTCGTTATCAAACTGTCTTACATACTGTAAGCTTCCTTTCAAAATCGGTTACAAAGGTGTTTTCAAACAATGGTTTTCCGTGTACTTCAACTGTCTTATCAAACAAAATACTTTCAATCATTTTATAAACTGACATCAAGTCACAAATTCTTTATTAGATTTTTCAACGGTTTTACAAAACTTCTTTATGCTTTTATATTATAAATTTCATGCCTCTATATGTATAGTTATATAAGAAATGTTTAAAAGACTTAGGAAGGCTATCCACCCTATTTCCTTTTCGCGCCTTGAGATGTGGTCTGTTGGGATATTGGGCATTCGTCCGAAAGTCGTTTAAATGTTAGTTATATATCATGTATACATATATGGTCATAAATGTTCCATCAGTTAATTTAGTTCCGATACTCGTAGATAGCAATGGTGTATAAACCTACTTGGTCACTCATCAATTACATTCTAGTAAACTATTATAGGAATAGTTTAGAGTAAACAAAACATTTTCCCTACTACAAGAAATTACACCAGAGTCAGTTCATTCATGAGTCCAGACTACATGTTATATGAAGGAATACTCTTTCATGAATACTTACTTATACATGAATACTTTTACATAGACATTATATGGCAAATTACTACTACATGTTATATGAAGGAATACTCTTACATGAATACTTATACATGAATACTTTTACATAGACATTATATGGCAAATTACTATTACATGTTATATGTCTAGATACGGTTATATTGTTCGCCTTTCTATCTTTACCTTGTGATTCAATCACATCATCGACGAGATAGACTGGGACTTTATCTCCTAGTACCACATCATACTTTGAGGGACTAACCATTCCGACAACCACTGTTAGCTACAGAGGTAAATGAACAATCTACGGATGTTCTAGGTTGATACCATTGTGGGTATACATAAGGGACTAACTATTCCTAAACCCAGCTGTTAGCAACAGAGGTAAATGAACAGTCTACGGATGTTCTAGGTTGATACCATTTCAGGTATACTTAAGGGACTACTAATAATAGTTAAACAGGGAAAAACCATCACATTTTCAAGAGATGCGTACTTTCAAAACAGTTAGGTCTAGGTAAAAGACTACTTTCAAAACATTTGAGTCTTGGTAGAAGACTACTTTTATACTAGTAGGAAATATGGGATTTTCTAGAGCTTTTCATACTTATACTAAATGTTTCATCATTCATTTACCAGTCTTTCATATCAACTAATCAAAGCAATGACATTAAATACTTATGAACTCAGCAGCTTAAATGCTGATCTACTCTTTCAAAATAACTTGTATTCTCAGGTTACAAATAGACAGGTGTCGATACAAGGTTTAGAGAAGACGGAGCAGTCAAGACTCGTCTTTTATTTTGATAAGTTATCATCATGTCTTGTACTATGAAAGAAAACACTTGTAACTAAAATTATACTATTAATGCAATGGATGATGTTGTTGCTTGTTTACTACTTTACATTGTTGTTGATATTATACATGACGTCCTCCGCCCCAGAACGTTTCCGCCGTTCTTGGTTTTGGGGTGTGACATATACATTTCATTAATTTATTTATTAAAGTATCCCACTTTCATTTCTATGTGTTACCAATTATGAAATGGATCTCAGGGTACTTAAAGATCTGACATTTTGAGTGAGGGTGTTGTTAACTTAGTTGATGATGTCGATGCATTACAAACAATTGATATGAAGTCCCCTTTAATGGACCTAGTCAAAATATAAATGTTGTAGCTCTCTTAAACACTACAGATATCGTTTCATCTTTCATGAATTTAATCAAACTTCTATCAATTTATTTTTTATTTTGTTTGTATTTGATCAATACAAATTATTAGTCAATTGTACAAGTAAATAATCTCACAGATCATGTGCTCCTTTGATTTATATGTTACTTTCTTCTTGATTGTTTTGATGGACATTTCTTTAAATTTGTTTGTGATTAGAATTCATACTTGATTTTTTTACATATTAATATTAAGTTTTGACATCTGCTTAAGTATTTTGTGGATGTTAGTTGTGGTAATAGTTGATTGTTATTTATATTAATTGCCTAAAATGTTATATATATATATATATATATATATATATATATATATATATATATATATATATATATATATATATATATATATATATATAGATATATAGATATAGATATATAAAGGTTTAGCACTTAATTATTGTTAAACAATTGATTGTATATATATATTTTTTTATTTTTATATTCATCTCTAAACAAGAAAAGAAAAAGAGAAATATGAAAAATAAATTGGATAATTACTTTATTGTTACTTGTATAATTGCGAAAAACATAATTAGTTTTCCAAAGTTATTTTTTGTATTAAACAATTAGTTATATGAAGTATGTTTCATTTTTTTTTAAAATTCATCTAGAAGGACACCTTTTATAAGAAAGCTTACATGTGTGTCTAAACTATTTCAGAACTTACAACAATAAGTCTCAAATGTTTAGACCTTTTGCCATTTCTCACAATTCGAACTATGAAGAGGGATGCCGCAATCATAATTAAATTTGAGGATGCAAATATCACAATTGCTAACTCTTTAAAATCTAATTAGTGAAAGTGTTTCCTCACAATCATTTTCATGAAGCGGAGAGAAACCTTATGACACTTAGACTTTATGGTGTATGTGTACCTATCCATGTGAAACTGTCATTTCCAACCATTATCATAAGACAAGGTCTATGGCAGATTCAGACTCGTATGGACTCAACTTGTTCAATCTTAATTTCTTTCCACTTGGTAGCACGAGGGCCTACCATGTCTTCCAAATTGTTCAACAGATCACCCTTACTGATCAATAAACTTTCACTGCTCAAGGTGCTTTGCCTTATGCAAACAATTAAGAACTCATAGAACTCACATGAATAATCAACTTTAACTTGAATGGGCACAAAAACAAAAATATGTCAACACGATAGGTTTCAAACCTCAAGTCGTGTGCTAGTGATTAATAGCAGGTTTATTGTTGATTTGTTCTTGAAACTTTTCAAGATCTTTTAAGACTCCCACTGACTTCTCGACATATAATACTCTCTTGTCAAGAACATTCCTTGACAAATAAATATTCAAGAGTTAGTGAGATTTCTTATCAAGATTAACACTTGACACACTTGGTCTTAGTTGGTCTTTGTCTTATCCAAGACATCACAACTTACCAATTTCAAATGTACAAGAGTAAGAAAAATTTTACTCTACATTTCATAAGTGTTTTAAATCTTTCTTAAGATTATGTCACTCAATGTACAATCTTGGAGTATGACTCTAAGATTTGATCTTGGAATGAAGTATGAATCATCTTCTTGATTTAACAATTTCAAAAATTCACGATTCCTCTTCTTAGCCATACAAATGCACTAAGGTATCCTTAGAGGATCAATTGTGACATGGTCCCATAATCATAAGGATGATCATAAAGCACGATACCAAAGTACTCTCCTTTCCTTTCAGATTGGAGGAACTTTTATCTTTCTGCCTAATTGATTCTTCTTATTCGATCTGCTATACCTTGAAACTTTTCCAATGGTTCAAAATTATACTCAATCTTGTAACCACAACCATATTTACTAAACTTTAGTAAATCATGTCGAATAGTCTTATCGTTCTTTGTGGTGGACCTAACCAGCGCACAACCAAGTATACCCGATCCCCTAGTCCTTCACTTGACTCATATATACATGTGAAAAAGGAATTATTCTTAATTTCCCAAGGATGAAAATTCTCATCCATCATGCAATACAAGTTGCATGATTCGAAGTTTCTATGCAATTGAAACTTGGGTGATGAGAATATTTCCTTATTTGGTAAATTAAGACACCACCACAAACGAAAGAATCAAATCCATTTTCAACATTGCTAACAATATATAAACACCAATTTTCACAAATGCCATTGCAAGGAAATATAAATAAGATAAAATCAAAATTTTATTCTATATTTATAAAACGCGGAAAACTTGTCCTTATAATGCAAATACATATGAAAACTATGTTACTACATATTTCTAAGCAATCTATCATAACTCCAACGCATCGTTCCCAAGTTTAACAAAAGAAAAGAAGAGAAGAGAAAAAAAAGTCATGAGAGAAAAGAAGAGAAAGAAAAGGAAGACAAAATTTTCTTTTGTGTTCCCGAGTTGGAGAGAAGCGGAAGGAAAATGAATCATTTTGTTCTTTCTTTCCAAATCCTCCCAAATCGGAAGGAAAGAAGGGAAAGTGATCCTCCCATTTCCCTCCACTTCCTTCCACTTTCCTCCTTTAATGAAACTCGGGAACACCAATTTCTTTTATTTTCTTCTCATTTCCACCCATTTCCATTCCTTTCTCTCGTTAAGTTGAACTCGGGAAGGGGGTGCTAAGTAGCAGCTCAAAACTCTGATGATCGAAACATGCGATTGAAATCCATCTTTTCGCGATCAAACTCAACCTGGTCTTTATTTAAGCTTCCTTTCTCTTCTTTGATCCTACAAAACATCAAAATGTAATCTGATCACATCATGTGTTAAGAATCTAGAAATAGGAACTTAATAGAGTTAGATAGTGGAATTACCTAAAGCAGAGTCAAACTTTTTGACTTTGCCATCCCTATGATCCTTCAGGTAGATACGGCAGCTTCGCAACCAATGCTCCTTCTTTTGGCAATAGAAACAAACAGACTCTTTCAGAACGATACATGGGACTGTTGGATTAATGTCTAAGTCCATAACTATAATTGGTAAGACTTGACCCGACCCGGCATGGTCCATTTGGGTTGCATACCATCATGCACTTGGATAGACTATAATGAGACAAATAAGACACTTATGGTTATTAATATATTATAAGTTCTAGTATATTAATAATAAGAATAATAAGATTATTTAATTAGTATTGATCAAGAATTAATCTAGGATTAATTAAGTGATCAAAAGAAGACTAATTAAATATATGGGTTGATTGTGTAAATCATCCATACTTGTATAGTGGGCTAATGCTCCATGGATAATCAAGTTGGGCTAAAACCCATAGGATGGTCCATGGATGCTCCATGGTGTATTTGTACCAATGGATCATGGAAATGAAAGGCCATGTCAATTAGGGTTTACATGGTGTAACCCTAACTATATAAGCATCTTATTCTTGACCAAAATCGGCACTAGATTGTGAAGTGAAAGGGCTAGCCGATTTCATGAGTTGTAGAATTCTCTCAAGCTATTCTAAGTGTTTTGATGATTGTGATTCCATTTGAGGTGTCACACTTGGGGCACTAGGCACTCAAGCTTCATGAAGACTTTCTACACAAAGAGGTATGTATTCTATCTTGTTATATTCATTGTTTTATATGCTAGATTAGGATAATACCTTGGAAGTTCTTATTTGCATGTATAATAGAGAAAACATAGATCCAAGGTATTTAGGGTTGGATGTACACTTAGGAGTGTTAGAATGCTCAAAACCCAACAGTGGTATCAGAGCCTAGGCTTGTTTTCTTGTTATACCTGCAATAGAAGCTAAAAAAACGAATTTGGTGCTGTCTGATCATCAGACTCGGCGAGTCCATCAGAGGACTCGGCGAGTCCATGCCTAAAATGTGATCAATTCGATCCAACTCGCCGAGTTGGTTCATGCACTCGACGAGTTGGACCCCCAGACAGCATATTTTCGAGTTTTTTGGCTAGAAATGGACTAGGAACATTACCCTAAGTTGTTTTTGAATTTATAAACTTGTTTTTGATGTGGTAATGTTCATGCTAGTCCATTTTCAAAGATAATTGTCAATAGATTCATGTTTTGTATTAGTTTAAGGTTTAGACTAATTACATGAAAAAGTTTGATTTGAATTATCTTGTACTTAAGAGTTGCTTAGATTAATAGAAATGTTGAGTGAAATAGTTGTTTTCAATCCATTTTAATCTAAGAGTTGAGTATAAAATGTGTTTGTGTAACTTGTCCTCAAGTTACATGAAGAGTCACATTAAAGACTCATAAAATTCATAAGAGTTGGCAATGGTTACAAAATGAAGAGTCTTGTGTCATTGAATAATTTTTATGACTCCATAACTTGTCCTCAAGTTATGGAAGTTCAAGAGTCACTTCATTAAAAGAAAAATATGTAACCATAATTAAATCCATAAGTTATAAAATAAAGAAAAAGTTAGTTCTTTTATTAGTTTAAAGTCTTCCATAACTTGTCCTCAAGTTATGGAACTTGAAGAGTTTTTGGATTAAAACTACTTTAAACACATAAGTTATGGAATTAATTAGTTTTGAATAGTTTCAAAACTTGCCCTCAAGTTTTGGAATTTGTAAAGTTTTCACTTATGAATACTTTAATTCCAAGTTAGCCCTTAGAATTTTAAAAGTTAAAATTCAACCCTTATACTTTATAATATTATAAGTTAATAATATATATATATATATATATATATATATATATATATATATATATATATATATATATATATGTATAAGAGTAAAGTCAGTCTTACCGCTAGTACGCCTCATTCACGAAGCCGGTCTATAAGGTGGGTATAAGGTTGTTGCCTATAAAATGGCAATTTAATGGGTGTCCACTCTCACCCACCGCTTGCTTGACTGGTGGAGGGTCGTTAGCCGAACGGGTTTGACAAGACTATAATTCTCCTTCATTAAAAGTATTAATGATAATACTAAGTAACTAAACTCTTAATAATACCCAATCTTAGTTACTTAGGAAAAATGTGAATAAGGTGCTAACCCATGAAATTACACTTTACACTTTGTCTAAGTCGTTAGTGGAGCGTGTGTGGTTAACCGGCACACTAACTTGGACTTAACAAGGTAGGTAAAGGGTGACTTAATATTTATCATAGTATCGATGGAGCGTGTGTGGTTAACCGGCACATCGATTGAGGGGTAATTTATTAAGGGTACCAAGTGATTTGCATGGTTACTTCACACCTTGTTTTGTGATCCTCGGCATCCCAGTCACAAAACCTGAAGGGCACACTCGAGATTGAAACATACCATTGAACAGTTCAATGAATCTCAAAGATCTAGGAGTTTCAAAACCAATTAAAACCTAATAATACATTTCGTTTATCTTGGTGGAAATTGGTGAATCGTCATTCACCTACCTTCAAATATTTTATAGCTTGGATTACGGCATACCTCTTCTAAGTTATAAAATAGTTTGTTGGGTCCTAGCCTTAATATTTCATATTGGGTGTCATATTAAGGACTTTAAATCAACTATCTTGAATATCTCCCAAAAGATGTCTAGTTTAGACACCTATGATCTTCCCAAATCTCTTGAAACAAGGTTTCCTAATGAAGATGATGTCCCATGGATATCATACTTCTTTCACCTCCTCCAATTATTCTCCCTAACCCACAAGTTCTTGAAAAGTTTAAGGTCACTCAAGCCCTATTGGCAAGGCAAGGTCTAGGTGTGATCACATCTTGGAGATGTAGTCACATATTGACAAGCCGGGAGAGTTGGGTGTCAAAGTCTTGAGAAAGTTGGTGGTTCAATCACTTTCTAAGTCACATAGTGAGTTCCTTTGGGACACCTATGAAACAGACTATGACAAGACCCTTAATGATCTTATCTATTTGCTAAGATCAACTTCCTAAAACTTTATGGACATTGACAATGATGACATTGGATATCTAGTAAAGCTCTCTCTTCCCGATGGATAGGGATCGGCCATAGTCAACTCGGTTGACCAAATGGTAAAGAGAAAAGCTAAGTCTGTGATAATCCCGTGTACCATTATCAAAGGGTCCATATGTTTATATTGCCAAAGGAAGGGGCATTGGTTGCGAAGCTGCCAAATTTACCCAAGGATGTTAAAGTCAATAAGTTTGAATCTACTTCAGGTAAAGTCCACTATCTAACTCTGTTAAGTTTCTATTCTGAGATTCTTGATACATGATGTGACTGGGTCACATGGTGATGTTTAAGAATCAAAGAAAAGTAAAGGAACTTAAAGAAAGAATATGCTGAATCTGATCGCGTAGATGGATTTCTATCGCATAGTTTGAAGATCGGATTCTTGAGCTACTTCTTAGGAGTTATGAGATATTGCTTAGGAATAGATAACAACAAGTTTTCATATGGATTGTAAGGATAAGTTTTTCTGCAAAAAGTTTTAAAATAAAAGGAAATTTTTGATTTTATTTATTTTAAAATATCCTTACAATGGCATTTGAGGAAAAATTGTTGCTTATATGATTCCATTAAGAGCAAGAGTGGAAATATGAAATTGATTCTTTCATTTGTGGTAATGTCTAAATTTACCAAATAAGGAAAGATTCTCATCACCCAAGTTTCAAGTGGACCGTAACTTGGAATCATGCAAGTTGTATAGCATGATGAATGAGAACTTTCAAGTTTTGGAAAAATTAAGACTAATTACTTGTTCACATGGATGTGTGAGTCAAGTAAAGGACTAAGGGATCGAGTACACATTCTTGTGCACTGGTCAAGTCCACCACAAAAGATTGATAAGACTATTCGTCATAATTTACTAAAGCTCAGTAAATATGATTATACTTACAAGCTTAAGTGTAACTATGAGACATTGGAAAAAGGTTCCAATTTATGACAGAGCGAATAAGAAGAATCAAATTAGGCAGAAGGATAAAAGTTTCTCAAATCTGAAAAGATGGGAGAGTACTTTAGTATCCGTTTTGTGATCATCTTAATGATTAAGAAACCATAGCACAATTAGTTCTCTAAGAAAATCTTGGTGCATTCTTATGACTAAGAAGAGGAACTTGAATTGTTGAAGTGGTTAAATCAAGAAGATGAGTCATACTTCGTTCCAATACAAGTCTTAGAGTCATACTCAAAGATTGTAACCTGAGTGACATGCCTTAAAGAAAGGTTTAAAACACTTGTCAAATGTAAGAGTAAAAATTTTCTACTCTTGTACATTTCAAATTGGTAAGTTGTGATGTTTTGGATAAAACAAAGATCAACTTAGGCCAAATGTGTGAAGTGTTTGTCTTGATTAGAATCCACACTATCTCTTGGATATTTGACAAGGGAGTCTTATAGGTCAAGAGGACAGTGGGAGTCTTAAAGGTCTTGAAAGTCTCAAGAACTAATCAAGAATAGAACCTGAAGTTCTTCACTAGCACACGTCTTGAGGTTTATAACCTATCGTGTTGACATATTCTGTGCCCATTCCAGTTAAAGTTGGCTTTGCATATGAGTTCTTAGAGTTCTCAATTTGTTGCACAACAACTTGGAAGCAATGGTAGGCCCTTGAGCTGCCAGGGGGCAAGAAATTAAGATTGAGTTCAATCCATATGAGTTTGGGTTTGTCATTATCCTTGTCTTGTGACTATGATTTTGACCATTCACATGGATAGGAACTCATACACCATATAAATCTAAGTGTCATAAGGTTTCTCTCCGATTCATGAAAATGATGGTGAGGAAACACTTTCACTAAGTAGATTTTATCTAGATAGCAATTGTGATATTTGCATTCTCAAAGTCGTTAGTGGAGCGCGTGTGGTTAACCGGCACACTAATATGGACTTGTGAGAAGTGGAAAAAAGGTCTAACCATTATGATTACGGCATACCTCTTCATAATTGTTTAGACACACAAGTGTGCTATCTAAGGGAAGGTGTATGTTTTTGATAAAGTCTTATCAAAACAATCTAGTATCAGAAATCTGAACTTTGGTAAGAAAGTCAGCTGATTTCTGAGTACATGTCAAAAGCTAGTGGGAGCATAAGTGTTATGCTAATAATCATCATGTTAGTGGGAGCATGATAATTATGATAAGTATTGCAAGTTAGCAATGTTAATTATAGAAAACAAAAGTTTCAATTGGAAAAAAAGTTGTTTTGCTATAATTAAGGGAGAGGAAATTATACTTCATCTCAAATCTATAAGCTTAGATCGTGAGGTTTTAATCATTTAGTCAAGGATATATATATGAATTTCATGTTGGAATGGCTCAACATAAGGAAATTCTGTATATGGGTCCATTATTTGCGTTCTAAAATTCGATTATGATTACGGCATCCCTTTTCATAATCTGAATTATGAGAACTTGGCAAATTGAAATGGAAATATTATAGCAAAAGACTGGTTTAGTCTTTATGTAAGACATCATGAATCGTGTCCCATATGCTTCAGATATAGGATCGATTACATGTGCTATATTCATCCTTTCTAAAAATTTTCCAAATTCCTGGGGCATTAAGAAGGGAAAAGGTTTAGAACTGGATATGACTAAAAGGATTAAACAATTGTCGAGGACAATCTAAGGTTTACCAAAGATTGGTTGCTCAAGGACAGTTGGAAGTATAGTGATAATTCTGGAAGGACCATATTGACATAATCTGTAAGGAGGCAACTCTTGTTCAGAAGTGATAGTCAAAAATGGAATCTGGAAATGTTTCAAAGTTAAAATTTTCAATCTGTGTAAGATTAAGGAAACTTAATGCAAGAAGGATGTTTCCAAGGAACTGATCTCCTTTGGAATACTCTGTAATGATTGTTGCCAAGTCTTTTGGAGTTTGTGCATAATCGTTACAAGAGGATCAATGCATATGAGTTTAGAATCAAACAGATTTCAGTAAATGGCATGAATTTGGAATTCTTGCATTTGCAGTAAGGATTTAGGAGTGTGAAAAGAGAATCATTGAAGTTATGTTCAATTGATCTAGTTCACAAAGTAAAGATCATAGACAAACATAGTATGCATACTTGGTGTGTGGCATGACTAGTGTTTAGAAAAAAATAGTGTACATGCTTGGAGCATGGGACAACTATTGTTTTAAATTCAAGAATAAAGTTGATAGCTAAAACAATATACAATGAATAATGTGTAATCATATGGTGATAAATAAAAAGGTGTTTTATTTATATTCATAAGTTCTGAGACCATATTGGATTCGATTATTATTGTGTTTTATTTTGCATGTTTTGACTTCCCGAATAAACTAGGTTATTCTTTCAGAATGACTAAGTTATTCAAACCATCCACAGTCGGTCATATGTTGGAAGTAGATATGAATTAAGACTATCATGAGTTGGCTTGTAGAGGTCTAAGGTGTTGGACAAAGGGCTACAACACTCATGAGTGCTCATAAGTTATGAGTGTTGGATTCAACCCGCGCTCATTGGAATCACTTCATGGATTTTATCAGGAGTGATCATGAGACGATAATATCTTATATTCTTCAAACCTAGAGATATGAGTTGTTACTATGAGTTGATAGTACATTGATTGCACGAAAATGCATACGGTAACTCGGTGCTATAAAACGTGCTTTTGTGTATGATTCAACAAGTAGTAGAACAAGCCATATGAGTCGAAGTTTATCCGTTCCTTTTACCTTTGGGATAAAAGCGATATCTGTGGGCCCCTCGATGATTTGATGATGACAAATGGAAGTGCTCGGCCGGGCCAGGACTGATTTGATTTGTTCAATTAGTCAGTCGTCATAAATCGGAAATCGGGAAACAACAAATGGACAGAGAGAATGATTATAATCCATGTCTCAGTCCATATGATATCTAGAATGGAGGAATATATGATCCCTTATCTAATGGACAAGTCACTGACAAAGGTCAGAGTTCATCTACAAGGTCAGAGTTTGACAGAAGCTTTTGAGAGCTACGATTGCCAGTTGGTTCCTGAAGTCATACGCAATAATAGTTTTAGACTTATCCAAGTGGGAGACTGTTGGATTAATGTCTAAGTCCATAACTATAATTGGTAAGACTTGACCCGACCCGGCATGGTCCATTTGGGTTGCATACCATCATGCACTTGGATAGACTATAATGAGAGAAATAAGACACTTATGGTTATTAATATATTATAAGTTCTAGTATATTAATAATAAGAATAATAAGATTATTTAATTAGTATTGATCAAGAATTAATCTAGGATTAATTAAGTGATCAAAAGAAGACTAATTAAATATATGGGTTGATTGTGTAAATCATCCATACTTGTATAGTGGGCTAATGCTCCATGGATAATCAAGTTGGGCTAAAACCCATAGGATGGTCCATGGATGCTCCATGGTGTATTTGTACCCATGGATCATGGAAATGAAAGGCCATGTCAATTAGGGTTTACATGGTGTAACCCTAACTATATAAGCATCTTATTCTTGACCAAAATCGGCACTAGATTGTGAAGTGAAAGGGCTAGCCGATTTCATGAGTTGTAGAATTCTCTCAAGCTATTCTAAGTGTTTTGATGATTGTGATTCCATTTGAGGTGTCACACTTGGGGCACTAGGCACTCAAGCTTCATGAAGACTTTCTACACAAAGAGGTATGTATTCTATCTTGTTATATTCATTGTTTTATATGCTAGATTAGGATAATACCTTGGAAGTTCTTATTTGCATGTATAATAGAGAAAACATAGATCCAAGGTATTTAGGGTTGCATGTACACTTAGGAGTGTTAGAATGCTCAAAACCCAACAGTGGTATCAGAGCCTAGGCTTGTTTTCTTGTTATACCTGCAATAGAAGCTAAAAAAACGAATTTGGTGCTGTCTGATCATCAGACTCGGCGAGTCCATCAGAGGACTCGGCGAGTCCATGCCTAAAATGTGATCAATTCGATCCAACTCGCCGAGTTGGTTCATGCACTCGACGAGTTGGACCCCCAGACAGCATATTTTAGAGTTTTTTGGCTAGAAATGGACTAGGAACATTACCCTAAGTTGTTTTTGAATTTATAAACTTGTTTTTGATGTGGTAATGTTCATGCTAGTCCATTTTCAAAGATAATTGTCAATAGATTCATGTTTTGTATTAGTTTAAGGTTTAGACTAATTACATGAAAAAGTTTGATTTGAATTATCTTGTACTTAAGAGTTGCTTAGATTAATAGAAATGTTGAGTGAAATAGTTGTTTTCAATCCATTTTAATCTAAGAGTTGAGTATAAAATGTGTTTGTGTAACTTGTCCTCAAGTTACATGAAGAGTCACATTAAAGACTCATAAAATTCATAAGAGTTGGCAATGGTTACAAAATGAAGAGTCTTGTGTCATTGAATAATTTTTATGACTCCATAACTTGTCCTCAAGTTATGGAAGTTCAAGAGTCACTTCATTAAAAGAAAAATATGTAACCATAATTAAATCCATAAGTTATAAAATAAAGAAAAAGTTAGTTCTTTTATTAGTTTAAAGTCTTCCATAACTTGTCCTCAAGTTATGGAACTTGAAGAGTTTTTGGATTAAAACTACTTTAAACACATAAGTTATGGAATTAATTAGTTTTGAATAGTTTCAAAACTTGCCCTCAAGTTTTGGAATTTGTAAAGTTTTCACTTATGAATACTTTAATTCCAAGTTAGCCCTTAGAATTTTAAAAGTTAAAATTCAACCCTTATACTTTATAATATTATAAGTTAATAATATATATATATATATATATATATATATATATATATATATATGTATGTATAAGAGTAAAGTCAGTCTTACCGCTAGTACGCCTCATTCACGAAGCCGGTCTATAAGGTGGGTATAAGGTTGTTGCCTATAAAATGGCAATTTAATGGGTGTCCACTCTCACCCACCGCTTGCTTGACTGGTGGAGGGTCGTTAGCCGAACGGGTTTGACAAGACTATAATTCTCCTTCATTAAAAGTATTAATGATAATACTAAGTAACTAAACTCTTAATAATACCCAATCTTAGTTACTTAGGAAAAATGTGAATAAGGTGCTAACCCATGAAATTACACTTTACACTTTGTCTAAGTCGTTAGTGGAGCGTGTGTGGTTAACCGGCACACTAACTTGGACTTAACAAGGTAGGTAAAGGGTGACTTAATATTTATCATAGTATCGATGGAGCGTGTGTGGTTAACCGGCACATCGATTGAGGGGTAATTTATTAAGGGTACCAAGTGATTTGCATGGTTACTTCACACCTTGTTTTGTGATCCTCGGCATCCCAGTCACAAAACCTGAAGGGCACACTCGAGATTGAAACATACCATTGAACAGTTCAATGAATCTCAAAGATCTAGGAGTTTCAAAACCAATTAAAACCTAATAATACATTTCGTTTATCTTGGTGGAAATTGGTGAATCGTCATTCACCTACCTTCAAATATTTTATAGCTTGGATTACGGCATACCTCTTCTAAGTTATAAAATAGTTTGTTGGGTCCTAGCCTTAATATTTCATATTGGGTGTCATATTAAGGACTTTAAATCAACTATCTTGAATATCTCCCAAAAGATGTCTAGTTTAGACACCTATGATCTTCCCAAATCTCTTGAAACAAGGTTTCCTAATGAAGATGATGTCCCATGGATATCATACTTCTTTCACCTCCTCCAATTATTCTCCCTAACCCACAAGTTCTTGAAAAGTTTAAGGTCACTCAAGCCCTATTGGCAAGGCAAGGTCTAGGTGTGATCACATCTTGGAGATGTAGTCACATATTGACAAGCCGGGAGAGTTGGGTGTCAAAGTCTTGAGAAAGTTGGTGGTTCAATCACTTTCTAAGTCACATAGTGAGTTCCTTTGGGACACCTATGAAACAGACTATGACAAGACCCTTAATGATCTTATCTATTTGCTAAGATCAACTTCCTAAAACTTTATGGACATTGACAATGATGACATTGGATATCTAGTAAAGCTCTCTCTTCCCGATGGATAGGGATCGGCCATAGTCAACTCGGTTGACCAAATGGTAAAGAGAAAAGCTAAGTCTGTGATAATCCCGTGTACCATTATCAAAGGGTCCATATGTTTATATTGCCAAAGGAAGGGGCATTGGTTGCGAAGCTGCCAAATTTACCCAAGGATGTTAAAGTCAATAAGTTTGAATCTACTTCAGGTAAAGTCCACTATCTAACTCTGTTAAGTTTCTATTCTGAGATTCTTGATACATGATGTGACTGGGTCACATGGTGATGTTTAAGAATCAAAGAAAAGTAAAGGAACTTAAAGAAAGAATATGCTGAATCTGATCGCGTAGATGGATTTCTATCGCATAGTTTGAAGATCGGATTCTTGAGCTACTTCTTAGGAGTTATGAGATATTGCTTAGGAATAGATAACAACAAGTTTTCATATGGATTGTAAGGATAAGTTTTTCTGCAAAAAGTTTTAAAATAAAAGGAAATTTTTGATTTTATTTATTTTAAAATATCCTTACAATGGCATTTGAGGAAAAATTGTTGCTTATATGATTCCATTAAGAGCAAGAGTGGAAATATGAAATTGATTCTTTCATTTGTGGTAATGTCTAAATTTACCAAATAAGGAAAGATTCTCATCACCCAAGTTTCAAGTGGACCGTAACTTGGAATCATGTAAGTTGTATAGCATGATGAATGAGAACTTTCAAGTTTTGGAAAAATTAAGACTAATTACTTGTTCACATGGATGTGTGAGTCAAGTAAAGGACTAAGGGATCGAGTACACATTCTTGTGCACTGGTCAAGTCCACCACAAAAGATTGATAAGACTATTCGTCATAATTTACTAAAGCTCAGTAAATATGATTATACTTACAAGCTTAAGTGTAACTCTGAGACATTGGAAAAAGGTTCCAATTTATGACAGAGCGAATAAGAAGAATCAAATTAGGCAGAAGGATAAAAGTTTCTCAAATCTGAAAAGATGGGAGAGTACTTTAGTATCCGTTTTGTGATCATCTTAATGATTAAGAAACCATAGCACAATTAGTTCTCTAAGAAAATCTTGGTGCATTCTTATGACTAAGAAGAGGAACTTGAATTGTTGAAGTGGTTAAATCAAGAAGATGAGTCATACTTCGTTCCAATACAAGTCTTAGAGTCATACTCAAAGATTGTAACCTGAGTGACATGCCTTAAAGAAAGGTTTAAAACACTTGTCAAATGTAAGAGTAAAAGTTTTCTACTCTTGTACATTTGAAATTGGTAAGTTGTGATCTTTTGGATAAAACAAAGATCAACTTAGGCCAAATGTGTGAAGTGTTTGTCTTGATTAGAATCCACACTATCTCTTGGATATTTGACAAGGGAGTCTTATAGGTCAAGAGGACAGTGGGAGTCTTAAAGGTCTTGAAAGTCTCAAGAACTAATCAAGAATAGAACCTGAAGTTCTTCACTAGCACACGTCTTGAGGTTTATAACCTATCGTGTTGACATATTCTGTGCCCATTCCAGTTAAAGTTGGCTTTGCATATGAGTTCTTAGAGTTCTCAATTTGTTGCACAACAACTTGGAAGCAATGGTAGGCCCTTGAGCTGCCAGGGGGCAAAAAATTAAGATTGAGTTCAATCCATATGAGTTTGGGTTTGTCATTATCCTTGTCTTGTGACTATGATTTTGACCATTCACATGGATAGGAACTCATACACCATATAAATCTAAGTGTCATAAGGTTTCTCTCTGATTCATGAAAATGATGGTGAGGAAACACTTTCACTAAGTAGATTTTATCTAGATAGCAATTGTGATATTTGCATTCTCAAAGTCGTTAGTGGAGCGCGTGTGGTTAACCGGCACACTAATATGGACTTGTGAGAAGTGGAAAAAAGGTCTAACCATTATGATTACGACATACCTCTTCATAATTGTTTAGACACACAAGTGTGCTATCTAAGGGAAGGTGTATGTTTTTGATAAAGTCTTATCAAAACAATCTAGTATCAGAAATCTGAACTTTGGTAAGAAAGTCAGCTGATTTCTGAGTACATGTCAAAAGCTAGTGGGAGCATAAGTGTTATGCTAATAATCATCATGTTAGTGGGAGCATGATAATTATGATAAGTATTGCAAGTTAGCAATGTTAATTATAGAAAACAAAAGTTTCAATTGGAAAAAAAGTTGTTTTGCTATAATTAAGGGAGAGGAAATTATACTTCATCTCAAATCTATAAGCTTAGATCGTGAGGTTTTAATCATTTAGTCAAGGATATATATATGAATTTCATGTTGGAATGGCTCAACATAAGGAAATTCTGTATATGGGTCCATTATTTGCATTCTAAAATTCGATTATGATTACGGCATCCCTTTTCATAATCTGAATTATGAGAACTTGGCAAATTGAAATGGAAATATTATAGCAAAAGACTGGTTTAGTCTTTATGTAAGACATCATGAATCGTGTCCCATATGCTTCAGATATAGGATCGATTACATGTGCTATATTCATCCTTTCTAAAAATTTTCCAAATTCCTGGGGCATTAAGAAGGGAAAAGGTTTAGAACTGGATATGACTAAAAGGATTAAACAATTGTCGAGGACAATCTAAGGTTTACCAAAGATTGGTTGCTCAAGGACAGTTGGAAGTATAGTGATAATTCTGGAAGGACCATATTGACATAATCTGTAAGGAGGCAACTCTTGTTCAGAAGTGATAGTCAAAAATGGAATCTAGAAATGTTTCAAAGTTAAAATTTTCAATCTGTGTAAGATTAAGGAAACTTAATGCAAGAAGGATGTTTCCAAGGAACTGATCTCCTTTGGAATACTCTGTAATGATTGTTGCCAAGTCTTTTGGAGTTTGTGCATAATCGTTACAAGAGGATCAATGCATATGAGTTTAGAATCTAACAGATTTCAGTAAATGGCATGAATTTGGAATTCTTGCATTTGCAGTAAGGATTTAGGAGTGTGAAAAGAGAATCATTGAAGTTATGTTCAATTGATCTAGTTCACAAAGTAAAGATCATAGACAAACATAGTATGCATACTTGGTGTGTGGCATGACTAGTGTTTAGAAAAAAATAGTGTACATGCTTGGAGCATGGGACAACTATTGTTTTAAATTCAAGAATAAAGTTGATAGCTAAAACAATATACAATGAATAATGTGTAATCATATGGTGATAAATAAAAAGGTGTTTTATTTATATTCATAAGTTCTGAGACCATATTGGATTCGATTATTATTGTGTTTTATTTTGCATGTTTTGACTTCCCGAATAAACTAGGTTATTCTTTCAGAATGACTAAGTTATTCAAACCATCCACAGTCGGTCATATGTTGGAAGTAGATATGAATTAAGACTGTCATGAGTTGGCTTGTAGAGGTCTAAGGTGTTGGACAAAGGGCTACAACACTCATGAGTGCTCATAAGTTCTGAGTGTTGGATTCAACCCGCGCTCATTGGAATCACTTCATGGATTTTATCAGGAGTGATCATGAGACGATAATATCTTATATTCTTCAAACCTAGAGATATGAGTTGTTACTATGAGTTGATAGTACATTGATTGCACGAAAATGCATACGGTAACTCGGTGCTATAAAACGTGCTTTTGTGTATGATTCAACAAGTAGTAGAACAAGCCATATGAGTCGAAGTTTATCCGTTCCTTTTACCTTCGGGATAAAAGCGATATCTGTGGGCCCCTCGATGATTTGATGATGAAAAATGGAAGTGCTCGGCCGGGCCAGGACTGATTTGATTTGTTCAATTAGTCAGTCGTCATAAATCGGAAATCGGGAAACAACAAATGGACAGAGAGAATGATTATAATCCATGTCTCAGTCCATATGATATCTAGAATGGAGGAATATATGATCCCTTATCTAATGGACAAGTCATTGACAAAGGTCAGAGTTCATCTACAAGGTCAGAGTTTGACAGAAGCTTTTGAGAGCTACGATTGCCAGTTGGTTCCTGAAGTCATACGCAATAATAGTTTTAGACTTATCCAAGTGGGAGACTGTTGGATTAATGTCTAAGTCCATAACTATAATTGGTAAGACTTGACCCGACCCGGCATGGTCCATTTGGGTTGCATACCATCATGCACTTGGATAGACTATAATGAGAGAAATAAGACACTTATGGTTATTAATATATTATAAGTTCTAGTATATTAATAATAAGAATAATAAGATTATTTAATTAGTATTGATCAAGAATTAATCTAGGATTAATTAAGTGATCAAAAGAAGACTAATTAAATATATGGGTTGATTGTGTAAATCATCCATACTTGTATAGTGGGCTAATGCTCCATGGATAATCAAGTTGGGCTAAAACCCATAGGATGGTCCATGGATGCTCCATGGTGTATTTGTACCCATGGATCATGGAAATGAAAGGCCATGTCAATTAGGGTTTACATGGTGTAACCCTAACTATATAAGCATCTTATTCTTGACCAAAATCGGCACTAGATTGTGAAGTGAAAGGGCTAGCCGATTTCATGAGTTGTAGAACTCTCTCAAGCTATTCTAAGTGTTTTGATGATTGTGATTCCATTTGAGGTGTCACACTTGGGGCACTAGGCACTCAAGCTTCATGAAGACTTTCTACACAAAGAGGTATGTATTCTATCTTGTTATATTCATTGTTTTATATGCTAGATTAGGATAATACCTTGGAAGTTCTTATTTGCATGTATAATAGAGAAAACATAGATCCAAGGTATTTAGGGTTGCATGTACACTTAGGAGTGTTAGAATGCTCAAAACCCAACAGGGACAATCTCAAACTTAGCCTTTCCCTTTCCTTTGGGAAGATAAATCTTTTATGGACTTCCAATGTTCCATTGTCAATGTCCATGGAAGTTTGGGAAGTAGATCTTCCAATCAAATTTGCTTTACCATTGTGCCAAATCATTTCCGATTCAGCATCAATTAGCAAATAGGCAAGATCAATAAGGGTCACGTCACGGTCTGTCAGATAGTAGTCTTTAACAAACTGAATATACGGCTCGGAAAGTGACTGAAGAACCAAGTCAACAACCAACTTCCTAGACACAATGACTCCTAACATTCCCAGCCTGTCAATGTGTGACTTCATCTCCAAGACATGTGCACACATAGACCTTCCATCTTGGTGTTGGCTTGCCAATAGGGCTTGAGTAACCTTGAACTTTTCACGTCTTTGAACTTATTAGTTAGGGAGTACTATTGGAGGAGGTGGAGGAAGTGAAGTTCCACTACAACACGAATAAGGGATTAATCTTTCACCATGATTGTCTTGTGGAATATCATCTTCATGAGGAAAGCTTTTACCAAAAGATTTAGGAAGAGCATAGTTGTCTGAATTAGACATCTATAATGGGAGAAATTCAAGTTAGTTGATTTAAGTCCTTAATATAACACCCAAAATGAAATATTAAGGCTAGGACCCAACACAATATTCTACAATTCGGAAGAGGGATGCCGTAATCCAATTACAAAATATTTCAAGGTAGGTAAATGACGATTTACCAATTTCCACCATGAAAAACAAAAATGAATTTTTAGATTTTAAATGGATTGAAATTCCTAGATCTTTTGAGATTCATTGAACTTTTCAATGACATGTTTAATCTCGATTATGACCTACAAATTTGTGACTGGGATGCCGAGGATCACAAAAATGTGTGAATAACCATGCAAATTAGCTTGGTACACTTAATGTTACACATCATCCAATCAATGTGTTGGTTAACCACACACACTCCATTGATCCATGATTAACATCAAGCTACCATTTGCCACATACTATCAGTCCCAGATTAGTGTGTCGGTTAACCACACACACTCCACTAACGACTTCACAAGGTGCAAAGTGCAATTGCATGACTTAGCACCAAATTCACATTTATCCTAACTAACTAAGATTGGGAATTTATAAGTGTTTAGTTACTCGGTATTTTCATTATACTTTTAATGAGAATTAATGGCCTATCCTACCCGTTCGGCTAACGACCCTCCACCAATCAAGATAACGGTGGGTGAGAGTGGACACCCATTAAACCACCATTTTATAGGCAGTAACCTTATACCGCCCCCTTATAGATCGACTTTGTGAATGAAACCGACTAACGGTAAGACTGACTTTTAACTTATACATATATAATATATTATACTTTTAATTTTATATAGTATAAGGGTGTATTTTAAACTTTTAAAATACTAGGTGGTTTAATCTTTTAATTAAACTAGACTTTTAATTTAATTAAACTAAACTTTTAATTTAATTAAACTTAAACCATGTTTTTATGGATTTATTAAACTTCTCTTTTAGATAGACACTTTAATTAATTTAATAAAGTCCATAAGGTGTAATTGAACTATTCAAAGCATCTAGGTTATTGAAAATTCAAAATTAAAACTACTTAATTAATTTTTTAAGTTATGAACCTAAGAGTTGCATCTTTTGAAACCTTTCAATTACAAGAGTTAATGTTTTCATAATTTGAGACTTTTCAAATACCAAAACTTGAGGGCAAGTTTTGTAACTCTTGAAAACTTTTCATTTCCATTATGAGTTTAATGTCATGTTAATGGATGAGACTTTTCATGTTCCATAAATTGAGGACAAGTTATGGAAGTCATTAAAAAACATTTAGATCAATTTCAACAAACAGAATTATCATATAATCTAGGATTGATCTATTTACCTCATAAGGCAAGATAATTCATATAAAAAATTTACAAGAAACTTTTTTTTATCATATAATAAGCAATTAACTTAAAAATTTAACAATTATCTTTTAATTAGAAGAAGATCATTTACCAAATCATAAAATACAATTTTTATGACACAAAACAATTTTGTGGTAATGATCCTAATCCAATTCTGGCCAAAAACTCGAAATTATGTAACCAGAAGCACCTACTCGACGAGTACATGAACTAGATTCGTGGAGTTCCCTTTTAGTGAGTGGACTCGTCGAGTCAGGCATTGGACTTGGTGAGTTCATCGGTCAAAGGCTAGAAAATCGATTTTTTCAGCTTTGAAAATTAACAAGCATCAAATATAATAGAAAACAATCATAGGCTCTGATACCACTTGTAACATCCCGTAATTTTCGATATAGTAAAAGTCAATATTAGTCAACAAAATTCAAACTACTCATTTTAATCTATCTTATATTAAGTAGCTTTATATCTAAAATTTGGACTAAAAACCTTTAATTCAAAAGAGTTATGTGTTTAAGAAGAAAAAATTTTAGAACCGAGAACCCTCGCATCTTTTTCTTCTTTCATTCCTTCGGACTGCAAACATGCCTCAGACGCACACATACTTCGGGCCGCAAACGGTTCAAAACCGTGAACTTCCTTCACAGCCGTGAACCCTTCGCAAGTCGTGAACCCTTCTCAGCCATGAACCCGAAGATCTTATCTCCTCGGGATGTGTTTACTGCCGAAGACACTTAGGTATATATACAAATGTGACTGATTTTCTCTCTCTCTCTCTCTCTCTCTCTCATTCCACACACTCCAACCATAAACACTCTCATTCTCTCTCAGGTAGCAAGGGCCAAAACCTCCACTCTCCTCAAGAACATCAAGTATTCTTCATCTTTATAAAACAATCACCTTCCAATCTTCATATACTTGGGACAAAAACACTTGAATCTTCAAGTGTTCATCAATTCATCAAGAGTATCACCAAAAACCAAAGAACATCCTCACTTTATGGTCATGATCTCAAGAACATCAAGTGTTCTTGGGTCGTGAACCCCTTTTCTGGCCATGAACTCCAGTCAGCTTCCATCTTTGCTTTTAATAGTCTTATTTGTAAGTTAAACTTACAAATTAGTCGATTTCCTATCATATTTGTGATCATGTTCACTAAAAATATGCATATACATTACATGAAATACTTATAGGACTCAAAATCTAACTCGTGGAAATAACATCCTAAATCAAGTCTCCAATCGAATCACTCACAAAAAGGTGAGTTCATACCCCTACATCCTTATGATTCTTAACTATTTTAGGGGGAAATACAAGTGAAACACAATAAAATTGTGTTAATATCTCAAAATATTTTTAAATGTTTTAGTATATTTTAAATTGTTATTATTGTTAAAAATTACATAGTTATATATGTGTAAAATATATAATTCGGATTCAGAAGATTTAGAATATGTAACTTGACCCCATTTCCCGTTCCTTGTTTGGTTGTGGGCTTGGGGTAAAGTTATTTAATCGAATATCTAATAAATCACAATTATATAAATATTACATTTATATAAATATAAAATGGTTTTCAAACTGTTTGAAACTACATGGGTATAAACAGAGAATTTCATGGAATAATAGTACTACAGATTCATAACGGAAAACAAATAGCTAAACTATAATAGGTATAGTTTAGAGGACTCATTCATTGGTTTCAAGTTTCAAAGTACATAACACGAAAACAAACATAGTAAATCACGGAAAACAAACAGATGACAATAGTTAGAAAACAAACAGATTACTTTCCTGAAAACAAACCTGTAAACTATATTCTATACAATTTATGAAATTTACTTATAGTGTATTTATTACAAAGTAACTTTTCAATGTTCTACGCATAATCATCAATATAGCATTTGTGAGACTACCTTCATGTACTTTTCTAAGTACCAACCAAGTCCTGAAATTATAACCAGAGTCTCCTAGAGGGAGATTGTGACACTTGTATATAGATCTATATGGGACTAACTATAACAACCCGAAATTTCGTATCATTGCTTGTACCCCTTTTCGTAAATCATTTCGATAATCCAATCGCCGTATCCAATTTCGTTTCCGATTCCGACATTTAATTAAGTCATTAATGTGCATTTTATGACTTAACGAGTGTCCTAATACCTTTAGAACTCATTCTAACACCTCATATTAGTGATCGGAACATTTCTAGAATCAACCATATCGAGTTACGACAACTTGATCGGGTGCGACCAAAAGCCCCGTCTAACGCCGATATCGGGTAGAATTCCACCGTGTCCCGAACTTGGACACTATTTAAAGTGATCCAAGCTTCCATTTGAAGCTTTTGCTTCATCTCACAACTCTCTCTCTAACCTCTCTCCTCATTCAAGATTAAGGTCCAAAAACATAGAATTAAGGCTCCAAATCATAGAGGTAACTTCCCTAACTTGTTATTAAACCTTTTAGGCCTTCAAATCTGTGTTTAAAATGTGATTTTGGACTTGGAACATCTGTTTATGGCAAGGAGCATGCTTGGGCAGTAAACACTTAATAAATGGGTTTTTGAGCAATTTAACCCCTCCAAACCAACTTTGGGACTTAGATACGACTATATGGCTTACAAATCCGGACTTAGAACACCCTAAACATGAACTTTGAGGAACAAATATGAGTTTACAGCCAAGGAATATGCTTGGGCCATAAACCCCTCAAACATGGGGAGTAAACTCATTTTTGTATGTTAAAAAGCCATATAACTCCACCAATAGCCTTGGAATAAATCCTAGAATCATCAAAAAATAGTTTGGGGACCTTAAACATGTCAAACACCCTCCATTTAGGAGTTTATGGCCAAAGCTTCCCAAGAAATAGTTCCAGGGCCGTAAACTCCTCTATAGGTGTCAAATGATGCCCAAAACTCATACCAAGGCTTGGAAAATTAGTTAGAATCACATGTCATTGTCCTAGCCGCACAAAATAATTATGGATTGAGCTTGGGGGGAGTTTATGGCCGTAAACTCCATGTTTACTGCCGTGAACTCCCATAAATAATATATAAGCACATTTAATCCATTCCAAGGCTTTAGAAAAATCCATTCCATCATTTTCCATGAGTAATCAATCCATTTAGCACCTTAAAACCTCCAAACATGAGTTTACGGCCGTGAACTCATGTATGTATGGGGTATGTGGCCAAAAACTCCATAAGGAGTTTACTCTTGAAGAGTAAACTCAATTCCCAAGTCCCACGCATCAATACACGTCCGTAGATGTCACCCGGGTCACTCCAAACACTCGTTTTGAAGTGTTTTCGCTCATTGGAGTGTAATATCATATCTAATTAGAGTTTATAAATCTAATTAGATATATTTGTATACCATTTTACATAGGAACCTCGCGTGTTATCAAGCCTCGAATCGACACTTAGCACCCGGAATGCCGCGTTTTCTCGTCTGGTGAGTTCATACCCTTACCCTTTTTCAATGGTTTTTCAATGTTTTCAAGGGGGAATACAAGAAAAAATATGAGGATATCTTGTACTTAAATTCATTATTTCATTTAAATGGTTTCATAATTCGCACACTTTTAAGAATTGAAAACCTACTAACAAACAGTTTTAACTTGCAGAGTTGTTTGTTCAAACCGATTTTCAATTCTTATTATATACCGTTATGTTGTATACTTCACAATTGATTGTTCACACTTATATTGATAGAGATTATAAAACATTTGTAATGTCTGTAATAAAACACCCTAGGCTCGAGTGTAAAAGACAGACACCATTAGAAAACATAAAACATTTGTAATATCCTTAATAACACACCCTAGGCTCGAGTGTAAAGGACATACACCATTAGAAAACATAAAACATTTGTAATGTCCTTAATAAAACACCTAGGCTCAAGTGTAAAGGAAAGGCACCATTAGAACTTAGTTAGTCATAGATACTACTTCCCTAGGCACGAGAAGTAAAGAGTAATCTTAAAGATTGGAGACACGTCCTCTGTAACACTTCCTTGGCACGAGAGAGTGGAGGACTACCCCTGTAACCAGAATCTCCAGGAGGAAGAACGTGACTTGAGTGTATAGATCTATACGGGACTGACAATCCCGCACCTGGCTGCTAGCTACAGCCGAACCGAAAGGTTCAAGGGTGACGAAAGTCATAAAAATGATACTGGCCCTGGCCCGAGTCATATCTAGTCTGAAGTATGGTTAAGGACTCGCAATCAAGATTATGAACACTTTACACTTAATTATTAGTTTTATAAATGTCTTAAAACTAATGTACATTTAAGGATAATCAGACTTTCAGGAGACTTTGTACACACACACATTCAGGAAAATATGGGATTTTCCTGGGGATAACCTTGAACATAATCAGAATCGGTAACAGTTCACACACACATGTAGAAAAATATAGGATTTTCCTGGGTAACAGTAGTACGTAACCAGAAAAGTGTAACAAGTTAGATAACTAAAATTTACGATTCACAAGAACAATCATGTTTTCAGTGTACATCTTTTACATTACATTTTGGATTTGGTAGCCAACTTTTAGGAAAATACGGGATTTTCTTGGATAACCACTTTTTCAGGAAACCAAAGGAACTCGTACATTTTCAGAAAAACTAACCGCTTATGAACTCACCAGCTTTATGCTGATTTTCAAACCGCTTGTATTCTCAGGTCCGCATTAGACAGGTACCCGACGATCTCTTTTGGTGAAGACGGAGTGCATAGAAGACTCATCTCATTTTGTTCATATATACTATGTATCACACTTGTACAATTTACTCTTGAAACAAATATAAACTTTTATATATGTAATGTAATGGTTGTTTTACTTTACCTACTATGTGCATTGGATTTGATACTCAACGTGGAGTCAACCCCGGAAATGTTTCCGCCTTCGGTTTTCGGGGTGTGACACTGACAATCCCACACCTGAACTGCTAGCTACAGTTAGGTAGACATGGCTGGGGTAACAAATGTCTTACATATTACGACGCCTGAAGAACGTCGTGTTCAGGCAATCCTTGGTCATCTAGTATGGTTATAATAACTCACAATTTGGTATTGAACAAAATGATTAGTTATAATAACTCACAATTTGGTATTGAACAAAATGATTAGTAACACTTCATATAGTTTTATTTAATTATAAAACTATAATACATTATTGTACAAGTATAAACATAGATTACTATATCAATACAGAGAAAACATATTTTTCATGGTTTTATGAGAACTAAACTACATTTTACAAAATCTTAATACAGAAAGTATCACACATTTTGCTTATAGAATAACATAGCAGAAAATTTAGGATTTTCTGGGAAAAACATGTTTACTTTATCAATGAACAAGAAAACAAATTTCAATTGCAAACATACTTATGAACTCACCAACTTAATTGTTGACACTTTTTCAAAACTACTTGTATTCTCAGGGAAACGGTAATACAGGTACAACCACAACTTTTGAGAAGACGGAGACCTATAAACTCATGTCTTTTAAACTTGTACTTTTGAGTTCATATACATTATGTTTTGATCACAATTGTAAAACTTATAACTTTGTAAATACAATGGTTGTTGTACTTTTATTACTATTATGCATTGTTGTGATACTATACATGAAGTCCTCCGTCCCCAAAGGTTTCCGCCGTTTTGATCTGGGGGTGTGACAGATTGGTACCAGAGCATTGTTTATAGTGAACTCAGTATATCAAACCATGAAAGATATACAAACTATAAATGCTATGGGGATGAAGCGCTCTGACTACAATTATACTTTTAAAGTTTAAGTATTTTATAAGAATTATACTAACATGCATATATACGAGAACCAATGTCACAGTAAGAACGATACAAAAGTATTTGGATGATGGACACTACAGTTAAACCTGGATAGTTATGTAGTCATATATGGGATCAATATAGCCTGATCAACTGTATTTATTTGAGATATGACCAACATGTGTTTGGGAGTGATAGTGGTGTTGCAACAAGTCTAAAACTTACCTAAGTACCAGAAGAACTCAAGAATCAAACATAAAAGGTAAAATACTATAGGAGTTTTTTTATGACATTATAACGTAAAGACAACAAGATACAAGAGATGTATCCTTACTAGAAACAAACATGTGAAAACAAAAGAATCATTTTGGTAGAGCTATAAATATTAAGTATATATTACAGTTATATATAATTAAGGTTTTATTGACTCAGAATCTATGATCTAGCCTTATTTCTTGTTCCTTGTTTGGTTGTGGACTTAGAGCAGGATCATTTATTCGAAGGTCTATTCTACCCAAGTTATATATAATTAGTATACACTTTGTAGTTATAGAAGTACCTAGTACAATTCATGCCATACATAATACATTAACTGTTAACCATAATTTTCTTATAAGGAAACTTGAAATTGTTTATTTGGACATATCAAATCATAAGATGTCTTTGATCTTCCTATTCTCACATAGATAACATGGCTGGTTTTCATCTACCAGGAGATCCGTACTTTCCCAATCAAGGGAATGGGAAATGGCACAATGCTGAACAAGAGGATGATCCTGCAGACCTAATAGAATAGGATTTTCCTGAAGAGTCTGACTCAAAATAAGGAGCCTATAACCCACCTCAAGTTGCCCAAAATCCTAATCCTCGACAAAATTTTCATGGTCCGACACCTCAGTGGGCAGTGAATTTAGATAGGTGGAGTCATGAACAGGGACAAGACCGTCCTTATAATGGAGACGAAGCTTTTACAATCTTGACGAAGGAGGCTCAGCAGACAGAGCCCTTCCTTTGTTAGTTCGTCAGGTCACACGTAACGATGAACAAGGAAGATCAGCTATCGACGGAGTCGTACAAGTTAGTGCTACCACAAGATTTAACACAGTTCGTCTTCACCACCTGATTAGAAACCATGAGACAATAATGGATATTACCGAAACCTTACGAAGGGAACTAGCGGAAAGCCAAACTGAAGCTAGAGAACTTTGAGAATGTCAAGCGATACTAGAAAGGCGTATGTATGCCACAGAATGCAGTTGGCTAGGTTCATGGCTGAATCTAGTAGAAATCCGAATCGTACTCCTCGAGTAGAGCATACTCTACTCACTGTTTTTGGATGTAGTCTAAATCTGTGTATATAAACTAGTGATGTTTTCATGTACGTAGTACGACCTCGAAATTTTATTTTCGATTGGTCAGTATGCTATCAAGTTTTCAGTTAAGTTGCTATATTGTAGACCTACTACAAGGTCAAATTTTCCGAATTCTATGTATCTGATATACCAATATATGACAAGCATCTTATTTCCTTTGAAAAAGCACTATTCAATTTCACATTGTCATTTTACAAGCTATTCCTTGTACTGGACTACTATGTGAACTTTTTATGAATACCTGTAGAACTAATATAATTAGTTCAAAGACATTTGATTTTATTATCACTATTGATGTCTTACTACCTTTCCATTTTTATATCTTGAAGTTAAAGATGCCTCTGAGGAAGTATAATAGGAAGAAACACAACAATCCACCAAATCCACCACCACCACCTCTACAATTCGATGTTGATGTCTTCCAAGCAGCAGTAGCTGCCTTCGTGGCTGCTGCCATGACACAAACTAATGCTAGTGGTACCAGTGGAGCTGGAAGTGATGCTCTTAACTCTAATCATGCAGAAAATCAAGGACACCCTCGTGAGTGTTCGTATAAAGACTTTACTAATGCAAAGTCCATAACTTTTGATGGCACCAGAGGTGTTATTACTCTGACGCGTTGGTTCGAGAAAACAGAATCGATGTTTGAAATCTGTGATTGTCCAGAAACAAGCAAGGTTAAGTTTGCAGCTTGTACCTTCCTAGACAGAACACTTTCCTTTTGGAATGGTTTTGTCAAATCCTTATCCCTTCCGTTTGCTAATTCTATGAACTGGGATGATTTAAAAACATGATGCTAGTAGAATATTTTCCTCACGACGAAATTCAAAAGCTAAAGGAAGAACTTTGGAGTCTGACGATGAAAGACTCCGATATAACTGCATATACTGCCAGGTTTAGTGATCTGGCTATTCTGTGTCCAGGGATGGTTCCCATCAAGAGAAATAAAGTTGAGAGATACATCCGGGGACTCTCTCCTCAGATACAAGGAAATGTAATAGCTGCTAACCCTCTCACTTTTGACAGAGCCAAGCATTTGGCACAGACACTAGTAGACCACGGAGTTCGGCAGGGCTCTATGGTACCTATCCCGGAGAAACCCAAGGAAGGGAGCAGTAAGAAGAAGAAATTCTGGAATAAGTGAAAAGGGCAATCATCTCAAGAGCCCTCGAAAAAGAAACAAATAGGGGCAGCACATGCAGTTATTATTCCTGCTGTTGTTCCAACCCCTGTGTCCTACCACTGTGTTTGTCACTACAGCAACTCCAAGTAGATATGCTAGATCGTTGCCAAAGTTAAATAAATGCAACTTCCATCATACATGAGCTTGCAAAGAAATACACTGCAAGAATTGTAATAGAAAAGGGCATATTGTCCGTTTCTATAGGGCACCGGTGTAACCTTTTTCTCAAGTTCCTGCCACGGGAGTGAGTCAAACATTTTATGAATGTGGAGAAGTAGGACATTTCAAGAGAAATTGTCCTAAGTTAAAGAATGCTAGTGGTACAGGGAGAGTCTTGGCAACTGGCTATGAAGAAGCAGTAGCGGATCCTAATATGGTGACCGGTACGTTCCTTCTCAACGATTTTTATGCATGTATTCTTTTCAATACCGGTGCAGAGAAAAGTTTCGTAGGCCATAAGTTCAAACAACTTCTAAAACAAAATCCCAAATCACTACAAGATACATTCACCATTGAGATGGCCAACAGAAAAACCAAAAGTACCAATAACATATACATAGGATGCACACTTACTCTAAATAAGCATTCATTCCCAATTGGCCTTATGTCGGTCTCAATTAAGAGTTTTGACATCATAATAGACATGGATTGGTTAAGTCTTGACCGTGCTAATATCCTATGTTTGGAGAAATCCATTCGTCTTGATCTGCCAAGTAACGAATCTCTCATTATCTATGGCGACAAATCTAGTGCGAATCTTCAAATCATTTCTTGCGTTAATGCTTAGAAGTAGCTTCGTAAAGATTGCTGCGCCTTTTTAGCCAACGTTGTTGATAAGACACAAGAAGCAAAAAGAATCAAGGATATCCCTAAAGTCTGTGATTTTCCTGATGTGTTCCCTGAGGATACCACAGGAGTCCCTCCTGAACACCAAGTCGAATTCTGAATCGCCTTGATTCCCGGAGCTACCCCTGTAGCTAAAGCCTCATATCGTTTGCACCTTCAGAAATACAAGAACTGTCCAGCTAATTGAACGAACTACTCAGCAAAGGTTTCATTGGACCAAGCTTCTCACCTTGCGGAGCACCGGTCTTGTTCGTGAAAAAGAAGGACATATCTTTTCGCATGTGCCTAGATTACCTGGAATTAAAAGAACTTACCATTAAAAACTGAAACCCTTTACCACGGAAAGATGACCTCTTTGATCAAATCCAAGGAGCTAGTTTTTTCTCCAAGATTGACCTAAGATCAGGATGCCACCAACTAAGAGTCTAGGAGACAGACATTCCAAAGACTGCTTTCAGAACTCGCTACAATCATTATGAATTTGTAGTGATGCCCTTTGGTCTAACGAATGCACCTGCAATATTCATGGACCTTATGAATCAAGTGTGTTGACCTTACTTGTACAAGTTCGTCATAGTCTTCATTGATGATATACTAGTATATTATTAGAGTAAGGAAAAACAGAACCAACACTTGAGACAAGTCTTGGAAACTTTGAGGTCAGAGAAGTTGTATGCGAAGTTCTCTAAATGCGAATTCTGGATTTGAAAGGTGGAGTTCCTAGGTCATGTAGTTAGCAAGGATGGAATACATGTTGATCTTTCCAAGATCAAGGCTATCGAGAGTTAGGCGACCCCATGAACCCCAACAAAAATTCGATAGTTTCTAGGTCTCGCTGGATACTACAGGAGATTCATTCAGAACTTCTCCAAGATTGCAAAGCTACTCACCACCTTGACTCAAAAAGGTGTGTCATTCAAATGGGCGGAGAAACAAGAAATTGCTTTCCAGACTTTAAAACAAGCCCTCCACAGTGCACCGATCTTGTCCCTCCTAGAAGGGACGAAAGATTTTGTAGTCTAATGTGACGCGTCTAAGGGGCTAGGTTGTGTTCTTATGCAGTGAGGAAAGGTTATATCCTATGCCTCGAGACAACTTAAGAACTAGAAAGTCAATTATACTATGCACAATTTTGAACTGGGAGCAATGGTTTTTGCCTTGAAGATCTGGAGACATTACCTATATGGTACAAAGTGCACAGTCTTTACTGATCATAAAAGCCTTCATCATATCTTTGATTAGAAAGAACTCAACATGAGACAACGAAGATGGGTAGACCTACTAAATGATTATGAATGTGAGATTTGTTATCACCCTAGCAAGGCCAATGTGGTAGCAGATTCCTTTAGTCGGAAAGAACACCTGGGAGGCCGAGTAAAGTCTCTAACTATGACTATCCATTCACACTTATCGACACAGATCAAGGAGGCTCACTTGGAAGCCTTGAAACCTGAGAACATAACAGGCGAAGCCTTAAGGGGGGTGGAAAAGAACTTGGAAACTAAGGGTGGTAGAGTACGTTATTTCATGAATCGAATCTGGACACAGAAGTTTGGTGGCTACAGAGAAGTTCTCATGAATGAAACCCATAAAACTCGATATTCTATTCACCTGGGTTCAGACAAGATGTATCTGGGCCTAAAGAAACTCTATTGGTGGCCAAACATGAAAGACGAAATAGCTACTTTTGTGGGCAAGTGTCTAACTTGTGCCAAAGTCAAAGTAGAAAATCAGAATCCCTCAAGTTTACTTCAACATCCGGAAATACCTGAGTGGAAGTGGGAGCGAATTACAATGGATTTCATAACCAAGTTACCCAGAACAACGGGTGGTCATGATCCCATTTGGGTTATTTTCGATAAATTAACCAAATCCGCTCACTTCCAACCAATAAAAGAAACAGATAAAATGGATAAGTTAACAAGGACATACATAAAAGAGATAGTACGGTTGCATGGTGTGCCAATATCCATTATCTCTGACTGAGATAGTAGATTTACCTCTCGGTTCTGGCAATCATTGCAAAAGTCCTTGGGAACAAATCTTGACATGAGTGCAGTGTACCATCCTAAAACTGATGGGCAAAGTGAGAGAATAATTCAAACACGGGAAGACATGTTAAGGTCCTGTGTGATAGATTTTGGTAAAGCTTGGGATACCCATTTACCACTTGTTGAATTCTCTTACAATAACGACTATCACACTAGTATTAAAGTTGCACCTTTCGAAGCTCTCTATGGCCGTAAGTGCAGATCCCCTCTGTGCTGGGCTGAAGTGGGCGATACACAACTAGAAAAGAACCAAATACCAGATAGTACTCTAAACGGTCCCGAGATTATTCGTGAAACTACAGAGAAGATAGTCCAAATCCGGGACCGGTTGAAAGCTTCTCGAGATAGACAGAAGAGTTATGCGGATAAATGACAAAAACCCTTGGAATTCTAGGTTGGAGACCGTGAAAGTCTCACCATTGTAAGTAATGATACATTTTGGTAAACATGTCAAACTAAATCCAAGTTACATTGGACCATTCCAGATCATTGCTAGAATTGGTCCAGTTGCTTACAAACTCAATCTACCGTATGAACTCGATAACATTCATCCTGTTTTTCATGTCTCAATTCTCAAGAACTGTTTACCCAATGAGACTCTTGTTATCCCACTCAAGGAAAATAAATTAAATAAGAGTCTCAACTTTGTAGAACAACCTGTACAAATCCTAGACAGGGAAGTGAATAGAACTAAACAAAGTCATATCCCGATAGTGAAGGTTTGTTGGAATGCAAAACGAGGACCTGAATTCACTTGGGAGCGAGAAGACCAGATGAAATAGAAGTATCCACGTCTTTTTCCCTAGTCTTAGAGTATCTGGATAATTAAAAATTTCGGGACGAAATTCCTTCTAACGGAGGGATAATGTAACATCCTGTTATTTTCATCATAGTAAAAGTCATTATTAGTCAACAAAAGTCAAACTCCTCATTTTAAACTATCTTATATTCTGTAGATTTATCTCTAAAATTTGGCTTAAAAACCTTTAATTAAAAAGAGTTGTGTGTTTAAGAAGGAAAACTTTTAGAACCGAGAACCCTTGCATCTTTTTATTCTTTCTTTCCTTCGGACCACTAACATGCCTCATACTGCACACATACTTCAGGCCGCAAACGGACCGTGAACTCCCTTCACAGCTGTGAACCCTTCGCAGCCGTGAACCCTTTGCAAGCTGTAAACCCTTCTCGGTCGTGAACCCGAAGATCTTATCTCCTCGGGATGTGTTTATAGCCGAAGACTCTTATGTATATATATATATATATATATATATATATATATATATATATACAAATGTGACTGATTTTTTTCTCTCATTCCACACAATCGAACCGCAAACACTCTCATTCTCTCTCAAGTCACAAGGGCCAAAAACCTCTTCTCTCCTCAAGAACATCAAGTATTCTTCATCTTTATCAAACAATCACCTTCCAATATTCATATACTTGGGCCAAAAACACTTGAATCTTCAAGTTTTCATCAATTCATCAAGAGCATCAGCCGAAAACCAAAGAACATCCTCACTTTATGGCCGTGAACTCAAGAACATCAAGTGTTCTTGGGCCGTGAACCCCTCTCCTGGCTATGAAATCCAATAAGCTTCCATATTTGCTTTTAACACTCTTATTTGTAAGTTAAACTTACAAATTAGTCGATTTCCTATCATATTTGTGATCATGTTCACTAAAAATATGCATATACATTAAATGAAATACTTATAGGACTCGGAATCTACCTCGTGGAAATAACATCCTAAATCAAGTCTCCAATCGAATCACTCACAAAAAGGTGAGTTCATACCCCTACATTTTTATGATTATTAACTATTTTAGGGGGTAAATACAAGTGAAACACAATAAAATTGTGTTAATATCTCAAAATATTTTTAAATGTTTTAGTATATTTTAAAATGATATTATTGTTAAAAATTACATATTTATATTTGTGTAAATTATATAATTTGGATTCATAAGATTTAGAATATGTAACTTGACCCCATTTCCTGTTCCTTGTTTGGTTGTGGGCTTGGGGTAAAGTTATTTAATCGCAAATCTAATAAATCACAATTATATAAATATTACATTTATATATATATATATATATATATATATATATATATATATATATATATATATATATATATATATATATATATATATATATATATATATATATATAATGGTTTTCAAACTGTTTGATACTACATGGGTATAAACAGAGAATTTCATGGAATAATAGTACTACAGATTCATAACGGAAAACAAATAGCTAAACTATAATAGGTATATTTTAGAGGACTCATTCATTGGTTTCAAGTTTCAAAGTACATAACAGGAAAACAAACATAGTAAATCACGGAAAACAAATAGATGACAACAGTTAGAAAACAAACAAATTACTTTACTGAAAACAAACCTATAAACTATACTTTGGACCACTAACATGCCTCATACTGCACACATACTTCGGGCCACAAACGGACCGTGAACTCCCTTCACAGCTGTGAACCCTTCGCAGCCGTGAACCTTTTGCAAGCTGTAAACCCTTCTCGGTCGTGAACCCGAAGATCTTATCTCCTCGGGATGTGTTTATAGTCGAAGACTCTTATGTATATATATATATATACAAATGTGACTGATTTTTTTCTTTCATTCCACACACTCAAACCGCAAACACTCTCATTCTCTCTCAAGTCACAAGGGCCAAAAACCTCTTCTCTCCTCAAGAACATCAAGTATTCTTCATCTTTATCAAACAATCACCTTCCAATATTCATATACTTGGGCCAAAAACACTTGAATCTTCAAGTTTTCATCAATTCATCAAGAGCATCAGCCGAAAACCAAAGAACATCCTCACTTTATGGCCGTGAACTCAAGAACATCAAGTGTTCTTGGGCCGTGAACCCCTCTTCTGGCTGTGAAATCCAATAAGCTTCCATATTTGCTTTTAACACTCTTATTTGTAAGTTAAACTTACAAATTAGTCGATTTCCTATCATATTTGTGATCATGTTCACTAAAAATATGCATATACATTAAATGAAATACTTATAGGACTTGGAATCTAACTCGTGGAAATAACATCCTAAATCAAGTCTCCAATCGAATCACTCACAAAAAGGTGAGTTCATACCCCTACATTTTTATGATTCTTAACTATTTTAGGGGGTAAATACAAGTGAAACACAACAAATTGTGTTAATATCTCAAAATATTTTTAAATGTTTTAGTATATTTTAAAATGATATTATTGTTAAAAATTACATATTTATATTTGTGTAAATTATATAATTTGGATTCATAAGATTTAGAATATGTAACTTGACCCCATTTCCTGTTCCTTGTTTGGTTGTGGGCTTGGGGTAAAGGTATTTAATCGCAAATCTAATAAACCACAATTATATAAATATTACATTTATATATATATATATATATATATATATATATATATATATATATATATATATATATAAAATGGTTTTCAAACTGTTTGATACTACATGGGTATAAACAAAGAATTTCATGGAATAATAGTACTACAGATTCATAACGGAAAACAAATAGCTAAACTATAATAGGTATATTTTAGAGGACTCATTCATTGGTTTCAAGTTTCAAAGTACATAACAGGAAAACAAACATAGTAAATCACGGAAAACAAACAGATGACAACAGTTAGAAAACAAACAGATTACTTTACTGAAAACAAACCTACAAACTATATTCTATACAATTTATGAAATTTACTTATAGTGTATTTATTACAAAGTAACTTTTCAATGTTCTACACGTAATCATCAATATAGAATTTATGAGACTACCATCATGTACTTTTCTAAGTACCAACCAAGTTCTGAAATTATGACCACAGTCTCCTGGAGGGAGAGCGCGACACTTGTATATAGATCTATATGGGACTGACAGTCCCACACCTGAACTGCTAGCCACAGTTAGGCAGGCATGCCTGGGTGACAAATGTCTTACACATTACGATGTTTGAAGAATGTCGTGTTCAGGCGATACTAGGTCATCTTGTATGGTTATAATAACTCACAATTTGGTTTTGAACAAAATGATTAGTGTATGAATAAGTAACACTTCATATAGTTTTATTTAGTTATAAAACTATAATACAATATTTCACAAGTATAAACACAGATTACTATTTCAATAAAGAGAAAACATATTTTTCATGGTTTTATGAGAACTAAACTACATTTTACAAGCTCTTAATACAGAAAGTATCACACATTTTGCTTACAGAATAACATAGTAGAAAATATAGGATTTTCTGGGAAAAACATATTTACTTTATCGATGAACAAGAAAACCGATTTCAGTTGCAAACATACTTATGAACTTACCAACTTAATTGTTGACACTTTTTCAAAACTACTTGTATTCTCAGGGAAACGGTAATATAGGTATAGCCACAACTTTTGAGAAGATGGAGACCTATAAACTCATGTCTTTTAAAATTGTACTTTTGAGTTCATATTCATTATGTTTTGATCATAGTTGTAAAACTTATAACTTTGTAAATACAATGGTTGTTGTTTTACTTTAATTACTATTATGCATTGTTGTGATACTATACATGAAGTCCTCCGCCCCCGAATGTTTCCGCCGTTCCGGTTTGGGGGTGTGACACCACTGTTAAGTTTTAAGCACTATAACACTCCTATGGTGAACATGCAACCCTAAATGATGTGGATCTATGTTTTCTCTAATTATACATGTAATAAATTTTCCAAAGCATGAAGCCCACAACTAGCATACAATTTTGGTACATGAATCATAAAAATAGTTAGAATAATACCTCTTAATTGTAGCTTGTAGTTTTGGCCTATCAAGAACTTAGCACCTCAAGTGTGATGCTGCAAATGGTTCAAAAACACCATGAACAAAGGAGGAATTTGAGAGAGAGGTTAGACACTCCAAAATCGTTTATGATTCTCTTAAAATCCTTATGGCTACCGATTTTGGCTAAGGGGTGACATTTATATAGTGTAGGATTCCAAGGGTCATGGGTAAACCGTAATCCATACACTTGGGTTATGATCCATATCTCATGTGGGCTAACTCTTATGGATACTTACATAAACTTAGCCCATCATGGATCAATAGCCCAAACAATATATATCACTGATTTACATAATCAGTCCCCGTTAATTTAATTAGTATCTTTTTATCACTAAATTAATTCCAAATTAATTCTTGATCAATACTAATTAAATATTATGATTTCATATTAATATATTATACTTGTAATATATTAATTAATAATAAATAATCTCTTTCTCAATTATCCATCCTATCAGATTGTTCTGGTGAAGAAAACCTAAATGGACCATGCTACTCTTGGGTCAAGTACATATCAATTATAGTAATGGGCTTAGACACCTAATCTAACAGTTGTTAGTGTGACCGATTAGTGTCGTATGTTAACTAGCTATATCACTTTAATACGATTAGTGTCTAACAACATTTCGTTGCCCCCATTAACATACAACTTCGTGCCATTCTATAAATAGACAATTCCCAAAAAGCTCCAAGCTATAATTTGTATATAAGGTAAGTTTATCAGTTAGCCCTTTGTGATAGACATCATGTTAAACATGAGACATGGATTGCGATCAATCTCATTAGGTGTTCAACTTTTGGTAAGGCGCAGTAGATGTCTAACTCTCAACACATAAGAAGAACAAATCCTATCTTGACTACATAAGCCTCTTGCATAGTTCATACCATACCAGAAAATGGATTTTACAACTGCCCGATTAAGGACTAGTGTTTGACCATATCTAAGCATAGTACTCCCTACACTTAAGTCCCACTATGTCTCTCAGGTGTTAAGGATACAAAGATAGTGCCTTTTAATCAAGTATCATTCTAGATAACGATCCATGAGATGATCTTGATACGGGTCAGTTCAATACTAGTTCTTTGAAAAGTACCTATGAAACTTGGTTACAATCCATTGCCTACCTTCATCTAGTGAAAGTTAACCAATCCAATTCATATTCGTCTTATTTCATAATTGCTCCCATAATTATAATCGACTACGGACTTTTAGAATAATAAAATTATTCATGGATTGAACATGTATAGAACACAACAAGTATTGATGTTATGATCATAACCCAGTATATCAAAACATTATATAATAATTACTGTTACAATGCTCCAATATCCAAATACTAAATCCAAATCAAAATCCCATTTCTAGAATAATGAAGCCTTACAGCTAAAGTCTGACCATTCATACTTAGCTCAGAAGAAGGACTTTATTAATGGGTTCGACTATACTTAATTTGTGTGAATTTTGCGAATACTATCATTTCTATATTTTAATTTACTCTAGGTATAGTAAATATCTTGGAATATATGAGTGGTGTTCTTTTGTGACATAGAGTCTGTTAGCTCGATTAAGTATACTCTCGAAGTCACAAAGATTTCTACGTGATCCTTGAGTGGTAGAAATCAACATGTTTTGTTCAATGAGCTCATTCGTCCAATCATATTAGATTTCAACATTATAGAGTAGTGTATTCTTATTTTGTAGTAGATTGTTTCATTTTGTTTTTCTTGGACCTCATTCCAACTAAACTTACTCTTCATTTCACAGTGAAGTCATAATCTAATTATAATTCATAATTACATATATTTGTTTAGAAGTCAGAATCTTATGTAGCTCTGTACATAAAGATTTTTACTCTAAACTAGTTGTCTCATATACATTTTCTTAGTTCTTCTAAAGTACTCATATAATGTTCTTATAGTCATCTGGTGAGTTAACCGTGTATTCAATTGGTATATTATGATATGCTCATAATATGATAATATAGTACTAGGTCTTATGCATAATATGGCAGAAATGATGGATTTATTTTCCAACAAAATCGAATATAATTTGTTGCACCCCCGAACCAGACGGCGGAAACGTATGGGGGCTCGAGCGTGACTTCATCTTGTAATATCATCACAATCAATATAATTGAAACAAGACAACACCATCATCATACATATCAAAATGCAACCAACATTTTTTAGATCAAGTATAATATCATAAGTTACATGCCAAAATATTCAATGTATTATGATAACAAAACACGACAAATTTCCACATGTTCCTGTAGACCTTTCCGCTTAACGATTCCTTGAGAATACAAGTTATTTTGAAAACGTCAACATATATAATGTTAGTGAGTTCATAAGCATGTTTAAATGAAAAGTTTTGTATTGTTTGTAAAACGCCAGAAAATCCGATATTTTCTGTAAAGTAGTTTGAAAGTGATGTGTCAAAATCAAGTATTAATGCATGTGTGTTTTCTTTTTTTGGAATGAATATAAAGATGTAATCCGGATAAAAATCTTGTATTTTTTTGTTGAAAGTAAAAGGTATTGTATAACTGTGTATTTCCCCAAAAAAATACTATATTTTATGTTTATAAGAGTGTTGTGGTCTCAACCCTAAAACTGAATATCAGTGTATGTATGTTTTCGTATCAACAAGATTTTATAGGTGTTCCATAAAATTATGTTGGAGAAAATCTCTAGGTGAGCCATTTTAACCATACTTGATTATGACGAATATGCGTGTCGTGGCGTTTTCAGGCGCCAACTTGATTAAGGTAAGGTTTGTCACCCTAGACTGTCCTAGTCTAACTGTACTGAACAGCTCAGGTGTGGGGTGTCACCCCGTATAGATCTATACACAAACTCTCGCTCTCCCTCCAGGAGACTTTGGTTATAACTACAGGCTACAATTGTACACTCGAAAGGTGTCAACCGACATGTCTCACTAGAATTCATTAACTGAGTTTACGCGAATATTGTATCATGTTATGTATACTGTTTTCCGTGTACGTTTTATGTGTGAAAAGTCCAGCGAGTATGTATAAGAATGTACGTGGCCCAACAGACATGTAGAAGGACCACTAAGGCCCAATAAACATGCAATGTACATTCTAGGCCCGATAAGAATGTAAATGGACCAATAAGGCCCAATAAACATGTAATGCATAGCCTAGGCCAAATAAGCATGTAAATGGACCACTAAGGCCCAATAAACATGTAATTTATAATCAAGGCCTAATAAGCATGTGAATGGGCCACCAAGCCCCAATAACATGGATTGTAGGTATTAGACCCAATAAACATGTAATCGATGAATTTTGTTCGTTTGTTATTACGTCGTTTGTTTTAGCTCGATTGTTTTCTAAAAAGGCATAATAGCCCACTTTGTGTAATGATGACAGTTTTGGATAATTAAGCCGAAATTTACAATTTAGGCATGTTTTTTTTTTTAATGAAATTGACGCTCTAGGTCCTTCAAGACCAACAATTTACCTTTATGGGCTCATTTCAAATAAAATGACATTTTTAGCCCACTTTGGTTAAAAATAACATTTTTGGCCCATTATCATAAAATTGACATATTCAGCCCATATAGATATAAATTGATGTTTTCGACCCATCATTATAAATATTTACATTTTTGGCATATTTATATGTATAATTTACGTTTTAAGCCTATTTTTGATAAAAATGACATTTTTCGGCCTATTTTTTTTGTAAAAATAACATTTTAGGCCCAAATCTAAATAAAGTGACAATTTCAGGCCAATGAAACCGTGAAGGCCCATATTAAGGCCCATTAAGCAAAATTTAACACTTTTGGACCTTTTAAAAGTATGATTAACATAATGAACCATTTATATATGTATATATATATATATATATATATATATATATATATATATGTGACTCTTTTAGTCCATCCAAAACTATAGGTATCATAAAAACTTCATTCTTTTTGTTTATTTGTCAAAAATGGTCCCTTCACAAGATCTAGTATAGTCTTTCAACATTCTTTAACTGGTATAATACTTCCATCTTCAAGTTAAGTTATATAGAGTGGTTTAGTTCAAAAATATCATCTAGTTTTTGTTAGGGTTTTCGAGATTTATGGGTTTCATCACAAAGCACGACACATAACATAGAAAACACACATAAACATGCACAAATACATAGATCTAACACTAGCAACTTGTATCCTCCCCTAAAACATAGTGAACTGAAAACAAGGGGGTATGAACTCACTTTGGGGTTTGGATTCGGTTTTGATGAAGAGATGAGAGGAGATGATGTTGTTTTTGGCCTTGAGTGCTTCTTGGGAAGGAGTTTCGAAACATGGATGGTCCTAGGAAGCTAAAACACGAAATGAACCTATGTAAGGAAGAGTTCTCAACATAAAATGGAGATTAAATACTTATGTATGATAACAACTTACCAAGAGTGTGAAAACTTGATGAAAACCTCTTGAAAACACACACCAAGGTCACGAAAATGGCAAGGGAAATGAGGGAATTTTTCCTTGAGCTTGAGAGGAATTATGAGAGAGCTTGAATAAATTTTGAAGTGGAGTGTGGAGTGAAGGGAGGTCTTGGCCGAGAGATAGAGTGAGATATAAGAGTGAGGAGATTAGTCTTTACTTAGTGGTTAATTTGTTAGTTGCCTCAATATTTGTGGGGTAATATGCATGTTTACATGCAAAATAATATGGAGGTGGCAAAATTCTAACCATCCCCACATTTCCCCTTTTTTGTTTTATATTTAGGCCACAAATAAAGGAGAAGAGAAGAAAGGAGAATTAGTTTGGGCTTGATTTCGATAATATGAGGCCCAAATGGATGGTTCTCGGCCCACTAGGGTAGAAGAAATGGAATTTATGGCCCATTAGGGCTAAAGAAATCATTTATGGCCCAACATGGCCCATTATAGATAAAATGAACTATTCTAAGCCCACATAACCCAAAATGTTTTAGTTTCAGGAATGTGGGTTCAATTAGAGCCCAAATTGGGTTCTTAGGCCCAAGTAGTCAAATTGAAAGTTTATTGGTCCATTAGGCCCAATAAGAGAATCCTAGTCGATATTAACTTGGACTGGGATTTCTAGGGTTTTCAATCCAAATGAGATGTATTGTATTAGGTTTTGAACTTAAAGCAAGAGTTTTGATTCAAATGGGTGGTTTTGATTAAGCATAGAGTAGGATTTTCACTTAGAGTACATGCCTTACAATAAATGATGTTTACATGAGAATAGAATTTCCTAGCTAAAATGCTAGTTGTGACATCATCCCTCCATTAGAGGGAATTTTGTCCCGAAATTCTTTCGAAAGGTAGGGTCATGAATGAGAGAACAAGTGAAGGTACTTATCCTTCATCTGGTCTTCGCGTTCCCATGTGAATTACGGTCCATGCTTGGCGTTCCATCGAACTTTCACAATCGGAATGCGGCTTTGCTTCGTATGCTTCACTTCCCTATCCATGATTTCGACCGGTTCCTCGACGAACAGGAGTTTCTCGTTTAATTCTATCTCTTCTAAAGGAATGAAAAAAATTTCATCTGATAAGCACTTTTTCAAATTCGAGACGTGGAGTACAGGGTGTACATTGCTGAGCTCTGAAGGTAGTTGTAGCTTATAGGCTACCGGGCCAATTTGGGCAAGAATATTGAACGGTCCGATGTATCGCGGGTTCAGTTTTCCCTGTTTCCCATAACAGATCATTCCTTTCCAGGGAGAGACTTTCAATAGCACCCGATCTCCAACTTGGAATTCCAAAGGCTTTCACTGTTTGTCAGCATAACTCTTTTGCCGGTCACGCGACGCTTGGAGTCGGGCTTTGATTTGGATTATGTTTTTGGTAGTCTATCGAATGATTTCTAGACCTGTGAAAGTGATGTCTTGTGATGGTCCTTTTGCTAGTTGGGTGTCACCCACCTCAGGCCAACATAGAGGCAATCTGCATTTACGACTATATAGAGTCTCAAAAGGAGCAACCTTGATGCTCGTGTGATAACTGTTGTTGTATGAGAATTCAACCAAAGGCAATTGGGTATCCCATGACTTGTTGAATTCAATCACACAGGCTCAGAGCATATCATCAAGTGTTTGGATGGTTCGTTCGCTTTGGCCATCGGTTTGAGGGTGGTAAGCAGTGCTCATGTCTAGTTGTGTTCCCATTGCCTTCTTAAGTGACTACCAAAATCGTGAGTAAATCTACTATCTTGATCCGAGATGATAGACACTAGCACCCGATGAAGTCTCATGATCTCTTTGATGTAGATTCGTGTCAACCTTTCCATCTTGTAAGATTCTTTAATTGGTAGGAAATGAGCGGATTTAGTTAACCTATCGACGATTACCCAGATAGCATCTAATATGTCTGTCATCTTAAGTAACTTGGTTACGAAGTCCATGATAATCCTTTCCCATTTCCACTCGGGTATTACTGGCTATTGTAATAGTCCCGAGGGCTTTTGATATTCCATTTTTACCTTGGCGCAAGTGAGACACTTGCCCATGTAAGTGGCGATCTCTACCTTCATATTTGGCCACCAATAATGTTGCTTTATCTCTAGGTACATTTTATCCGAACCTGGATGGATGAAATATTTCATCTTGTGGGCTTCGTTCATGATCACCTCTCTAAATCCCCCAAGTTTAGGGACCGGGACTCTATTTATGAAGCAGTAAGTTCCGTCCTCCTTGGCTTCAAAATTCTTATCTAGCCCACGCAGTGTTTCATTTGCGACATTCTCCTACTTCAATGCATTTGCTTGAGCTTCCTTGATTTGTGAGGTTAGGTGGGATGGGATAGTTATTGATAGGGTTTTCATCCGGTGACCTGAGTATTCTTTTTTGCTTAGGGCATCGACTACCACGTTAGCCTTGCCTAGTTGGTACTTGATCTCGCACTCATAATCATTTAGCAGCTCAACCCATCTTTGCTGCCTCATGTTTAACTCATTTTGGTTTAGAATGTGCTGGAGGCTTTTGTGATCGGTGAAGATGGTGCACTTTGTACCATAGAGGTAGTGCCTCCAGCTCTTTAGGGCGAAGACCAAAGCTCCCACATCGAGATCATGAGTGGTGTAATCTACTCCATGCGCCTTTAGTTGCCTGGATGCGTAAGCTATCACCTTTCCACGCTGCATGAGGACACAGCCTAACCCTTGATTCAAAGCATCACAGTAGACTATGAAATATTTGGTCCCCTCCGGTAAGGATAGCACTGGTGCACTACAAAGGGCTCGCTTTAGGGTTTGGAAGGCGGCTTCTTGCTTCTCCGCCCAGTTGAAAGACACACCCTTTTGTGTCAAGGAGGTAAGAGGTTTAGCTATCTTGGAAAAATTCTGGATAAACCTTCGGTAGTAGCCTACGAGACCCAAGAATTGATGGATTTTTGTTGGTGGTTTCAGAATCGCCCAGCCTTCAATAGCTTTGATCTTGGAAGGGTCTACATGAGTCCTTTCCTTGCTGACTGCAAGACCCAAAAAGTTTACACTGCGGATCCAGAACTCGCATTTGGAGAGCTTCGCATACAGTCGTTCACCTCTCAGGGTTTCCAAGATTAGACGGAGGTGTTGACCATGCTCTTCTTTTCTTTGAGAGTAGATAAGAAAATCGTCGATGAAGACAATCACGAATTTATCAAGGAATGGGCAGCAGACTCAATTCATGAGGCCCATAAATGCAATGGGGGCATTTGTTAGACCGAAGGGCATCACTAAAAATTCATAACGACCGTACTGAGTTCTAAAGTTTGTTTTGAGAATATCCTCCTACCGAACTTGGAGTTGATGATACCCGGATCTCAGATCTATTTTCTACAAATAACTAGCTCCTTGAAGCTGGTCAAATAGATCGTCAATCCGAGGAAGTGGGTATCGGGTTTTGACCGTGAGCTTGTTTAATTCTCTATAGTTGATGCACATTCTAAAAGATCTGTCCTTTTTCTTGACAAACAAGACCGAAGCTCCCCAAGGTGAGAAGCTTGGTTGGATGAATCCTTTGTTTAACAACTCGCTTAGTTGGCTGGATAACTCCTACATTTCGGCGGGAGCTAACCTGTAGGGTGATTTGGAAATTGATGTGGCTCCTGGTATTAGGTCGATTCGAAATTTGACCTGTTTTTCTTTCTGGGGGTATTCCTGGAAGATATTCTGGAAATACATCCGGGAAGTCACATGCCACTGGAATATCTTGAATGTTTACTTCTTCTTTGGTCTTATCCATAACATGAGCGAGGAATGTGTAGTTCTTCTTGTGTAGGCACTTTTGTGCCTTGATGCACAAGATAAGGCGAAGATTGGCGCCAGGTTTATCACCATAGATTATTAGGATTTCATGATTGGGAAGATGAAGGCGAACGACCTTCTCGCAACACATAATATCAGCATGGTGGGGGCTTAACCAGTCCATGCCGATTATCACATCAAAACTTCTAATGTTTACTGGCATCAAATCTATTTGAAAAGAGTTATTGTTTAGTGTTAATGTGTGCCCTACATAGACATCTTTGGTTGTCTCAGTTTTCCCATTAGCCATTTCCACCGTGAAGGCTTTGTTGAGCATCTGGGGTTGTTGATTTAGTAAGTGTTTGAATTTAATACTTATGAAGCTTTGCTCCGCCCCACTATTGAATAAGATGCATTCGTATGTGTTGTTAAGTAGGAACGTATCAGTATCAACTGTTGGGTCCTGAACTGCTTCACCTTGACCCAATGCCAATACCCTTCCTGATGTTCCTGCCCCCTGGTTGTTTGCTTTGGGGCAGTCGCGCTTGAAATGTACGGTTCCTCCACACCCATAGCAGGTGTAACTGGCCCCAACATTGTTGTTGTTGTTGTTGTTGCTGCGATTGTTTTTGTTGTTGTGCGACTGTTGGTTCTGTTGTGGATGAGTTCTATAGTATCTTGCAATGTGACCCTTTCGGTTGCAACTTGTGCAATGCATCTCCCTGCATTCTCCGTGATGGTGGAAATTGCATTTGATGCACTTGGGTAGGGTCCCTGAGTATTTTTTGGGAGCATTTGGTGTGGATGAGGCTGGAGCATGTGGTGTTGTGGTAGCTTGAGTAGTAGCATGGACATCCACTTTCTGTTGCTTTTTTGATGACTCTGTGTTTTGTCGCCCCTTTCGCTTGTTGTTTTTACCCTTCATGTTATCACCTTCTTTCTTAAATTCTGCTTCCCCTGCTTTGGCACCCTTCTTATTGCCATAGTCGTATAGTTTCTTGGATAGTCTCTTTGCACTGTCATACATGGTTGTGTTTACTGCTACCACATTCCCTTGGATTGACACGGTCAATCCCCAAATAAACCTTTCAAACTTCTTCCCTTCAGATGTGATCATTCCTGGACACAAGAGAGACAACTCGCTAAACCTTGATATGTAAGCATCGATGTCAGAATTTTGAACCGTGAGGTTCCACAAATCTTGCTTCATTTTTTGGATTTCTCCCATTGGACAGTAGTTGGCCAACAACATTTTCTTAAACTCCTCCCATGGCATAGTGTTCGCCACCGGGAGTGTCATGGCCTCTACATGACCATTCCACCAAGAGAGAGCTTGATCGACGAATGTGTAGGTCAAAAACTTGACCTTGCACCCCTCCGGACATCCACTGATTCTAACTTTTCTATCCATCTTTTCAGGGTTATTACGCCTCCCATCCCATTGAAGGTTCGAGGCTTGGCATTTGTGAAGTCCTTGTAGGTACAAATTCTTGTGGGTCCATCATTTGTTCCCTGATTTGTGCTTTCGGTTCCCTGCCCGTTTCCTTCACTGTTGTTTCCACTGCGAATTTGTGCCAATGCTGCACTGACCACAGCTGACACTGTCTCTTGGAATGTGACTGAGTTTATTTCCGGTGGCATCAGTGTTGTGTTGTCTCCGCGGTTTGGTCTTTGAGGCATCTTTCTGTCATGGAACAGAAAGATGTTGAGTATCCAATGTATTTAGTTTCATGATTTCTTGGTTATAGCACAGTGTTAGTGATTCGGTTGTGTATAAGTGAGTGAATGCGTACAATCAACATGTAGAAAAAAAAAGTAATAGTACACATAGCAGATTACAACATCATGATAAAATATATAGTCGTTTTCATTAATGAATATCTTTTGGGTACATGAAAATTTTCCTACATTAGGCATACAATACATGCAGTGAAATAAAATTCAACAGAGTAACGACTCCATAAGTAGTTTAGTAACTTAATCATGTAGTCGAAATATATAGGGTAATACATAAAAGAAAACCATAACGGAAGTACGTGAACGTGTACTAGCTGCGACGAGAGGGGTCTGGCGGTGCTGAAGACGAGATAGATGTGCCCTAAAGTCTAGCCAGGTGGTGCTCGGTGTCCCAAAGCCGGTCTTCCAAAGCTGACCGGCGCGGCTGGTAGTCCTTGACTACTTCATGTGTCATCCTCTCCGTGCGCTCCATTGCGGCTCTCATGGCCACCATCTGGCTAGCAGTTTCCTGCGAATGCTCGCCAATGTCGCGCGTCCTCCGTACTATCACAGGCAAAGCTCGGTCAGCAGGTCCACTGTGGATCAAGTCGTAGTAGTCTTGGTTCATACCGAATGGGGGTCGCACCCATTGCTGGCGGTTCCATCTTGAGATGTTGTATGCCCATGGGGGCGTAGGACCATTAGGGACCATCCTGTATGGGGGCACCCTGGCCATGTAGGGCGAATTGATGACTTCGGACCCCGTGTCCAAGTCATCTGCGTCACTACCCACTGCCTCCTCCCCGTCTGACTCGGCTACCGGTTATACCGGTCCTTCCTCTTCAGGCTCTTCTTCTGATTCTTCCTCGGGTTCTAACCATCTGCCATTTCCCTCATTGGGGAAATAGGGATATCCATGGTGATGAAATCCGTCCATCGCGTCTGCACGAGGGGTGAGAGACGTTGTAAAAAGAGTATAGTTGATCAGGCTATATTTATCCCACCATGATTACTCCCAAACACATGTTGGTCATATTTTGAATAAATACAATTGATCAGACTATATTTATCCCCAATATGACTACATAATTGTCCGGGTTTAATCACAGTGTTCAATTTCCTCCAGAGACTTTTAGCGTTATATTTTTAATGTACACCTAGGTATCATTTTATTCAGATTGTTTTAATCTCATTGTATTTATAGTTGCATATCTAATATGATTAGATATGTCAGTTCACTATAAACAATGTTCTGATACCAATCTGTCACACCCCCGAACCAGACTGCGGAATCGTTCGGGGACTGCATGACTTCATCTTGTAATATCATCACAATGTATATAATTGAAACAAGACAACACCATCATCATCCATATCAAAATACAACCAACATTTTTTAGATCAAGTATAGTATCATAAGTTACATGCTAAAATATTCAATGTATTATGATAACAAAACACGACAAATTTCCACATGTTCTTGTAGACCTTTCCGCTTAACGATTCCCTGAGAATACAAGTTATTTTGAAAACGTCAACATATATAATGTTGGTGAGTTCATAAGCATGTTTGAATGAAAAGTTTTGTACTGTTTGTAAAACGCCAGGAAATCTGATATTTTCTGTAAAGTAGTTTGAAAGTGATGTGTCAAAATCAAGTATTAATGCATGTGTGTTTTCTGTTTTTGGAATGCATATAAAGATGTAATCCGGATAAAAATCATGTATTTTCTATTGAAAGTAAAAGGTATTGTATAACTGTGTATTTCCCCAGAAAATCCTATATTTTCTGTTTATAAGAGTGTTGTGGTCTCAACCCTAAGACCGAATATCAGTGTATGTATGTTTTCGTATCAACAATATTTTATAGGTGTTCCATAAAATAATGTTGGAGAGAATCTAGGTGAGCCGTTTTAACCATACTTGATTATGACGAATTCGCCTGTCGTGGCGTTTTCAGGCGCCGACTTGATTAAGGTAAGGTTTGTCACCCTAGACTGTCCTAGTCTAACTGTAGCGAACAGATCAGGTGTGGGGTGTCACCCCGTATAGATCTATACACAAACTCTCGCTCTCCTTCCAGGAGACTTTGGTTATAACTACAGGCTACGATCGTAAACTCGAAAGGTGTCAACCGACATGTCTCACTAGAATTCCTTAACTAAGTTTACGCGAATATTGTATCATGTTATGTATATTGTTTTACGTGTACGTTTTATGTTTGAAAAGTCCAACGAATATGTATAAGAATGTACAAGGCCCAACAGACATGTAGAATGACCACCAAGACCCAATAAACATGTAATGTATAGTCTAAGCCCAATAAGCATGTAAATGGACCACTAAGTCCCAATAAACATGTAATGTATAGTCTAGGCCTAATAAGCATGTAAATGGACCACTAAGTCCCAATAAACATGTAACGTATAATCCAGGCCCAATAAACATGTGAATGGGCCACCAAGGCCCAATAACATGGATTGTAGGTATTAGACCCAATAAACATGTAATCAATGAATTTTGTTCGTTTGTTATTATGTCGTTTGTTTTAGCTCGATTGTTTTCTAAAAAGGCATAATAGCCCACTTTGTGTAATGATGATAGTTTTGGCCCGTTAAGCTGAAATTTACAATTTAGGCATGTTTTTTTTTTGATGAAATTCACGCTTTAGGTCCTTCAAGACCAAAAATTTACCTTTATGTGCTCATTTCAAATAAAATGACATTTTTAGCCCACTTTGGTTAAAAATAACATTTTTGGCCTATTATCATAAAAATTGACATATTCGGCCCGTATAGATATAAATTGATGTTTTTGGCCCATCATTATAAAGATTTACATTTTTAGCCTATTTATATGTATACTTTATGTTTTCAGCCCATTTTTTATAAAAATGACATTTTCGGCCCAATTTTTGTGAAAATAACATTTTAGGCCCAAATCCAAATAAAGTGACAATTTCAACCCATAAAACCGTAGATTTACATTTTTGGCTTAAATTTGTGTTAACTGACAATTTAATCCACAAAAAAATAATAAATTTACAAATTAAGCCCAATAAATCCGTGAAGGCCCATATTAAGGCCCATTATGCGAAATTTAACACTTTTGACCCTTTTAAAACTATGTTTAACATAATGAACCATTTATATATATATATATATATATATATATATATATATATATATATATATATATATATATATGACTCTTTTAGTTCATGCAAAACCGTAGGTATCATAAAAAATTCATTTTTTTTGTTTATTTGTGAAAAATGGTCCCTTCACAAGATGTAGTTTAGTCTTTCAACATTCTTTAACTTGTATAATACTTCCATCTTCAAGTTAATTTATATAGAGTGGTTTAGTTCCCAAATATCATCTAGTTTTTGTTAGGGTTTTCGAGATTTATCGGTTTCATCACAAAAAATCACAACACATAACATAGAAAACACACATAAACATGCACAAATACATAGATCTAACATAAGCAACTTGTATCCTCCCCCAAAACATAGTGAGAACCGAAAAAAAGGGGGTATGAACTCACTTTGGGGTTTGGATTCAGTTTTGATAAAGAGATGAGAGGAGATGATGTTGTTTTCGGCCTTGAGTGCTTCTTGGGAAGAAGTTTCAAAACTTGGATGGTCCTAGGAAGCTAGAACACGAAATGAACCTATGTAAGGAAGAGTTCTCAACATAAAACGGAGAGTAAATACTTGTGTATGATAACAACTTACCAAGAGTGTGAAAACTTGATGAAAACCTCTTGAAAACACACACCAAGGTCATGAAAATGGCAAGGGAAATGAGGGAATTTTTCCTTAAGCTTGAGAGGAATTATGAGAGAGCTTGAATAAATTTTGAAGTGGAGTGTGGAGTGAGGGGAGATCTTGGCCGAGAGATAAAGTGAGATATAAGAGTGAGGAGATTAGTCTTTACTTAGTGGTTAATTTGTTAGTTGCCTCAATATTTGTGGGGTAATATGCATGTTTACATGCAAAATAATATGGTGGTGGCACAATTCTAGCCATCCCCACATTTCCCCTTTTTTTGTTTTATAGTTGGGCCGAAAATAAGGGAGAAGAAGAAAAAGGAGAATTATTTTGGGCTTGATTTCGATAATATGAGGCCCAAATGGATGGTTCCCGGCCCATTGGGATAGAAGAAATGGATTTTATGGCCCATTAGGGCTAATGAAATCATTTATGGCCCCACATGGCTCATTATAGATAAAATGAACTATTCTAGGCCCACATGACCAAAAATGTTTTAGTTTCAGGAATGTGGGTTCCATTAGAGCCCAAATTAGGTTCCTAGGACCAAGTAGTCAAATTGAAAGTTTATTGGTCCATTAGGCCCAATAAGAGAATCCTAGTTGTGACATAATTCATTTTAAATAGTTCAAACTGATGAGTCCTAAACTCTTTTAAGATCGATAAGATTCTTAAAAAATAAATCAGAAGGTAAACTCAAATGCAAACACACAATGAATCAAATAGATGTCGAATGATTAAAACAGCAACACCTCAGAAGAGCTCGATGAAGAACTTCTACTGTAGAGGTGTGCTATGGTTATAGTACAATAAAAGAAATATTCAAGAAGCGTATTTAGTGTGATGTATGCATGCACACTAAATACTAAACCCTAATAACTAATACATGGATGGACAGGCCCAAACCCTGAATACATTGGACTAAAATAATGAAGCCCAATTGCGCAAGCCTTAGACTCAACAATCTCCCCGTTTGCACCAATTGAGGCGAGAGATCACTTCGGTTGAGTAACAGTGGTCTTCTTCACAGTCTTGAACATAATCGGTATGATGGAAAGTAGAGTTTGATGAAAGTTAATGTACCACCTAAGCATATCTGAAAACATCTTCTTATCAGCTTCACTGTTCTGATTGCACCTGTAGATGATATCGAGAATGTGCTCCAAGCAAGAAATGGAGAACAGGTGTTTGTCTACAAGAGCGAACAGGCACTTCTAGCCTTCGCCTCTAGTGAACATGATTGTACGAATATAACCCACCAGCATTTGCTTGATCATCACGTTGATGTTGCTTGCCTTCCCAATTGGCTTGATAGTGGGCTTCCTTCTTAAGGCAGAGGCGATCTTCTGATCCATCTTCACGACTTCATGAATATAACACACCAGCATTCGCTTGATGTGATCGATGATAGGCTCACACTCTGGTTGATTAGTCAACAAGATATTGTTCAGGAGGATCCAGTCACAAGGATTCAAATTCGGCATATCAGCGAGAGAAATCATATGAACCGAGCTGTCTGAGCCTCGGGTCTCTTTGAATTTGACATTGATAAACTTCCCTACCAAAGTAGGTTTCAACACCTTGAATGTTGTGATCTTTTGTTTACTCCAAGTAAGGTATTGCGGTTGAGAGAACGCAAGATAGTATTCAATTAGGTCTCGATCAAACTTTAGGTCAGGAGAGGGGACAACAACCGTTGACTCAAAACAATGAAAAATTAATGTCTTTCGGGTGATTGGCATGTCAAATTGAGAGTCTTTGGAGTTTTCTCGGTCAAATGAGAGGACCGGTTCGAGTCAATGTGTGCTTGAAGATTCAATTGCCTCCTTAAGAATTTTTTCCATCGTCTAGAGGGAACAAAGATTTCCTTCGTTCTAATGCATCGTTTATTCTTTTTGTTTCCTCTCCCTTTCAGCTTCTTCATTTGCTTTGCAAAGCTTTTCCTCAAGCTCTCGGTTATTTCGCTCTATTTTGAGATCTTCGGTTTTGGGAGCTGTTTCTTCGGTTTCAAACACATCTTCGGTTTCTACCTCATCATCATCACCAATTTTCTTATTTCCTTTGTCCTTCATACTACCCGAAGCTTCATTAACCTTCGGTTCAGCAGTGACTTTTGTTTGGGAGATGGGTTTGCTTTTTGGAGGTTGTTGTGGTAAACCCTGACTAACATCTTCTCCCCCTTGTTCCGGAGGGACAACGGTCTCCAGAACACCTTCAATCCTGCTTAGAATGTCAAGAGAAGGTCTCAACTTCTCATCCAAGTGGCATCGAACCAATATAGGAAGGACCGAGTCATGTGCTTCCAGAAGATTTAAAAGAATAGAATGCACATCCCCAACGCTTCTTTTGATGACAACTCGCTTTGACTTAAGGTCATCATTTTCTTTTAGCGCCTAGTTGAGCTTTAGAGCTTGAGTCTTGACTTTGGTGCTTTTGTGAGCAAGTTCATCCATGATTTTGTTTTCCATGGCTAGATCAGCCTGGAGTTTATCAAGACGCTCATGGATAGAAATTCGAAGCTCGTTGTAGTCAGATTTGACATTTCGACAGGCCTCTTCAAAATGCTTCTTCTCAGCCTGAAGCGATTATGTAAGATTATCAACAGAAGCTTTCACAGTTTGATCATTCTTCTGAGCTGCAGTGTGAAGAGAATCCATAAAAAATTGAGCATCAGAAATTAGTTTTTCGACTTTTTCGGTCGCTTGCTTGCAATCTTTGGTGGATTCTTCAACTGCAATGGAAGCTTTCCGACATGAGGAGGTGGAAGCATCTATAGCTTTGGCAACATTGTAAGTGGAAGAATCATGCTCCTTCAACATCAAATGAGACCTAAAGCAAGTCCCTACCACCAGTTGCGAGACAATGATGAGATTGTGTTGCAATCCTTCCACATATGCCACCTTCCGAATTGAAAAATCCCCGTTTGTGATCATCCTATAGCCTTTTATTGTGCCATATGAGTTGTTACCATATTTGATACATCCACCATCTTTTATTGCCCTAAACTCCCTCAGTTCTTCCCTTCATCTTGTCATGTGACGCGAGCAGCCACTATCGATGTACCATTCGTCGTTGAACTGCTTGTCACTGATAACCTGCAAAAATCAAGTAGATTTAGGAACCCAAAGTTGCTTGGGTCCACGTGAGCCTTTTACAGAACAGGGAATAGTAATTGAAAGACCAACCATATAATTTCTTTTTATTAGAGTGGTTTCGTCTTTCCTTTTGATGGTAAAAACCTTGATTTTGTTATCTTTTGGTTTGTTTAAATCAAGTTGAGGATTTTTATTACGATTCTTATTTTCTTGTTTCCTAGGGTTAGCAGACATCTTCTTTGTTTGCGTTTTGTCTTCAGAAACAAGCTTTCCTTTTCCCTTGACATCCTTGACATTCTGCCTTTATTTTGAATGAGGAGGATGGGGTTTAGGATCGAAGTTCGGCTTTCGGTTTCAATTTCTCAGCTTGAGATTCATTTTTCATCGAAGAGGTTTTGCTTGCCACCTTTGCAGGTTCGCTTGGAATCTCTTTGGTACCACTTACACTTGGTACATCAAAACTTGCAGACTTATTGAGTGGTTCAGCCACATATCTGCCTTTAACCCTCCATGAGGTTCTCTCTGACAAACCGACAGTCTCATCTGCATTGTCGATTGGAGCAGACCAGAAATGATCATCACAGCCACCAGCGTTGTCTTCGTTCATTATGGTTGTAAGTTCGGCTGTCTATTTCTGAGTGACCCTTATTGTGGTGTATACCTGATTAGGCACAGTTTGTATCTTTTGATATACCACAGCCTTCTGTTTCAGAACCTTGGACTTATCTTGGGACATTTGAGCGAACTCAACCGAATTTTCAGATATAAGACCTTTGGTAGGTTCGGTTTCACTTTTGACAAACTTTGAACAGCAACTTCATCCTCTACGGATATTTCACTCATATCATTGTCCTCATCAAATTCAGAAGTGTTTTCAACGTTTATTTTGTTTTCTGAACTCAACTTGGCATTTAATGAGTCAAATTTCTACATGGTTTCGGTCTTTATTTTTAACTTATCATTTTCGTCCAAAAGGTTTTTAAGCATGTCCTTATGGTCTTTGGACTTAATAAAGGATTCGATTTTATCCAGACCAATCTTATAGGCGTCAGAGATTTCATCTAAAGAAACAATAGATTCACAGTTATAACCATCAATATCAACTCCGTCCTCCTTTAATTCTAGGATGGGCAAAATCATTTTGTGAATCTTTTTGCCAATCTCACAATCTAAATGAAATTGAGTGATATTAGTATATAAACATTTAGTAATTAAGCAAAAAATGTTTCTTTGTTTCAAAAGCTTCAAATTATCACGTTGCAAATAAATAACTTCATCTTTCGCCCTAACTAACTCCACCTCCTTCTGCTCTATCCAAATTCTTCTTTCCTCACTCTTTGAAGACATCCTGCAGATTTGATCAGTTACGTTAGAATTTTCTAGGTGATTTTGTTTTACACTACCACTTAAACTAGAAAACTTGAATTTTAAATCATTTAATTCCTTTTCATAGTTATTAACTTGTATTTTTAGAGATTCGAGGATAGATTGTACCTTCTTTATCAACTTATTGCATTTATTGATCTATTCTCCCATTGGTTTGGCTGTGAAGCACTTGTCTTCTCTTTCCTTAACATCCTTACCTTCTCCTTCAGTTGTGTAGCCTCTCATCTGTGACACTCCAGCAGTCACCATCAAACATCTTCCACCAAGCTGAGAGTTTCCTTCCTTCACCACAAAAGTTCTGCCATGTGTGGGCTTGAGAACTTCTTCATCTTCAGAGTCTGTAGACCAGACTTCTACACCACCGAACTCATCATCAGTGATGTTTCCCTGCACAATTAAAGCATTCTTATTATTGTTAGATGTTTTATTTTTCTTTATTTCCTCCAGCTTGCGTGAATGGTATGCTTCATCATCTTCTCCATCCTTCTTCTCAGACAGCTTTCTCAACATGCAATCTTTGGCAAAGTGATTTTTGCCATGGCAGAAATTGCAATCATATCTAGAGTCACCAACAAGCTTTTTCTCCTTCTTCACTTCTTCATGCCGAGGAGAGTTTTTAGGTTCCTCTTTCGCCTTTTCGGAGCTATAGCTCCCTTGCGAATTTCGATTCTTAGAGGTAGGTGTTGGGTCGTATTTTGTGTTGCGTCTATTGGGCTTGTTAGCTAGTCCAATATGTATCTCCGATATGGGCCTGTCCATCCGTGAGTTTTGTAGGGTTTAGTATAAATAGATGCTTGCATGCATCCTAGAACGTAAGATGATAAGTAACGATTAGAGATTTATTGTTCAGAAAATTTATCGTTCTTGTTTTGTAACCCTAGAATCCTCTACAGCGGAAGTTCTTAGTCGAGCTCTGCTGAGGATCGAGTAATCTAATCATTCGACACATCTTGATTCATACTTGTGTTTTGTTTACTGTTTTTACATTCATCGCATACCTGTTACAAAGATCTAATCGATCAAAGAGTTAATTAATAACTCATCAATTGGTATCAGAGCGGGAGGCTGTGTAATTCATACACATCTTTTCTGTGAAAGAGTTTGCGATTAGGGTTATTCCGCATTAACTAATATTTATTGAGCCGTCATTCCATTATTGACGTAACTCAGCATTTATTTGTTTGCCCTAATATTAAATATTACAAGTCTGATCTTTCAAACAGGTTAAAAACGATCAATCATGGACGAGTCACAATCTAATCCCATCAACATCTCTAACAGCATTGGATCGACGACGAAGATTCCTATTCTTTACACCCAAGATTACGAAGTCTGGGCACATCACTTTGAAGATTATGTCATCGGATTGGAAGACAATGGATACCTTATTTGGGAAGCAATCGTTTCTGGACCATTTGCTCACTCTGGAACGTCAAAAATCATTAAAACTCAGAAAGAGTACAATGATATGTTAAAGGACGTAAAGGATGTTGCTCAAGACGAAAAGGAAAAGTTTCAATGCAACATTAAAGCATTGAGACTGATTCGATTCGCTCTGCAATCAGATACATTCAGGCTAGTGAGTTCATGCAGCACTGCTAAAGAAATATGGGATAGGTTGCGAGATCTATATTCCACAGATGAAGATTTGGAGCATTTTATTCAGACCTTGCTTTTGTCTGAGTTTGGTGAATTTAAGCAGAATTCTGATGAAACTGTTACTCAGACGTTCGATCGCTTCAATCATCTTCTTAGCAAGATGATCAAACACGATATAGAAAGGAAGTTAATTGAACAAAAAGTAACCTTTTTGAATGGCCTTAGATCCGAATGGAGAGCGGTTGTGTCCAATGTTAAAGCTCATGAGCAATTTAAATCTTATTCGTTGGCAAAGCTGGTTGGGATTTTGAAATCCCAAGAAAAGATTGTTTTGAAAGAGAAAAATGTGGTCTCCAGTTTAGGGTCCTTGGCCCTCTTGTCCAAAATCAAAAGTGTGGTAGAAGATGAAGATCTCAACTTAGAAGACTATGATCTTACTTCTGAAGACTATGCAATGATGGTGTCGAATCCAAAGAGGTTCATTAAGAAAAGGTTCCCTACCAATAAGAACCGAAATTGGCAGGGAAGCTACAGTTCTGAAAAGGTTAAGGAGGAACCGAAGACAGAGGAACGGAGGATGTGGATAGAGCTGAAGGAGTCGGAGCTGATTAAATCCAAAGATGAAAACATTTATTTGCAAAGAGACAATTTAAAACTTTTGAAACAAAGAAATGTCTTTTGTTTAATTGCTAAACGTCTTTATGCTAACATCACTCAACTTCATCTGAACTGTGAAATAGGGCAGAAAATTCATCGCATGATTTTGCCCTTCCTTGAATTTAAGAAAGATGAAATCGACGCTGAAGCATATAATTGTGAAAGTGTAGTTTCGTCTGATGATGTGAATCCGACTTATATATATGGTCTGGACAAAATTGAATCTTTTATAAAGTCCAAGGACCATAAGGACATGTTGAAAAACCTTTTGGATGAAAACGATAAACTAAAACTAAGGACGGAAACCATACAAAAGTTTGACTCATTGAATGCCAACTTGAGCTCAGAAAATAAAATTGATGTTGAAAACGCGTCTGAGCTCAATGAGGATGATGATATGAGTGAAATTTCTGTAGAGGATGAAGTCGAATGTTCTGAGTTTGTCAAGAGCGAACCCGAAAACCACAAAATTCTTATTTCCGAAAATTCTGTTGAGTTCGCTCGTTTATCCCAAAATAAGTCCCCGATTCTTGAAGAAAAGGTCGTGATGTACCAAAAGGTGAGAACAACACCAAATCAAGTGTATAAGGTCACAGGAGTAACCGAACATCAGACAGTCGAACTCACCGCCATAGTAAACAAAGATAATGAAGATGGTTGTGATGAGTTTTTCTGGTTTGCTCCTATAGATAATGCAGACGAAACCGTTGGTCTGTCAGAGCGAACGTCCTAGAAAACCAAAGGCAAATATGTGCCAGAGCCACTAAACAAGCCTGACAACTTCGATGTGCCAAGTATCAGTGGTGCAAAAGAAGTTCCTGTAGAAGAGGTCACTCCTTCAAGCGAAACATCATCTGTTCAAAGTGAACCGGCTGACAAAAAGCAAAAGCAAAAAGCCAACATCCACCGACAGCCGAAGCAAGTAAAGGATCAAAAGCAGCAAAGGAATCTGAGATATAAAAAGAATCTCTCAGAGCGAAAACAGTTCTGGCGATCTCAAAACGCCCATTTTTCTGATCATGACAGAAAGTCAGAGAAAAGAGCAGTCAGACCGCAAGAAAGTAATAACAACCGAAGGGAAAGGTTCGGTTCAGAGAACACCAACTACCGAATGCATAGGTTCGGTTCAGAGAAGAATGATCAAAAGCATTCCAAGGCCCAAACGCCTGAACCTGAATCCAAACCGACTGTAACAAATCCCAACAAAATTAAAGTTTTCACTATTAAGAAGAAAGATGAAACAACTTTAATAAAAAGAACATATCTTGTTGACATTTCTCTTACTATTCATGTTCTTGTGAAAGGCTCATGTGGACCCAAGAAACTTTGGGTTCCTAAATCTGCTTGATTTTTGCAGGTTATCAGTGACGAGCAGTTCGACGAAGAATGGTATATTGAAAGTGGTTGCTCACATCACATGACAGGAAGGAAGGAAGAGCTGAGGGAATTTCGATCTCTTCCAAACGGTGGGAATGTCAAGTTCGGGAACAACTCATATGGCACGATAAAAGGTTATGGGATGATAACAAATGGAGACTTCACGATTAGAAAAGTTGCATACGTTGAAGGACTACAGCATAACCTCATCAGTGTATCTCAGCTTGTTGGAGGTACCGGTCTTAAAGTTTCATTTGACGATGAGGGTTCGGAAATAATAGAGAAGAAAACAAAAAGAGTGATTCTCAAATCATAGCGCAAAGGCGAAATGTTTCCTCTCAATCTCAAACCTATCAAAGGAAATCCAGCTATCTGTCTGTTATCCAAAGCACATTCTGACGAAAGCTGGCTGTGGCACCAAAGGCTCTCCCATCTCAATTTCAAGGATATCAACAAACTTGTCACAGGAGGTCATGTTCAGGGTCTTCCATTGCTCAAGTTTGATCGAGAACATTTGTGTGCTGCATGTGAAATGGGGAAACAAAGTCATCAAAGTCACCCATCCATAATAAACACTAAAGTCGTTGAACCACTTGAGTTAATTCACATTGACTTATGTGGTCCATCTTCTATCGAAAGCATTGGCGGTAGCAAGTATATTCTTGTTATTGTTGATGACTTTTCACGTTTTACATGGGTGTTCTTTCTGAAGCACAAATCTGAGGCAACTCTCAAGCTAAAGATGTTTATCAAGCGGGTTGAAGTGCAGCTGAGGAAAGTCGTTCGCAACATCAGAAGCGACAATGGGCTAGAGTTCAAGAATAAAGAATTTGAAGACTTTTTAGCAGAAAAAGGAACAAGTCACAACTTCTCAACTCCCTACACCCCTCAACAGAATGGGATTGTCGAAAGACGAAACCGATCTTTGTGTGAGGCGGCTCGAACCATGTTAAGTTTCACTTATCTACCTCTATATTTATGGGCTTATGCTATTGTTGCAGCATGTTTTACGCAGAACAGGTCCTATCTCAATAAGCGTTTCACTCTTACTCCTTATGAGATCATCAACAACAAAAAGCCAAACGTCAAATTCTTCCACGTTTTCGGCTCACGATGCTTTATCTTCAATTCTAAAGAACATCGTAACAAGTTCGACGTTAAAGCTGATGAAGGGATTTTTCTGGGATATTCTCTCACTTCGAAAGCATACAGGGTTTTAAACAAGCATTCGAGGAAGATTGAAGAAACGTATTATGTGACTTTCAATGACAGCTATGTCAAGAAGCTGAAGGCCACGGAAGAATCAGTTGGAGAAATCTTCTCTCAAACAGGCCAAGTCACAGCCTCGATTGCAAATTTGTTTGAGCAATTTGTGGAGTTATTTGATGAACCGGAGAAGGCTACTCTCTCAGAAGCCAATGCAGCAAACAACAAAGTTGACCATTTGAAGCAAATTGTCGATGACGCTGCCAAACGACTGGGTGAAGGAGAATCAATTCCAAATAAACCTTCTCAGCAAGGTGCTTCAGTTGAGGGGGAGAATCCATCTTCTTCAAAACTGCCGAGTTCACAAGTTGAGGGGGAGAATCCATCTTCTTCAAAACAGCCGAGTTCACAAGTTGAAGGGGAAAACTCTTCTCCATCTGCTCCCGAAAGTTCTACTGCACCCGAAGGTACTGTAGCTACCGAAAGCTCAAATGCACCCGAAACTCCTATAGCACCGGAAAGTCAAGATACCCCTGAAAGCTCATCAGTCGAGGGGGAGAATGTCGATATGTTTTATGACGATGACAGTCAATCCGAATTAGAAGAGATGGTAAATGCCGAATTGGATCCATCCTATGATCCAAATTACCCTCCTCTTGTCAAATGGACTAGAGATCATCCTGTTTCACAGGTTGTGGGTAATGTCTCTGAAAAGGTGTTGACCCGATCTCAACTGAAGGCAAAGCAAACATCTTTATTTTCAAAAGTAGAGTTCTGTATGTTTAACTCTTTCGCCTCAAAAGTTGAACCAAAGACAGTAAACACTGCTCTTGATCACTCTGATTGGGTTCAAGCTATGCAAGAAGAACTTAATGAGTTCGAAAGAAATAAAGTTTGGCGCCTCATTCCAACTCCTCAAGATGCCTCGGTTGTTGGTCTCAAATGGGTCTTTAGAAATAAAATGGACAAGGAAGGCAATGTAATAAGAAACAAAGCTCGTCTAGTTGTGAAAGGATACTGCCAGGAGGAAGGAATCGATTATGAGGAAACATTTGCTCCTGTAGCTAGGCTGGAATTTGTTCGAATATTTCTTGCCTATGTTGCACACAAGAACTTTGAGGTCTACCAAATGGACGTGAAGTGCGCATTTCTAAATGGATAACTTGAAGAAACGGTGTACGTGGAGCAACCTCTGGGATTCGTGAATGAAAAATACCACAATCACTGCTATATTCTGGACAAAGCGGTTTATGGGCTGAAACAAGCACCTAGGGCCTGGTATGAAACGCTAACCAAGTTTTTAAAGATGTCCAAATTCAAACAAGGTTCGGTTGACCCAACCTTCTTTTGTAAGAAGGAAGGTAACCACCTTATGATTGTTCAAATCTATGTCGATGATATCATCTTTGGCTCAACGAATCCTAGCTTAACAGTTGAATTCAGAAAGCTGATGGAGACTAAATTTGAAATGAGTTCAATGGGTCCGATTAACTTTTTTCTTGGCTTAAATATTAGACAGGGACCCGAAGGCATCTTTATTAACCAGGAAGCCTACACCAAGACTCTCCTTGCTAAATTCGGCATGATGGGAGACTCAAAGGTTAAAGTTCCAATGGCCTTCGACACCAAGCTCACTCCATCCTTGGATAAGCCAGCAGTCGATATTACGCTATATCGCCAGATGATCGGTTCTTTAATGTACCATACTGCTAGCAGGCCTGATATAATGTTTTCTGTTTGTTACTGTGCTAGATTTCAGGCGAATCCTCGTGAACCTCATATTCTTGCAGTGAAGAGCATTCTCCGGTATCTGAAACGAACTACCTCTCTCGGCTTATGGTATCCATCAAACTCAGGTTTCTTCGTTCAAGCCTACTCAGATGCAGACCTTGGAGGTTGTGGACTAGACAGGAAAAGCACCACAGGAGGCTACCAATTCCTTGACGGGAAGTTGGTTAGCTGGCAATCAAAGAAACAGACTTGTGTATCTCTGTCTACCGTTGAAGCAGAATACATCGCAGCTGCCTCCTGTACATCTCAAGTGATTTGGATCCAAAGCCAGCTCCGGGACTATGGACTCAATATGAAAAAGATCCCACTATATTGCGACTCTGAAAGTGCAATTAGGATATGTCATAACCCAGTGCAACACTCCAAGACTAAGCACATAGCACTGAGGTATCACTTCATTAAGGATCATGTGGTAGATGGGAACGTCGAAATTCATTTTGTTCGAACCACTGATCAACTGGCCGACATCTTCACCAAAGCTCTTCCTGAAGCTTCTTTCAACAAAATTCTACAAGGGCTTGGAATGATGGAATCGGAGTCAGTACCAAAACTTACCTCTCAAGATTAAAAGTAAGAAGCGAAATAGACTGGACGTTCGGGTTCGGGTCTCATGTGTGCCGAAATGAACTGAACGCTCGAGTTCGGGTCTTGTTCTGGTATACCGAAATGAACCGAACGCTCGGGTTCGGTTGTATCATCTGATCTTCGCTTATCATTCAAAGGTAGTTTCTTTGGTTGTAAATATTTTATATTTTTTTTCCAAATTCATTCATCTTATTGTCAAAGTTCCTTTCTGTTTCAAACTTATTTTTTTGCAACCGAAATAGACCGATCGTTCGGGTTCGGTTCCAAAATATTTTCTCACCCGAAATAGACCGAACGCTCGGGTTCGGTTCAAAAAAATTTTCTCAACTGAAATAAACCGAACGCTCGGGTTCGGTTCCAACATTTTTTTTTGTATAAATTTTTTTATGTCTTATTTATTTCTATCAAAAATTCCAAAAATATTTTTTTCTTTTACTTTCGTATTCAAAAACTCCAAAAATATTTTATTTATTTATTTATTTATTTTCTTTTGGCTTTTATTTATTTCATTGTGGGTAACTTATTTCACTAGCTAAGTGTCCCTAGAAACATGTTGTTGTATGTGTCCAAAGCCTCATCTGATTCTAAATAATAGCCTTACTGACTTGGTACAAACAAACCCTGTCTTCCCAATTAGGCTCTCATATTTATTCTAATCATGAGCTACCTAACTCTCTTCTCATATGAGATAAGAGTTTTCTGCTTAGTCCTTATTTTTCATAGCAGATGTACTTTGGTCTCTTTACACCATCTACATTACTTTTTCTCCATCTCATTCGCTTCACAAACGTAACCCTTGAGACTCTCAGACATTACCACTGAGGTTTATGGTTGCACAATTTATGTGTTCATGATCTTAGCTTCGTGTCACTACGTGCTAAGTGAAACCCACAATTCAATACCTACTATGCATTGACGGTGAACAATTAACTTACTCTAGCTTTCACTAATGAATTGACGAACTTATCCATGGGGGTACAACATGAAATCTCGATTTGATTTCAAACGGCGCAACAGGGAAAAGCACGCGCATAGGAACCGTTTCATCTCCAAACGGCGCCTGATGGGAAGGCGTGTGATTAGGGACTGACACTCTCTCTCCTGCGTGATCATCGGCACACCCAACTGTCACGCGTCAATCACCTCCGAAAAACCCTTCGTTTTTCAATTGAAGATTTGGGAAAGATTTTTCTCTCTCCTTTACCCACAGTATAAAAGGCAATGTGATCCACCGTTTACCTCTTTACTGCACCTACACTCCCAGAGAGCAAGAAAATCCTCTAAACCTCTACTGTTCATCATCTCTCCCACTTTCATCTCAATAATGGCGGATTCTTCATATGTTCACGCAACTTCTCACATCTTGCCCATTCGTCCCCAGCAGAGTTTGATCATTGATCTTACTCCTCAGGCATATGACGCTTTCATGTTTCCCATCATTGAATGCCTGAAGTTCTTGCCAATCGCTCCTGCTCTTACCAGAGCTGAAGCTGTTCCAATGGAGTTCCTGTGACAAATTTTTGCTACAGCTCACTACGACAAGGTCGTTGACAGGATTTTCTCCGATGTCTTTGAGCAAAAGGCGTCGATTTCTAAACAAAGGTTTTGTACGCTGTTAGGGTTTGAACCTGATTCTTCGAGGGTTAATCCTGAAACCATTCCAATGGATCATCTGTTCAACATGTTCTACAATATGGGGTACACTGAGGTGCTCACTATAGTCACGAAATTCAAAAAGTCGTGCATGCCCCCTCAGTGGAATGGGATGTTCACTGTTCTTTTCAAGGGCTTATCTGAACGAAGTACCGGATCCGATGGGGCAAGTCGTTTGTTTCTCTCAATCATGTACGGGATCTACAATGGCATCAACATGGACTACGGGTCGGTCCTATGGCAACAACTCATTCAGAGTCTCTCTTCTACCTCTCGACACTCAGAGATTTCTTATGCCAGGTTCTGGACTATTTTCACGAAATGGGTGATGGACAAGTACCACGTCCCCATTGTCACTGGTGCTCCAATGTCTTCGATTGGTACTTTCCGTACCATGAAGATCATTGTCTCGGATGCTTCGAAATTTCCCTTCAATGGGTCTATCCCGGAAACAATGTATGGTGATGTTCCTGCTGACATCCGGATTATCAGAACGTACAAGGAGTTCAAACGTTCTGGTCCGAGGGATCTTACTCCAGAGATGCTGAAATCAATTCATGACGCTGACAAGCCTTCTCCTAGAGGCAAGAAGGCTGATAAGGGAAAACAGGTGGCAAATGGAGCAAAAGGCCCATCTCCCAAGAAAAGGAAAACCACTAAGGCTGGTCAGTCTCCACCACAGAAGAGGAGAAAAACCCAACCGAGACGAAAGCTGATTATCGCTTCATCCTCAAACGAATCTGAGGACGAGGGTTCTGATTCGGATGGATCTCAACGTGGCAACACTCCACCTTGTTCGCCTACCCCAGAGATACATATTTCTACTTCTCCTATCTCTTCTCCACCCGTTACAATTCCTTTTTCTATTCCCCTCATAACCTCCACCACTCAAATACCACCTACTTCCATCCCAATACCACCACCTATCTTTACCGAAGCAACAACCACCACAACTGCAGATGTTAGAACCAACGTATCTGATATGGGGGTTCATACTGACGCACCAAGATCCACCTCAGCACCCGAACCCACACCAACAACCGAACACACAACCCAACCCGAACCTACTATTACTACTAATGTCGAGCCTCAAGCTTCACCACCACCATCTTCTCCTGCTCATGCTTCAGAGGAAGAAGAACCTCTCCTTGGAGGGGAGAATATGACTTTTGATTCGGTCTATTACAGTCTGTTTCAAGTTCAAAGTGACGACGATGACGATGCACCTGTCACAAAGAGGCATCTCAAGAAGCTACATGACAAAATAGATTCGCTCATCGCTTCATCTTCCACATCTCAGTCCTCCATATCTGAAGCTGCAATTCAGAAAATTGTTGAGGCTTTTTCCAAACCTCATCAAGTTTCCCTTGATTCCACCACTGCAGCTATAGACGCCTCAACCAAAGCTTGTGAGGCAGCGACCGAAAAAGTCGATAAACTATTCACAGATGCTTCTTCCTTGTTGAAATCTTTACAAGAAAAAGTTGAAGCCACCTCGACAAAGCTGGAACCAATTGTCAACCAGCTGGCTAATTCAGTCACATCAGAGCTGAAGTCGTTTGCTTCGCTTCGTCAAACCATCTCTGACGACAACTCCGCTTTCAGAACAATCATTGAGGAATGTCTCTCCAAGCTTCAAGAAGACTTAGCTACCGAGAACACTCTAATGGATGCTCTCGCAAGGAAAACTACCGCTCTGAAGGTCAAAAGTATTCAAATCTCAAACTCTCAACAGGAGATTGAGTCTCTTCGATCTGAAAGAGAGGTGGTTAAATCGTGTGTTTCGGATGTCCACTCTGCTATCTCAAACATCCTTGAACCACATGACCCAATCCTCAATTATTCAGTACGACGTACCCTTGTAGAGAAGCTTGCTCCCGCCCTTTCTCTACTGAGCAAACTTGAAGGGCTCCTTGATTTCGTGTCCATTCCAAAACAAGGGGGAGAAAAAGAACAAGTGTCTCAACCACCTCCTACATCAACAGCAACAAACACAACCGAACCTCCTCCAGTAGGCCAACCCTCAGGTTCCGGTGTGAAAGACAAAGGCAAAAACATTGCTGAGGAGAGTGATGAAGATGATAAAGAGACAATTGCCGACCTTTTGAAGTGACAGGGTCGAGATAAAGAGGCTGACATCAGTGCTCGTGTGGCTAGAGCGGCTAAAGAAGCCGAAAGAAAACAGAAAGAAGCCTGCGACCTTCTTGAGAGCAGGAAAACTCTTTTTCCTTCTTGGACTCTTGAGAGGCTGATTAAAGAAGCCATCGAAACACCAAGTATCTTGTGGCTAGAACCTGTGATCTCTTTAGATCGTTCTAACACTATTAACTCTCAGTTCGATATGCCACTGACCCGAAAGGCGTTTGTTTTTCATGCCTTTGACAACATTGCAGAGTTCCCTCATCCTCATCCACAGGTTGATCGGGACTTAATCAAATTTTATCTGAAGGCAGCTCAACCCCAATAACAGACTTGGAGCACTCAGAAAATTGTCAATGTTTGGGTCCTGAAGCCGTACAGGGAAGGCAACTTCACCAACATTCGGTTCAAGGTACTACGGGGTTCTGCCAAGACCGAACATGCCATCTCAGTTGCAGATCTTCCCAACCTTAATCCCCATGATTGGATTATCTTGCACAACATCCTTCTTACAAACGAAGTTGAATATGGTCCGATCATCGACCACTTTAAGAGGATGCTTGTATGCTATATCATGGAAGTTGCTTTGATGGATCAGGAGATTGCGAGCGTGTTCAAGAAGAAACCTACCATATCTCCTATTGGCTCTGCCAGTGATCTCAATATGATGCAGATGGGAAAAATTGACCCAAAGAGAAACTCTGTCATGTTTACTAGGAACGAAGGACAGAAATGCCTTTTCACCTTGGCAGACAAACATCTCTACACCACTACCTGTTTGGAACACGTTTTAGGGATCATCCATCGATGCAAGCAGAACACAACAGATGATATCAAGTACTTTGATGATATGATTCAATGGTATATTCGCTTCAGACAGACAATCCTTGCACTTATCACACGTCCGTTTGATACAGTAAAGAAGGCTCCCGCTGCTGGCCCAAGCAAGAAGAATATGTAGTCTCGCTCCAATTTGACGCAAAGGGGAGATTGTTGGGTCGTATTTTGTGTTGCGTCTATTGGGCTCATTAGCTAGTCCAATATGTATCTCCGGTATGGGCCTGTCCATCCGTGAGTTTTGTAGGGTGTAGTATAAATAGATGCTTGCATGCATCCTAGAACATAAGATGATAAGTAACGATTAGAGATTTATTGTTCAGAAAATTTATCGTTCTTGTTTTGTAACCCTAGAATCCTCTACAGCGGAAGTTCTTAATCGAGCTCTGCTGAGGATCGAGTAATCTAATCATCGACACATCTTGATTCATACTTGTGTTTTGTTTACTGTTTTTACGTTCATCGCATACATGTTACAAAGATCTAATCGATCAAAGAGTTAATTAATAACTCATCAGTAGGGAACTTTTTGCAAGTAAACTTTTTAGGATTAGAGACCATTAAATCATATTCATCATTCGTCGAATCACATTTAGAGAGATCCAACTCTTCTTCTTCATCATCCACATTCTTCCCTTTAGAAAGAAGAGCCAACGATCCCATACTAGAGACCACATTCGTTTCCTTAGTCACAACGCTTTCGTGTGATTTGAGTATTCCCACAAGCTTCGCCAACGAATAGGATTTGAACTGCTCGTGTGCTTTTACAGTCGAAACCACCACCATCCATTCGGGTCTTCGGCCATTTATAAAAGTGGCCTTCTGCTCAATTACTTTTCTACCAATTCCATGCTTGATCATTTTGCTGAGCAGATGTTAAAGCGATCAAAGGTCTGAATGAGTTTTTCTTCTGGCTTCTGCTTGAAATCACCGAACTCAGAGAGCAAAAGAGTTTGTACTGAGTGCTCTAAATCTTCATCTGTAGAATATAGCTCTGTAAACCTATCCCAAATTTGTTTCACTATTGTGCATGTACTAACCAGACGAAAGGTATCCAATTGCAATGCAAATCTAATCATCCTCATGGCTTTAATGTTGCAAAGTAGCTTGTCCTTCTCATCTTTAGAAACATCTTTCACGTCAATCATCAGCTGATTGTACTCCTTTTGAGTCTTGATGACTCTTTCGGTTCCAGTATGAGAAAAAGGACCCACAATGATCGCTTCCTAGATTAGATAGCCATTGTCCTCTGAACCAAGAACATAGTCTTCAAAGTGATGTGTCCAGACTTCGTAATCTTGAGTATACAAGATTAGGATTCTCGTAGTAGATCCGATGATGTTGGATATGTTGATGGGATTGGTTTGTGAATCATCAAGAGACATGACGACCTGTTTAGAATGTTTGTCAAGAATCATACTTGTAATGATTGAATAGGGTAATATCAAGATCTATGAGCAACGTCAACGAAGGAATGACGGATCAATAGATTTGATAAAAGCGGAAACCCTAAGAAAATTCTTCAAACAGAAGAGACGTGTATGATTTACACAGCCTCCCGCACTGATACCAATTGATGAGTCAAAAACTCTTTTAAGATCGATAAGATTCTTAACAAATAAATCAGAAGGTAAACCAAAATGAAAACACACAATGAAACAAACAGATTTCGAATGATTAAAACAGCAACACCTCAGAAGAGCTCGACGAAGAACTTCTACTGTAGAGGTGTGCTAGGGTTACAGTACAATAAAAGAAATATTCAAGTAGCGTATCTAATGTGATGCGTGCATGCACCATAAATACTAAACCCTAATATCAAATACACAGATAGAAAGCCCAAACTGTGAATACATTGGACTAAACTAATGAAGCCCAAACTGTGAATACATTGAACTAAACTAATGAAGCCCAATGAAGAAATCTTTCTGGCATACGCCGCTCACAAGAATTTTGAAGTTTTTCAAATGGACGTCAGATGTGTGTTCTTGAATGGAGAACTAGAAGAGACAGTGTATGTTAAGCAACCACCTGGGTTTGTGAATGAAAAATTTCCCAATCATTGCTACATCCTGGACAAGGCAGTTTACGGTCTGAAGCAAGCCCCGAGAGCCTGGTATGAAACACTAACTCGTGTTCTAAAAATGTCTAAATTCAAAAAAGGTTTGGTTGGCCCAACCTTCTTTCGCAAGAAAGAGGGTGAACACCTAATGATCGTCCCAATTTTTGTCGATGACACCATCTTCGGTTCCACAAATCCAAGCTTAACAGTTGAATTCCGGAAGTTGATGGAGACTAAATTTGAGATGAGCTCAATGGGTCCGATTAACTTTTTCCTTGGACAGAACATGAGACAGGGACCCGAAGGCATATTAATCAATCAGGGAGCTTATACACAGACACTACTAGCAAAGTTCGGTATGTTAGGAGATTCTAAAGTGAAGATTCCAATGGCATTTGAAACGAAGTTGACACCATCTCTGGAGAAACCGGCTGCTGATATGACACTTTATCGTCAAATGATAGGGTCTCTTATGTATCTAACAGCTAGTAGACCAGATATTATGTTTTTTGTCTGCTATTGTGCCAGGTTCCAAGCTAATCCACTAGAACCTCATATGGTAGCTGTGAAACATATCTTCTGATATTTGAAGCGAACCTCATCTCTCGGTCTTTGGTACCCAACGAAATTTGTCTTCTTTGTTCAAGCATTCTCTGATGATGATCTTGGAGGATGTGGTTTAGACCAAAAGAGCACAATTGGCGGGTGTCAATTCCTTGATGGAAAATTCGTTAGCTGGAAATCCAAGAAGCAAACATGCGTGTCTCTTTCTACAATCGAAGCTGAGCATATTGATGCTGCATCTTGTACTTCACAGGTCCTCTGGATACAAAGTCAACTCAGAGACTATGGCCTAACATGAAGAAGATTACACTCTATTGTGACTCAGAAAGCGCTATTCGGATATGTCACAACCCAGTGCAACACTCCAAAATGAAACATATAGCACAGAGATACCACTTCATCAAAGATCACATTGAAAATGGTAACGTGGAAATCCACTTTGTTAGATCTGCTGATCAACTAGCTAACATCTTCACGAAAGCCTTACCTGAAGTAAGTTTTAATAAAATACTCCAAGGCTTAGGAATGATAGAAGTTGGATCAGTATTGAAACCGTTTCGCCTGATTAAAATTGGACAAGCGAAATAGAGCGAACGCTTAGTCTATTTCGACTCCGTATTTTTCGGGAACCGAAATGAACCGAACGCTCGGTCCATTTCGCTTCACTACTTCTAGGTGTAGTTTCAGTTGTATACTTTGTACACTATGTTTATCTTTTCTCTATTCATTTCTTTTCATAAAATTAAAAAATATATTCTTTCTGTTTTTATTCCTCTTTCAGAAAATTCGTAAAATTTAAATATATTTTTCTTTCTGTTTTTATTCCCTTTTCAGAAAATTCATAAAATTCAAAAATATTTCCCTTTCTGTTTTTATTTCTTTTTCAGAAAATTCATAAAACCCAAAAATAATTTTTTTTGTTTTGTTTTTATTTCTTTTTATCGAAATCAAAAATATCACTGAAAGGTATCATGGAAAATTCAAATGATGGAGCTGCGACAGGTATAAATCTCTTTATCTTTGTACTAGCTAAGTGTCCCTAGAAGCATCCTGTTGTATGTTGACCAAAGCCTCAAAGACTTCAAGTAAAGTCTTACTGATTTGATATATACATCTCAATTCTTCCCAATCATGCTGATAAAATCACTTGAGTCATGAGCTACCTTACTCGCCTCATATTGAGTTAATAGTTTCCTGCTCGATCCTTACTATATAGCAGAGGTACTTTCGGTTCTTTAACCTCCTTATCACTTTTCTCCATCACACTTCGGTTCACAAATGTAACCCTTGAGACTATCAGAATTTACCACTGAGGTTTACGGTTACACAACGTCTGTGTTAATGATCTTAGCTTCGTTTCACCACGTGCTAAGTGAAACCCAAAATTCAATACCTATAACGAATTGACGGTGAACAATCAAACGTTCTAGTTTTCACCCAAGTATTTACGAAACCACTTTAGTGGAAGGTACTAAGAAATCTCTTTTTAATTTTTGTGCGATCTTTATGAAATTTTCTGACACCAAGGCTTTTCTACCCATAAGATCCAGTTTATTTTTGTTTTTGAGATTTCTACTGTATCACCAAGTCACTGAATATTCATCAAACCTACTTGTTTTACAGACTACACCGGTCTCACAAGTACTTCATCCAACTTTCGGTCTTATATCAAGTTTCGTAGTTTGAATGAAGCGAAAGCCACCCTATTAGCCATATAATTAAAAGATGTCTTTTAATGTTTCTTAATAAGCATTTGATTGTATTTCAACAGGAAACCACACTGACACTTCTAAGTCTCTCTTGACTTTGAAGGAAGAGATTCGTGCCCGGGATCCAAAGTTTCATGACTTAATTGACATCACTTAAATCCAACAAATTATTTCCATTATTTCTTCTTCTTTGGCACACTCTTTCAGGAAGATCTTTATGATTTTTTCCAAGTCTTGATCGTGGCACTAATGGCTATTTCTAAGATATACAGTTCGGTTAATTATGATGTGGTGGTACACAATGTTGGGAGCGAAGGCAATTTCATATGAAGCGAATGGATGACTCGACATTTCAACGAGAATTTGAATCATTTAAAAATTAAAGAGAAGATGAAAGGACAAGATTTTAAAGACGCGTGAATTTAAATCGTTTCCTTTTTCACGCCGCCTAACACGCATGACACACTTTTCGGGGTAACAGTTGTTAAATCGCGCTTTTTCAGGCGTTACATCAGAGGAGCGTACAATCATCACTCGGGATTTTTCTCTCTCAAGGTAATCGTATAAAGATATTTCTTAACTTCCTTTTACGCTCTTACCACTTAAAATCCTCTCGAGCATTATACGGAAAATTCTCTATACTGCTCATCCTCTTCTCTTCAAGGTTCATCAATGGCGGATTCCACTTCTGTTCACGAATAAAGTGCTCAGTCATCTCTTCTCACCATCAATGCAACACCCAAAAATTTACGCCAAATTTAAACTTTTAATACTAACAAAAGAGTCAAATAGTAATTGTTTTTACAAAAGAAATCACAGCCATAACGATCAATCAAACAACATACATACTGGGCCATCAGCCGGACTGGTCCGCCCTACTGGACCTACAGTCTATCTGAATCTATCTCGAGCCTTCGGCATGACTGGTCCGCAGCGAGGGCCTACAGTCTCCCGGGCCGCTCAGGGGGTGTGTTGGCCTTCAGCACAAAGCAGGACCGCCTCAACCCAACCAACATGCAACTAACCATGTATGCATACTATCATATATTGGCATATACACATAGCAAGCATATCTATCCCATTGACCATCAATCTTAGAGTTTCACTCGTAACTAGAGTATCGACCTAACAGGTCACTAACATACCAATCCTTACGGATCATAAAAGCATAACATACTATCTATCCTAATTATGATCTAACAGATCAGAATCGTATGTAGCATACCATAACAACCGATCTAACCGATCTCTAGTATAACAACCATCCTAAACAGGATGAATTTTAACAAAGCAATAACATAACTCCCATCCTAAACCAGGAGGAAATCTAGCATGGAAATAACAAAGCAACCATCCTAAACTAGGATGTAAATCATAGAAGTCCGGCCTTGGTGCCGTAGACCCTATCGATATAGTGAGGATAACTCACCTCGCATATGTCGATTGAAATGCAAACTCCAACTATCGGATCACTTGACACCGGCACCACCACCTATAACCATGGCACAATATACTCATAAGTTCTTACTCTTATGAGACACCCCATAACCTCTTAGTAATTCCTGATCAAGGTCAGAGTCCTCAGTCAAGGTCAATAGTCCATGTTGACCTCAACTCGCCGAGTGCACTCGGCCACTCGCCGAGTCCGTGGAGCACATTCCAACTCGCCGAGTCATCGGAGTGACTCATCGAGTCCCTTCGAATCCCGATCATCCTTAGGGGCCACACAACGAGTTTCCTCCTTATAACTCGACGGGTACACATGCATGCCTATCCAAGGGAAAAGCCATCCGACTCGCCGAGTTGTTCTTCAACTCATCGAGTTTTATGGTGATCTTCATCGGACTCGCCGAGTTGTTCATCCAACTCGCTGAGTTCAATGAAAATCTTCATGTGACTCGCCGAGTCATCCTTGAGACTCGCCAAGTCCATCCAGTCCTCTTTCCATACAGACTTGTTTTGAGCCATGCAGCGGCTCCAAATCACAGATCCAAGCTTCTAGAGCATACTTACCATGTAAAGTTGCAAACTTTACGTGCATGCATGGTTATAAAGGTTCCAAATGTCTATTTTAAGTTCTTAATGGAGCTTCTAGTCCAAGAGGGACTCCAACCACAACCAATACAGCAACTTTATGACTCTAGCATCCAAGGAGGGTCTAGATCTGAAGTTACAACTTTAGATCTAGCCCATAGCTCAACATCCCAACTTGAAAGTCCATAAAAAGCCCTAGAAATAACCAAAGGGAAGAAAAGGAAGTAAGAATGGTACTCTTATACCTTTAAACGATGCTAGCTGAGGCAAAACCCGCTTCCCACTCCTTTCTTGCTTCAATTTCCTTTGCACTCTTAGCTTCCTTCCTCCAAGACCCTCTTTTCCAAGCTTCAAACCCACACCAAGGCACACACACACGAATTAGGGTTTTAAGGGTTCTCAAAGACTGTAAGGAGTCCCAAAGGAGGCTGAGGCTCCTTTAAATATGGGTGCAAACCCCGAGATTTTGGGTTTCATTTGCCAGCTCCTACTCGCCGAGTCCCAATAGTGGACTCGCCGAGTAGGTCACTAACCACGCATTCTCACCCAACTGCTACTCGACGAGTAGGTCGACTAACTCGTCGAGTAGAGCTTCATCCAGAAATTCTTAATTAATTAATACCTGAAGATCGGGGCGTCACAATTCTCCCCCACTTGAACTAGACTTCGTCCTAGAAGTTCGTTGAAGAAAACAATGTCGAGTAATGCTCGCGCATTTCTGCTTCCGGCTCCCACATCCACTCGGATCCCCTCTGATGTTCCCAGTGCACCTTTACTAAAGGTATTTCCTTATTCCGCAGAATCTTCTTCTTTTCCAAAATGGCTACAGGCCTCTCCACATAGTTCAGGCGCTCATCGACCTGAATGTCATCCAACGATACCACTGCCTCCTGGTCCATGACGCACTTTCGCAATTGCGAAACATGAAATGTGTTGTGGATCCGGCTAAGTTCCTCCAGAAGCCCTAGCCTATAAGCCACCTTGCCAACCCTGGCAACAATCCTGAACGACCCAATGAATCGGGGACCCAATTTTCCCCGCTTCCTGAAACGGATCACACCCTTCCAGGGTGAGACCTTCAGGAGAACCATGTCACCCACCTGAAATTTCAACTCAGATCGGCGTCGATCCGCATAACTCTTCTGTCGACTCTGAGCGGTCTGCAGCCGCTATTTAATATGTTGTATCATCTCGGTAGTTTGCAGAACTACCTCTGTCCAACCATCACCCTGTGCCCAACCTCGCCCCAACACACTGGGGTCCTATACTTCCGCCCATACAACAGCTCGAAAGGCGGGGTGCCAATACTGGCATGATAGTTGTTGTTGTAGGCGAACTCTACAAGCGGTAGGTGGGAATCCCAACTTCCACCGAAATCAATGACGCACGCCCTCAATATATCTTCGAGGGTCTGAATCGTCCGCTCACTCTACCCATCCGTCTGCGGATGGAACATTATACTGAAATGTAGCCTCGTACCTAGTTCCTCGTGGAACTTCTGCCAAAAACGGGAAGTAAATCGAACATCCCGATCGGAAACTATGGAAACTGGAACCCCATGGCGAGAGACAATCTCGCGGATGTATAGGTCGACCAACTTCTCTGCCGACGAACTGTCCCATATAGCTAGGAAATGGGCACTCTTAGTCAATCGATCCACGATGACCCATATAGCGTCGAATCCCCTTGCCGTTCTTGGCAATTTCATGATGAAATCCATCGCGATCTGTTCCCATTTCCACATGGAATCTCCAGAGGCTGCAGCTTACCATGCGGCCTCTGGTGCTCGGCCTTGACCATCCTGCAGGTCAAGCACCTCTCAACGTACCAAGCGATATCTCGCTTCATACCAGGCCACCAATAACTCAAACTCAAATCTCGGTACATCTTGGTAACCCCTGAGTGAATAGAAAAACGAGACTTATGAGCCTCCTCCATCACTGTCTGCCTAACTCCTCCGGTCATCGGAACCCAAACCCGACCATATCGGGTCAATAGCCCGCGGCTATCCTGAACAAACCGGGCGCTTTCGTCCTTAATCCTTTCAAATTTCCAGTTTTCCGGTTTCATACCCTCGATCTGAGCATCCCTGACCAAACCCACCAGCGGGGAATCCACCGCTATCCTCATACATCTGGCTGGCGTAGAAGACCCTGCTGACTTGCAGCTCAGAGCGTCCGCAACCACATTCGCTTTACCAGGATGGTAAAGGATCTCGCAATCATAGTCCTTGACTATATCCAACCACCTGTGCTGCCTCATATTCAAGTTCGACTGATCCATTATGTGCCTCAAACTCTTGTGATCCGTGTATATGGTACAACGGACCCCGTACAAATAGTGCCTCCAAACCTTGAGAGCGAAGACCACCTCTCCCAGCTCAAGATCGTGCGTGGGGTATCTCGTCTCATACGGCTTCAACTATGGCGATGCATAAGCTATCACTCGCCCCCTCTGCATGAGGATTGCCCCTAAGCCCATGATGGACGCATCACAATATACCATGAGATCCTCCACTCCCTCGGGGAGTTTCAACACTGGCGCCTCGCATAACCGCTTCCGGAGGGTCTCAAACGCCCTCTGTTGCTCCTGGCCCCACTGGAAATCCACTCCCTTCCTCGTTAGACGAGTGAGGGGTACGACAACCTTGGAGAAATCACGAATGAATCTCCCATAATACCCTGCTAATCCCAGAAAACTCCTGATGTCTGAGGGAGATCTCGGAGTCTCCCACTGCATAACCGCCTCCACTTTGGCCGGATCGACCAAAATCCCATCCTGGTTAACGAGATGTCCGAGGAACTGAACCTCTCGCAACCAGAACTCACACTTCGAGAACTTGGCATAAAGCCGTTCTCGTCGCAGCACCTCCAACAGCTCCCTGAGGTGCCCCTCATGCTGCTCTTGGGTCTTTGAATACACCAAGATGTCATCTATAAACACAATGATCAAGCAATCGAGCATCGGTTTGCAGACTCGGTTCATCAGATCCATGAATACTGCTGGCACGTTGGTGAGTCCAAACGGAATCACCATGAACTCGTAATGACCATAACAAGTCCGAAACGCAGCCTTCTCTACGTCTTCCTCCCTCACCCCGACCTGGTGGTATCTGTAACGCCCGTAGATCCGGACTCGTCAATTTAGAGGCAATAGGGGTCGAAAACGACTTTTCTACAAAAGATTATTTATAATAAATAGTCTTAGCCAAGTTTTAGAATATGTCACAAGGTTTCCGTACATATAAAGAACGCTGAAATCCGAGTTATAACGAAGAAGTTATGACCCGTCGAAGTTTCGCGACAGATCCGGCACAATACCGGAAAGCGTAAATAGTGAATTTATGATAGAGCGAGATTTAGCCTTAGCGATCTAAATGAAAGTCGTATAATATGTTAAACTAAGAACATCGATAAAAAAACGCCCAAATCTGATTTCGTATGAAGAAGTTATGATTTTTCGAAGTTTCGGAATAGCAGTGTATACCCCGAAATTCGAATATTAGATCGAGTGATTTTTAGCCGACACGACCTAAACGAGAATCGAAGATCTCGTTGAGAGTAGCGTAACGAGAAAAAAATGGGCGACAACGGACGCCGGATGAAGAAGTTATGAGGATTTAACGGACCAATCCTGTCCCGGCCTGTTAATAATATAAAATTTAAGATCGAGTCAAAATTAGCCGACGAAGTCTAAACGAAAGTTGTAGAGTACGTTCCCACCTTTGCGTGGATATAAAGAAAGTCGAAAACGGAGCTCATATGCGAAAGTTACGAATTTTTAAAGTTAGAAAGTGAAATTGCGAAGCTGATGCATGGACTGATGACGTGGCTTAATCCTGACCGTCGCTTGCTGATCACGGCTCGCTTCGGATGGCCAACACGTGGTCCTTGCTTACACCCCGCGTCCGAAGTCAGAACGCCCCGCGTACCCTCGCCCTTATCTCTTCTGGAGTGCAAGACAGCTGGTCCGAGGTGGCGCCCTTATCCGAGCCATTACGCCCAGCGTAGATCCGAGGTACGCCCAGCGTACTGAGGCCTCGCAGGCTATAAAAGGGGGGCCGAGGCAGCTTCATTTTTCACTCAAAATTCCACTCTCTCTCTAACTTCTTTCTCTCTCTAAGTGCCCTAAACCCTCCTAAACCCTAGATAAGGCCCCTAGCACCCTAAGGAAGCCCCGAGGCTCCCGGAGTCCCGAGAAAAAAAGAATCTTTCGGTTTCGAAACGCTGCTCCAATTAAGTTCCGGTTTTCGATAAAATTCGTTGTAAGTGTGATACGCTTACGCAATTTTTAATATAGATTTCAAATAATTATAGGAATGTTATTAGGTCCTTAAAATAATTATTTGGGCTATTATTATGAGTTATATTGAATGTTATTAACGCTTAATAATAGTCAGACTATTAATTTGTCGCGGTTATCGTTAGACTAAACCCTAGTGGTATTGGTACTAGGTTTTATCGAAGGAAAATTGTTTTAAGAGTATCGAAGCGCTGTCCGAGTACTGAGTCACCACCTACTCAGGTGAGTGCATAGTCCCTTTCATCTTACACATAGATATGAAGTATTTTATATAAACTACGTGCTATGTGTGCATATTATCTGAATACTTGTTGTCTATGCTAGATGAATGTTTTATACATGTTTTAAAGGATTTAAACTGTATACGTATTTTATATATACGAATATGTTGGGTATGAGATGGGTAGATGAATGATGAGAGATAGAAGATGATGTGAGTATACATTGGCAACTATAGACTTAGTGCCTATGGGACGAACACCGGTAGCTATGGACTTAGTACCTGTTAGACGTTGGTAGCTATGGATTTAGTACCTGTTAGGAATTGGTAGCTATGGACTTAGTACCTATTAGTTAGATGTTGGTAGCTATGGATTTAGTATCTGTTAGGAATTGGTAGTTGTGGACTTAGTACCTATTGAACACTGGTGGCTATGGATTTAATACCCGATGAGTAGGATATAGTAGCTATGGAATTAGTGCTTTACGAACGAACATCGGCAGCTATGGATTTAGTGTCAGTCCTATAACCCTGGAAGTAAGGGACTTCGGAATAAACGAATGCAGGATAGATGACTCTTATGTTAAATCCTTAAGATTAAAGAAGATAATGGGGATGGGTAATTGGGTTGATTGTTTAATTGTTTAAACATAATAATTATATTATTGTGGGTTGAAAACCCTATGTACTCACCAGGTTTCCCAACCTGACCCACTCAGTTTATTTATATCACAGGTGACGATATGTAGTGACATTACACTGAGAGATTTAAAGAGATGTAGATCACTAGTGTAAATAATTGTAAGTTCTATTTATGCTTGTGTTTCTGTATTAACGATGGTCTGTTGCCAAATGGATCTGGAAACCTTATGTGTGTAGGATTCTAAACGTACGACTACGATATTAGAACTAGCATGTAAACGTTTCGGAGTGATAAGGATGATTTAAACGTCAATCCTAAGTAACGGTCTAGATTCACCTTATTCGGTGTACAGATCGAGATGGCAAGGACCCGTAGCGGAAACGTTAATGCAAATGAGAATAGGAATCAACCCCCAGTGGTTCAACAAATACCTGTTGTAGAAGAAGTTGCACCTGAGCCAGTCACCATGGCTGGAGTTCAATCCATGATTCTGGCTATGCTAGCTGAACAAAGGGAAGAAATGAGACAGATGCTCCACGAAAATAGGGACGAACCTACCGTACATGTTGAACCGACGGAGCCAGTTCCCGAGCAATCTGAGGAAGGGAACTACAGCCGCCAAGTGAGTCAAGTAGGGACTCAAGGTGAGGAAAGGGATGGCCCAGAAGGGAGAAACAACAAGGATGGGCGGATGTACAAGAATTTCTTGGGTGCGAAACCACCAAGTCTCTCAAGAAGCCCAAAGCCTGTTGAGATTATGGATTGGATCTCCGAGATGGAAATGGTGTTTGAGAGCTGCGACTGTAGCGAGAAACAGAAGACCTTCTTCTTCGTAAGACAACTGAAAACTGGAGTCTTGAGCTGTTGGAAGCTATTGGCAGATACGATGCCACGAGGAGAAGCCCTAAGGATGTCATGGGAGGAGTTCTTGGAACAGTTGAAAATGCAGTACTGCTCGGAGGTAGATCTGATAGACCTAAACCATGAGTTCCAGAACCTGAAGAAAGGGAAGATGAGTGTGGATGAGTATGCCACCGCATTCACTGAGTGGATGAAGCTATTCCCCTACTTGGTGCCTACTGAACTCTCCAAGATTGATAGGTTTGCTAACGGACTGCCCACTGACTTCAGCCCAATGGTCAAAATGGCAACTACCTTGAAAACAACTGTTAGGGCAGCTAAGAACGTAGAGGCCTAGATAAGAGAAAAGGGTCTAGAAAAAGATAAGGCAAGAGAGAAGCGGAAGTTGGAAGGATCTTCAAGGTCCAACAAAGAAAGCAAATTCTCAAAGCTTGGAGGAGGAGATGGAGGTGAAGCGAGATGGTGTGATAAATGCAAGAAGAAGCATGGTGGGAAGTGCAACGAAGAAGTGACTTGTTACAAGTGTGGGAGGACTGGTCACTATTCCAAGGACTACACACATAATGATAAAGTATGCTATGGATGTGGAGGCAAGGGGTACATGTCCAGAGACTGCCCAAGGAAAAATAAAGCAGCAAGACCAAAAACGCCACCAAGGCCAAGGGCATTTCACATGATCCTTGGCGAAGCAGAGAACCATGTGAGGAATCAAGAATGAGGACTTCTTACCCGAATATCGGATTATGCAGTAGCCATAGTTCCGTATGATGTAGCCTAGTAGAGGCATAGTCTAGGGTGAACTTGAACACCTATGTAATCGTTTCAAGAAATAATATAAAACCTTCGTTTTGTTATCTGATGTGTTAAATGATTGTGTGATTTGCTGCATGGTGACTTGGGAAACTGCGAGACAATACTTGGGACGAGTATGAGTAGGTGTGAATGGTAGTAGAGGCCTATACTACCGGAAGCACAGGACTCACACTTGGATCAAGGAAAGTCACAAGGTTACCAAGAAGCTAGTAATTGATTTCGTTTTATTCAATTATGTCGTTACCATTGTTTCGGTAATGACTAAGAAGATTGTTGAAAAGGTCTGAGATACGAACGACCAACTCGCCCCCGAGTCAAATAATACCAAAGCAGGCAAAGAATTTACTAAAAACGTACCTGATCATAGGCACAACCAATAAGCACAGTACAAATACAATAACTGAGATATAGAATAGGAACATACCAGCAACCACATCTGGTGCTGCCTTGGCCTCCTCGGCCGTGAGCTGGAAGGCGCAACCCTGAGCCTTCGGAGGCTCCATCTTGACTAGCCTCCCATCTCCAATCCACACAGTAGCTGGCGCGGAACCCTGCGCCGTCTTGGCGGCGAGCTGCGGACAGTTGGTCTTCAAATGACCAACCTAATCACAATGGTAACAAATCCTCATATCTGCTGGAGGGGCGTACTGACGGCAGTCCCTGACATAGTTCCCCTCCTTGCCACATTTGTGGCACCCCCTCTTGCTGGACAAACCCCTGAATGAGCCTTGCTACACTTTCCACAAGTGCGGCTCTGATGACCCACTGACCATGTATCAGCGGTTTTAGACCGCTTAGGCGCCGGCTGAGACTCTGTCGGTGCCTGACGCTGCTCCTTCAGCTGCAGCTCTATCTCCAACTCACGCCGCCGCGCGGCTTCCTGTAGGTCCAGGAGGGTATCACATCGCTGAGTAGACACAAACTGTCGAATATCCGTCTTGAGCATACTCAGATAACGAGTCATCTGAGACTACTCTGAAGCAAACTCCAGGCAAAACATATCCATCTCTGTCAACATACGGGTAATCACCATCACAAACTCCCCATCCTATCTCAAGGTCAAAAACTCTTGAGCAAGTCGCTCCCGTTCCACACGCGGAATGTAGTGGGTGCGAAACATATCCCAGAACTGCTCCCAGGTAATAGCAGCCCTCTGATCATCAGTATACAAACCCGTCGTCAGCCTCCACCAGTCCTTCGCCCCAAGCCTCAGCAGGCTCAAGGCACACCTGACCTTCTGGTCAGCAGGGCATGAACATGTGAAGAAACATCCCTCGACGTCAAATAACGACCTCATAGCCCGAATGGCATCCTGTGTACCATCAAATGTCGGGGGCTTCATATTTTCGAAGTCCCGGTACTAGAAAGCCCTGTCGGCTCCTCCTCCTCCAACCCCTGCAGCAGTTACAGCCGAAGTGGCTGCAGCGGCAGCAGTCTCTGCTAGAGCGGCATACCGCTCATCAAAATACTCGACCATCGCGGTCTTAATCGACCTAAACATCTCTAGCAGCTACGCTCGGAACGCAGCAGCAATCTCATCGTGCATGATCTCCCGAATTCGGGCATCCAACTCCTCAGTCCCTATCTGAACCACGGGCTCAGGTGCTTCCGGCACCTCCAATCCTCTGTCTCCTGACCCTGACCCTGATCCTGGTCCTGATCCGGACCCCGAAGCAACACGTCTCGTCACCACCATACTGCAAACACACTCAATGCCTCAGACAAATCATATAATGACGGAAAACCAATTACCCTCAATCCCTAGGGGCTGTGACTTCCTTGATATGTGTATGGGTCCTGTGCTTTCAGTAGTATGGGCCCCTACTACCTTCCACACCTACCCATATTTGTATCAAGTATCACCACAACGCCCTAAACTGTATTTAACATGATATGCGCTCGATCCTCACTAACAAGGGACATCTCCTAACTAGTAACTGATGTTGCAGTTCCGCACCACTCACACATCCATGAAACTTCCATCGTCCCCTGCAGCGCAGTGTACACTGGCTGCACAAAGCGCTGGACCCGATAGACTTTTGAATATCTAATCCCACACTAAGGTCGAATCGGACATTCTCAGGCAATAAGGTCTTGACTATCCACAGCTGTGGTGCATACAATAATCATCTACACTTATGATGTCAATCCCATATACAAGAAACCCTAGGCTAATAGGTATCATACAATCAGGCCAATCTATCATGCGATTCCTGAAAATACCTAGCCTAGCACTAGCATGTTGTTCTAACATTTCAGAATATCAAATAATTGTATGGTATTTTGGGCTTACTTACAAGCTCCAACTGATCGTACCCTTTGCATCCTCCATCATTTATTTTGAAAACCATTTTTAAAAAACTTATTTTCCGAAAACCTCCTTGGTTTGAGACTGGGTTTACACGAGTGTTCCTCCAATTCACTCAAACCAAGGCTCTAATACCAACTCGTAACACCCAAAAATTTACGCCAAATTTAAAGTTTTAATACTAACAAAACAGTCAAATAGTAACTGTTTTTACAAAACATTTCCAATTCGTTTATCATCAGAGTGTCCCAAAATAGATCATGAGGATAAGGAGCGGTACGGTCATGCCTTTGCCTTCCCTCGCTCTCCTGAAGTACCTGAAACAATAAACTAAAAACTGTAAGCCCGAGGGCTTAGTGAGCTACCCCCAAAATACCAACACCATACGGATAGAAACCACAACCATAACGATCAATCAAAAAACATACATACTGGGCCATCGACCGGACTGGTCCGCCCTACTGGGCCTACAGTTTATCTGAATCTATCCCGAGCCTTCAGCATGAATGGTCCGCCACTTGGGCCTACAGTCTCCCTGGGCCGCTCCGAGGGTGTGTTGGCCTTCAGCACAAAGTAGGACCGCCTCAACCCAACCAACAAGCATTTAACCATGTACGCATACTATCATATACTGGCATATACACATAGCAAACATATCTATCCCATTGACCATCAATCATAGAGTTTCACTCGTAACTAGAGTATCGACCTAACAGGTCACTAACATACCAATCCTTACGGATCATAAAAGCATAACATACTCTCTATCCTGATTCCGATCTAACAGATCAGAATCGTATGTAGCATACCATAACAACCGATCTAACCGATCTCTAGTATAACAACCATCCTAAACATGATGAATTCTAACAAAGCAATAACATAACTCCCATCCTAAACTAGGATGAAATCTAGCATGGAAATAACAAAGCAACCATCCTAAACCAGGATGTAAATCATAGAGGTCCGGCCTTGGTGCCATAGACCCTATCGATATAGTGAGGATAACTCACCTCGCAGATGTCGATTGAAATGCAAACCCCGACTATCGGATCACTTGACACCGGCACCACCACCTATAACCATGGCACAATATACTTATAATTTCTTACTCTTATGAGACACCCCATAACCTCTTAGTAATTCCTGATCAAGGTCAGAGTCCTCAGTCAAGGTCAACAGTCCATGTTGACCTCAACTCGCCGAGTGCACTCGGCCACTCGCCGAGTCTGTGGAGCACATTCCAACTCGCCGAGTCATCAGAGTGACTCGTCGAGTCCCTTTAAATCCCGATCAATCCTTAAGGGCCACACAACGAGTTTCCTCCTTGTAACTCGACGGGTACACATGCATGCCTATCCAAGGGAAAAGCCATCCGACTCGCCGAGTTGTTCTTCAACTCATCAAGTTTTATGGTGATCTTCATCGGAATCGCCGAGTTGTTCATCCAACTCGCCGAGTTCAATGACCATCTTCATGTGACTCGCCGAGTCCATCCAGTCCTCTTTCTATACAGATTTGTTTTGAGCCATGCAGCGGCTCCAAATCACAGATCCAAGCTTCTAGAGCATACTTACCACGTAAAGTTGCAAACTTTACGTGCATGCATGGTTATAAAGGCTCCAAATGTCTATTTTAAGTTCTTAATGGAGCTTCTAGTCCAAGAGGGACTCCAACCACAACCAATACAACAACTTTATGACTCTAGCATCCAAGGAGGGTCCAGATCTGAAGTTACAACTTCAGATCTAGCCCCTAGCTCAACATCCTAACTTGAAAGTCCATAAAAAGCCCTAGAATCAACCAAAGGGAAGAAAAGGAAGTAAGAATGGTACTTTGATACCTTCAAACGATGCTAGCTGAGGCAAAACCCGCTTCCTACTCCTTTCTTGCTTCAATTTCCTTTGCACTCTTAGCTTCCTTCCTCCAAGACCCTCTTTTCCAAGCTTCAAACCCACACCAAGGCACACACACACGAATTAGGGTTTCAAGGGTTCTCAAAGACTGTAAGGAGTCCCAAAGGAGGCTAAGGCTCCTTTAAATAGGGGTGCAAACCCCAGGATTTAGGGTTTCATCTGCCAGCTCCTACTCGTCGAGTCCCAATAGTGGACTCACCGAGTAGGTCACTAACCACGCGTTCTCACCCCGCTGCTACTCGACGAGTAGGTCGACCAACTCGTCGAGTAGAGCTTTATCTAGAAATTCTTAATTAATTAATACCTAAAGATTGGGGCATTACAATCAAACCAAACCAAAACCTGATCATTGATCTCTCACCTTTCCAGTATGATCCCTACATGCTTCAAGTGGTTGAATGCCTCACATATTCACCACTTTTAGTTGTCCTAACCAAGGTGCAGTATGTCCTAATGTCGTTACTTTCTCAAGTCTACTCTACAGCAGTACGATAAAGCCAAGGAAAGGATTTTCTTTGAGATCTTCAACCACAAAACCTCAATTTCTAAAGCTAGGTTTTTCTTGTTGCTAAGATTAGCTGTTGACGACTCCATGATCAACCCTGATTCCATCACCACCACTAAACTCTTTAACATGTTCTATGATATGGGGTACACTAAAGTTCTTACCACTGTCACAAAGTTCAATGGTCTTTTTACCGTCCTCTTCAACGGTTTATCAGAGAGGATAGCAGGGTCTGATGGAGTGAGCAAGGCGTTCATGACCCTTCTCTACGGTCTGTACCATGGGATCAACATGCACTTTGGGTATATTTTATGGTCTCAATTGGTTCCAAGTCTCAGTTCTACTTCTTACTACTCTGAAATCTCTTGTGCTAGGTTTTGGACCCCTGTTACTCAATGGGCAATGGAGAAGTTCCAAGTTTCTATTTCACTGATTTCGTCAATCGCTTCTTTCCACACCATAAAAAAATAATCGTTTCTGATCCAACAAGTTTCTATTCATAGGTTCAATTCTGGAATCCATGTACATGTGTGTTTCCAGTGAAATCAAGTTGATGAACAGGGCCGGTCCATTGGTTTTTAATGCCCTGGGCGAAAAAACTTAACAATGCCCCAATACTTGTATTAAATCTATATCATAGTTAAGAAATTTCTAACAAGTCCATTAAAGTTACTTGTAATGTAATTTATTCTAAAGAAACAATTCAAACAAAACTGTAATGTAACAGATTCTAAAAAAACAAGTAAACAAAACTATTAAATGTGAAGCAGGAAAATGAAATCTAGATACATTAAACTATTAAACTGTGAAAAACACCCCTAATGTCATTATCTTAAATGACGATATTATAATAAAATTAGAAAACAAAAATGTCATTGTGTTCATCAAGTTTTAATATACTCTTTCGAAAAAAAAAAGTTGTAATATAATCTTAAAAATGAAACAAATACTTTTCAAATCCACTATCAAAACTGGAAACAAGGAATTAGCAACAAAACATTGTTAGAATTGCAGCAACACCCAATTAAGGCAATCAAATTCAAAGGCATAATAGTCCAACTAATATATCCCTTTAATATGCTTCGAAACTAAACTCTAGGTCACTTTAAATTGACAATATTAACTAAATACACTTCTATGAGGCATATGCTATAGCCCCAAGGGTATTCCGGATTGAAAATTTTTAAATGATGTACAAGGAAGACACTTTTAAAAGTCAAGTGAAACCAAACCAAACTTAAAAACATTACATCTCTACTGGGTAAAATTCCAAAGCAAAAAACATAACACCTGATAAGATAAATTGACATCTAGAAAAGCTAATCAACAAATTAAGAACAGGGGAATTCCGTAGCAGTAGGGTGATGATCATCCATAATAAAAACCATACAGGGGAATACTTCCATTCCAAATATGATGAGTTCTAGATCGCAGAGAAGAGAGATATCCAGAGAGTCACAGAAATTGGATCTGGAAAGGAGCATCCAGAAAATGAAAAAAATTATATTCTTAAGAGAGGAGAATTTAGAGAAATCAAGAGACAAGACAGTAGATTTTATAGAAATTATGGTTCTTGTGTCCTTGACAGAAATTGGTTGCTTATCTGAACAATAGCCTCTTGACATTGGGAAAACCAATCGATTCCTCATCTTTTACATCATCGCATTTTGATTTTCTAGGTGACCATTGGAATACGGAAACAAAAACCAGACACGCAAGAGTTGAAGCGAGTAAGCGACATAGATCGGAGACGCTGAACTCATTTGGGCCAAATACTCATAATAGTAACATGATGGACTAAACTGATGCCCTCTCTTTTCTGCTGCCCTGGGCCTCTTCCCAACTCGCCCAGGTACTGGGCTGGCCCTGTTGATGAATGAATACAAGAAGCTTCCTCCTACAGGACCAAGGCAGCTTACGCTCGAAATGTAAAGCTCGTTGGACGCAACAGATAAACCAACGAAACGGGGGAAGAAGCCTGAATGAAAAGGGGAGAAGGAAGGTCCCTCATCTAAAGTGTCTACACCCAAGAAGCGAAAATCTGAACAAGCAACTCCTTCTGCTCCAAAGAAATGAAAGATCAAGAAGAAGGCACACAAGCCGAAGGCTCCTTCTTCAAGTGATTCTGACTACGTTCCATCTGACCAACAGCCCGCACCAGAGTCAACTGATGATGACGTTTCTCAACACGAGAGTTCGCTCCGAGGTAATTTGCCTCCACCTTCACCAGCTCATGAGGGTAACCAAAACTCACCTCCTCCTTCTCCTACAGAACCCGTTCCTATTACCATTGTTTCATTCCCTCCTCCTATCTCCTCTTCAACTGTCACCTCTATACCCATCCCAACACCCACGATCACTGAAGTTACCACTATCACTACTTCTACAACCGAACCTCAAGTTCGTGTCAATGTATCTGATACGGGGCACCTACTTTAGAAACTGAAACCCCAATTACCTCTAAACCTCTATCTCCACCTCCCTCACACGAATCTGGCACTGTTCTTGACGGAGCAGAAATGGAGTTTGATTCCATCTATTTTAGCCCATACAGAGTATAGAGTGATGATGATGATGCTCCTGTGAAGAAGAGGCATTTAAGGGATCTGAAAGACAAGCTTGACAAATTGCTTTCTTCTTCCTCTTCCACTCCAAGTGAGTCTTACTCTGAGGCTGGGATCAAGGCTTTGTTGGCAACCTTTGTCAAGGAGCATGATTCTTCCATTTCCAATGATGCCAGAGCTACAGATGCTTCCACCTCCTCATGCCAGAAAGCTTCCATTGCAGTTGAAGAATCCACCAAAGATTGCAAGCAAGCGACCACAAAAGCTGAAAAACTAATTTCTGATGCTCAAATTTTTCTAGATTCTCTTCAGGCTGCAGCTCAGAAGATTGCTCAAACTGTGAACGCTTCTGTTGATAATCTTACACAATCGCTTCAAGCTGAGAAGAAGCATTTTGAAGAGGCCCGTCAAAATGTCAAATCTGACTACAACGAGCTTCAAATTTCTATCCATGAGCTTCTTGATAAACTCCAGGCTGATCTAGCCATGGAAAAAAAGTCATGGATGAACTTGCTCACAAAACCACCAAAGTCAAGACTCACGCTCTAAAGCTCAACCAGGCGCTAAAAGAAAATGATGACCTTAAGTCAGAGCGAGCTGTCATCAAAAGCAGCGTTGGGGATGTGCATTCTATTCTTTTAAATCTTCTAGAAGCACATGAATCGGTTCGACGCCACTTGGCTGAGAAGTTGAGACCTGCTCTTGACATTCTAAGCAGGATTAAAGGTGTTCCAGAGACCACTTTCCCTCTGAAACAAGGGGGAGAAGGGTCTACCACAACAACCTCCAAAAAGCAAAACCATATCCCAACCAAAAGTCACTGTTGAACCGAAGGGTAATGAAGCTTCGGGTAGTATGAAGGACAAAGGAAAGAAGAAAATTGGTGATGATGATGAGGTAGAAACCGAAGATGTGGTTGAAACCGAAGAAACAACTCACAAAACTGAAGATCTCAAAATAAAGCGAAATGACCGAGAGCTTGAGGAAAAGTTTCACAAAGCAAATGAAAAAGATGAAAGGAAGAGGAAACAAAAAGAAGTAAATGATTCATTGGAACAAACAAAATCTTTGTTCCCTCTGTGGATGATGGAAAAACTTCTGAAGGAGGCAATTGAATCTCCAAGCACACATTGGCCCGAATCGGTCCTCTCATTTGACCGAGAAAACTCTAAAGACTCTTAATTTGCATGCCAATCACCCGAAAGACATTTATTTTTCATTTTTTCGAGTCAACGGTTGATGTCGCCTCTCCTGACCCGAAGGTTGATCGAGACCTAATTGAATACTATCTTGCGTTCTCTCAACCGCAATACCTGACTTGGAGTAAACTGAAGATCACAATAGTCATGGTGTTGAAACCTACTTTGGCAAGGAAGTTTATCAATGTCAAATTCAAAGTGACCCGAGGCTCAGACAGCTCGGTTCATATGATTTCTCTCGTTGATCTGCAGAATTTGAATCCTCATGATCGGATCCTCCTGAACAATATCTTGTTAACTAATCAACAAGAGTATGAGCCTATCATCGGTCACATCAAGCGAATGCTGGTGTGTTATATTCTTGAAGTTGTGAAGATGGATCAGGAGATCGCCTCTGCCTTAAGAAGGAAGCCCACTATCAAGCCAATTAGGAAAGCAAGCGACATCAACGTGATGATGAAGGGAAAAATCGGCCCACAGTTTCATACAATCATGTTCACCAGAGGCGAAGGCCAAAAGTGCATATTCGCTCTTGTAGAAAAACACCTGTTCTCCACTTCTTGCTTAGAGCACTTTCTCGATATCATCTACAGGTGCAATCAGAACAGTAACGCTGATAAGAAGATGTTTTCAGATATGCTTCGATGGTATATTAACTTTCGTCAAACTCTACTTGCCATCATACCAATTATGTTCAAGATACTGAAGAATACCACCGTTACTTAACCGTAGTGATCTCTCGCCTCAATTGGCGCATAGGGGGAGATTGTAGAGTCTAAGGGTTGCGCCATTGGGCTTCATTAGTTTAGTCCAATGTATTCATGGTTTGGGCCTGTTCATCTGTGTATTTGATATTAGGGTTTAGTATTTATGGTTCATGCATACATGACATTAGATACGCTTCTTAAATATTTCTTTTATTCTACTGTAACCCTACCACACCTCTACAGTAGAAGTTCTTCGTCGAGCTCTTCTGAGGTGTTGCTGTTTTAATCATTCGACATCTGTTTGTTTCATTGTGTGTTTGCATTTTGGTTTACCTTCTGATTTATTTGTTAAGAATCTTATCGATCTTAAAAGTGTTTTTGACTCATCATAAACCTATGAGTCAGGTCCTTTAAGGCTAGCTCAAACTTAGTGCGATGTGACAATGTTAAGGTTCGTCGAAAGGAATCTTTTATCTTGATCTCTTTCAAGATATTGTCAATATATGCATAAGTATATAAAACTTTTAACATTGATTTTATCTATCTCTATAGATTTTACATTCCAAGAATGTATCTTGTTCTTCCTAGTTCTTTCATTTTAGAAATACCTTCCAAGTCAAGGTGAAAAGGTTTGGCATGGTCAGAATGTAATTTCTCATTATTCAGTATGTCTCATTCATACAAGATTAGGAATGTCACTTTGCTCCTACTAGTTCTTAGTAAACACACATGTTCTATTCATTTTGATATAAAAACATACCTTGTGGTTTTACATTAAAATGATGATTGCAACATTGAGATGTTATCTTCATATCCACAAGTGGATCTCAAGCTTTACACATTTTGTTAGGATAACATGGATTAAGAAAACCACCAGGCTAATCTATATAGATATCTTCTAGTAGATGTCTTATTAAAAAAAGTGGTCTTTCTTCAAATCTATTTACTATATCACATATTGAGAATATGAATTTATAGTAAACAATATCCTTGTTGATCTAATCATAGCTACTTGTGAAAAAGGTTTGATCTTAGTCAATGTCATGAGTATGATAAGAACCATGGTCAATGACATGAGTATGAGAAAATCCTTTTATAACAAGTCTTGCTTTAAATGTGTATACTTATCCATGTAATGTATTCTTTCTAGAAGAATCACATATAGAAAGAATTACATTCTCCTTCTAGACTTTCTATAGAGAAAAAGTTCAATCGAGTCCATACTTAATTATCATACATGAATTATGACTCATGTTCATGACTCTAAGTCATTAATCAGATTCGAGATATGACATAACATCTTGGTATTTGATGGATTTTCTAGAAACTGTCAAGAAAAAACTCATTAATGAGAAATTTCACATTTCTCAAATCATAGATGATTTCTACCAATAATGCGAACAATTTGTGTTTGCGAATAGCTATTATTCAAGTTTAACAATCCTTGTTAAAACTATTTCAATTGTAACTACATCAGGTTATGGTTCTTGAGCTTCTTCAAGTTCCATGTGCCTTCCACTTGCTTTGTAATTCATCCTTTATTATTATTAAGGCCTTAGATAAATCTTACCGCTTTGTATTTCAACTTTATATTTAAAACCTTCAACAAAGATTTCACAATTATGTTTTAACATGTAAAATATTACTTATAACTACTATAGTTGTTAATAAAGTTGATTTTTTATCTTATCATATATTTTAGACATTCATTAGAAAGGAAGTCATACACCCCAAGTTTATAGTTCCTTAAAAATTATTTTCTCTACTACTTAGTGAAAATATCATTAGGAATCTTTTATATATAAATAAGAGTTACATATGTCAAATAAACTACATTATATGCCTTCCAGGATCCATTTCTTGAAGTTGGAGTATGTGAATGTCATTTATATAATAAAGATAACAATGTCAAAGATGAGTTTGATTTAAAACAAGTTTAAGTCAAAAGTATTTTGCATATAGAACTTGTTATTTATAAATCATTGATATTTACTTTATAATTCTTATTAATAGATCTAGTCTCATAAAATGAATTTTAATCATTTCCAAATATGAAGGTGATCGTTATGAAAAACAATTTAAGTAAATAATCAATCATTCATAAATTTAACTGAGACATATATTTAGGCAAGCTAAATTAAAAGTATGAGTTTATAGTACAAGTGTATTATGTTCCTAACATAATTAATAAACTACACTCCAAAAGTGTAGTTCAAACTTGATTGTGCTCACCTAGTTACTCTTCTGTAAATATCTTGAAGCTAACTACAAATATTAGGTTAACGTTTAAGTACCAAGTACCTAAGTGTTATATGAAAAGTATGAGTTCTATCTAGTAGATTCCTGAAGTACTAGTCTCTTCCAGTTTTTCTTTCCAGATAAGAGGAGCAGTTCCTCTTCTCGTGTCTATTTTCTCCACAGTAGAAACAAGATCCATCTATGTGGGCCTTATTGGATTTCTTAGGCTTAAAGGTGTTTGTTCTGTGAAACATGGGCCTCCTAGATCACACAAGGTGACTCTTTTGGGCCTTGAACTATTCCTAGTTTGATGTTAGAACATCTTTAGCATCAAAGTGATGCTTTACTAGGTATCATGTTCAAGCTTATTGCTCAAAACAAATAGCTTAGGACTATTACCTTTAAGTGTATACAATTTCATATCTCTTTAAAGATTGTCCCTTATGACATGAACCCATTCATTGAAGTTGTATCTAGTAAATGTTATTGTTTCATTAAGTCATTAAAGAAAATGACAATTTCATGGTAATGGGAACATATTATTTAACTACAAAATTTTAACAAAATTCATTTAGTATTTTCAATGTTTAAACTCTTTAATAATTAACACCCTTTTAGTTTCTAAAAACATTAATTATCAAAGTCTAGGATCCAAGTTACAAAACATATAAATGGTTAGGTATCATTTATCCCATCAATTTGAATTCAACCCGATAGATATCGATTATCAATTATATTTTACTATAAAATTCCTAGATTTATGAGATCACTTATAAAAAATTTAATTAGACATGTTTGATCCCATCTATGCCTTGGATTTCTCTTGCTTAGGTATCCTTTGTCACAAAATATTTCCGATCAAATCATCCAATTTGAAAAACTTGTGTAATTGGCCTATAACTTGGTTTTATAAATCACGAAGACACCCGACCATCAAAAGATAGCACTAAGTGATTAGGTATCCTTTATCCTACTAGTGCATACAAGAGATGTGCGAGTGTTCTTCAAAATTTATTGCATAGATTTGAGGTTTGTCAAAGGGTCTTTTATATGTTTTATAATTCTAGTTTTAAAAACACATGATATCATGGTTATTACATGCACATAATTATCCTACTAGTCCCTGATGTTATTTATTGCTTCCTTTCGAGACACCAGAGCAACATAATATTCCTTGATTGATTCCTTCATGATTTCTTTACGAAGAGATTTTATCTGTTCATAATTTCGTAGATTACATAACAAGGAGTTCAGATCCATGGCATCGATCTTTTCACCATTCTTAAGAACATCAATTTGATGTTCCCAGCTTTTCCCAAGAGGGTTGAGAAACTTCAGAACCAACTAAGATGAATGTTTGACGATTCCCAGCCAACGCATATCATTAACCAAGTTGTTAAACCTATTGAATGTTTGAGTAAGTGACTCACATTGTTGAGCAAAGAAATGCTCATATCTCCGATTAAGGTTGTTAATGGTTGTGGTCTAGACTTCTACGGTCCCTTCATAAGCCACTGTCAGCGTATTCATCATCTTTTAAGCTGACTCACAATTCTGTACGAGATGATACACATGGTAGGGAAGAGAGTTTCCAATAGCAACCATGGCTTTCACATCAAGACTAAGCATTCTTTTTTCATCATCATCATAACTCGTCTCTAGTTTTTTCTTCAAGGAGCCAATAGGAGCATTATTGAACATGGGTTGATACATAGGAACGTGAGGACCTTTTTCAACAATCTTACACATCTCATAGTTCATGGTTTCTAGAACAACCATGGCATTTATTTTCCACATAGCGAAGTTGTGTTCAATGAATGGAGGAATTTTGTTGCAACTAAAGTATTTGGGATTATTGGAAGTCGACATGATTACTTGAGTATATCTAAAACCTTCTCTGATACCAATTGAAGGTTTGTATCGATCATATACACTTCAAGTATAAGGAATGAAAGTAAACTTAATCTAAGAAAAACAAAGAATAGAAAGTAAATAACGCAACAACTTCTCCAAATTGCTCTTTCACCAAGAATAGGTTTTGTCTTCCCCAAGAAGATGGTTTGTCACAAACACAATTATGACACCAATCCATGTTAACATTTGGGTTTAACCCTAATGTTCAATATATACTAATCTATAAAAGTATATCCATTGATTAAAGGGATTGTATCTTATCTATACTAAGAATCGATCTTCATAACAAAGATATCGGATCTACTATCTATTCTATACTTATCTATATCATTTCCTAATATACAAAAGATTACATAGAATAACTATACTAAGCACTGACACTGATAAGCTTGATACACTGTTGATGTCGGTATAGTAGAGTTTGACTCATCAGATCATATAGTGTGACCCTACAGATAGAAGAGAAGTCAGGCAAGAAACAAAAGAATTGTGATCAGGAAGATCATCGGTAACTCTAGGTAAGGATGCGAAGGCCAGTTAGGAGGTAACTGACCCGCAACTTGTCGACCGCGTCTCGCCATATCTGTAAAAATATAGACCAAAAGACTTATATGAATAAGTTAGAAAAGATTAATGTTTCTTAAAGTCTTGAAATGGGCCATATGCACATTGCATGCGAGTGCACACAACGCACATGCATCTGTGCGGCGTGCTCCAAGAACATGAAGAACAACAGGCATGGCAACCTGTTGTTTCGTCCAATTTTTAACACAAAAACTATAAGGGGTGTTCAAATAAGCTTCTAGGACATAAATAGGTAACCCACTTCATCTAAAACATCACCAATTTTTGGAGTTAGCTAAAAAAATTAGAATTCCAAAACTTCAAAATGTGAACCAGTGGATGAATTAAACCCAAAATTGAGTATATAGGAAGTAAGATTGGTAATATAAGATGCTTAAGTGATCATCTATTTCACAAAAACTAAACCAAATTCATCAATTGATAAAAACCTCAAAAACCCTAAAAACTCAAATTTTAGCCCAAAATCTAAGTTAAGATTAGTCACTAGTTACCTGGAAGTAGAGAGATCGAATGAAATGAAGAAATCGAATAGTGGAGGCAAGCGCATGAAGTGTGTGTCGTGCGTATGGGACCCAGTCGATGTAAATCAGATGGGAACCAAAAGGAATGTTGAAAAAGTTTCGAATGAAGCCAGAATTCAACTTTAATACTAATATGTTGCAAGTGTGTAGTGCGTGTGTTCAAGATTTCTAAAATTGACACTTTTCATCCCTAAAAACCTTTAGATACCCTAAATATTAAAATCTTTATAAATTTAATCTAATTAGAAAAATTAATGGCAAGGAAGAAGGGTTTCCTTGAAATAATAAGAGATTTTCATCATAATAGTTGCTAGGAAAGCAACAGTAGTATGTCGTGATAGGAAGGAAAACAAAAATAAAAGAAAGATACCATTAAAGTCTATTTAATCAAGCGATAAGGAGACATGTTGCTAGGAAAGAAACGACAGTACAATACAAATGGAAAAATTAGTATTAACCCCATTTAGAACAACAAATAACCTTCTTGTTGTCATTTCAGGACAACAACCCTGCAATGCTAACCTTCATTGACCCGAATACCATTCATACCATGATTCAGCGTCAAGTCTCTAACGCATTAGGGAATCGCAAAGCTAATAAGGAAGAAGGAAGTAACAGTAAGCTGAGATTACTCTATGAAGACAGGGGAGTAGATAGTTTGATCCACTAGACAAAGAGATAGAGAGCAAGTGTGCTAGTAGATATAGAGTTAAATTTGCAACATGCATGTTCATGGGAAGCGCTCTCCTCTAGTGGAGTATTAAGATAAAAGATTTAAGTTTCATATTGGTGTAAAATAAAGATAACATCAAATAGGATTTCAAAAGATAAATATTATATGCTAATGATAAAGTTGAAGAATTAGAAGTAGAAAGCTAACAAGGAAATTTAGTTGTCCCAATAAATAGGAAAAATGAATCGATTTCCAATTTAAGAAACCGATCCCTTAATAAGATTACCACAAGGTCCGAATTTCGAGACAAATTCCTAAAATAGGGGGAGAATGTGACAATTAGGAATTTCCTGTCACCAATCATCACAAGAAATTAGCATCAACTGAAGATAATAATAGAAATTTTCATATTGAAGGAAAATATGACCCATTAAATGATAATAATAAGGTCAAAAAATAGTGACCAAAGAGTTATATCACTTTTAATAATGGTTAGTGTATTTGGAAAGTACACAACAAGGTGATCCCAATGATATAATTGTTATAAAAATCTGACTCTGCTTGGAAGAATTATGATTTTATAAAAGATAAAAACCAACCGCGTCAATAACGATATTAATGTCAAAATAACGTAAAGAAATTGGTTGAGTTTAGGCTAACGTCACAAAAAGGAAAATCGTATTAACTCGAAAGATAAGGACTTTAAAAGGAAAAAGATAAAAAAAATATGAAGGATATATGATTTTTAGAAAAATATAAAATACAGGTTAAAAATGAAAGTCAAAATTTGGCAGCGCGATCTTGAGGAAAGTTGTAGTACTGGTAGAGAGCTACACAAATATATAAATTAGGTAAGAAACAAGATTCATATAAAGAAGATATGAATTTTTATATAAGATTTAGAGGTGCAAACCATGATTATCATGCATGTCTGTCACCCAGATTCATCGAGATTAAGGAGATGTGGGCCATCAGAAGTGTGACATGTGGCAATATCTGGATGGAGCCATGAAGCAAGTGCACGTTGCACATGAAATTGCGCCACACACATAACCACTATAAATAGAGGTGATCACTTTCTGATTTTCTCATCCCAAACATTCTCACAAACACTCTCTCTATACATCCCAAGCTGTTTCGGAGATCCTCTCAATGTCGTAAAGCTTCGGATGGGATGGCTTAGATGCTTCAGAATACGTTACTAGAGTGAGTACACGGCCCCAAATTCACTATTTTAAATGTTTTACGGGGAGGAATACATACTTATCAAATGTTTTTATAAAAATATATTTATATCTATAAATATCAATCATTTTATAAAGCTTAAAGCCTTAGGATAATGTATGTATAGATACTATGTTTAGTTGTAAGCTATGATATTGTGTCTAAGAGTTATGATGTACGATAGTCTAGGAAGAGATAATAGGTAGATGTTATAATGACAAAATACCTAGGATAATATAGTACCTAGAAGTTACGCAAGTCAAATATAGGGATATGCACTATACAAATCGTTACTCAACCCAAATATCCAATTATCAAATTAACCACAATTAGGGTATATATATATATATATATATATATATATATATATATATATATATATATATATATATAGAGAGAGAGAGAGAGAGAGAGAGAGATAGAGGGGGGAGGGTTCAATTGAAAAAAAAAAAAGATTGAGAATGGGGGAATAAATTCTCAACCATATATTTATTTTGCCGCAAAACACTTAGTTGTACCGGCGAAAATGGATAACGGATAGACATATGTTTTCAAACAAAACAAGTTTTCTTAAAATATGTTAATCATCACCTTAATATACATAAAAACATATTTTTCTTTTTTGTTTTTTTACTTTTAGAAAGCTATTTTTAACGTAAAATTATTTTAAATATATCAAAATTCATAATTTTTTTTATTCTTTATAAATAGACATCCATATTGATATAGTTTTAAGATAAAATAAAAAAATATATTTTTTTGAGTTTCAGCTCACATAATAAATTTTCTTACATAAAGTATATTTTTTTACATCATCTTTCCTCACATATTATATTTATATATGAATAACACGTGTATTAGTTGTTGTCATATGTTGTGTTCATATATGAATAAAACATTTATTAAAATTTTATTATAGTTCATTTGTTATTTATATATGAATAAGTATTATGTTAATAAAGACGTAGTGTTTTGAAAATTTGAACTACTTATTCATATATAAATAACAAATGAACTGTAACAAAATTATGATAAATGTGTTCTTCATATATAAATATAACTTGTGAGGAAAGCTAATACACGTTTTATTCATATGTGAATATAATATGTGACAAGAGTTGATGTAAACTGTAAAAAGTTTATTATATGTTATATTCATATATGAATGATACTTAAACTGTAAAAAAAAATTAATCATACTTTTTATTCATAAGTGAATAGCGAATGTACTGTAGTAAAAATCTGATTCATTTTTATTCCCTTATGAATAATGATAGCTGAAACTATAAAAAAAATTATTTTATCTTAAAACTATATCAATATAAATATCTATTTATAGAGAATAAACAATTATGAACTTTGATATATTTAAAATCATTTTTCGATAAAAATAGCTCCTTAAAAATTAAAAAAAAAACGAAAAAAAACTATAGTTTTGTATAGGTTAAGGTAAAAATTAGCATAGTTTAAGGAAACATGTTTTGTTGTAAAACACACGTGTATTCCTTTCCCATTTCCATCGGTACCATGGAAGCTTTTGCGGCAAAAATAAATGAGTGGCTGAAAATAATTCCCTCATTCTCAACCTTTTTTATTTTCTGAATTGAACTCATCTCTCTCTCTCTCTCTCTCTCTCTCTATATATATATATATATATATATATATATATATATATATATATGCTAATCATGATCAAAAGATATAATTATCAAATATAAACTTTAAAGGTGTTTATATTAGGATAATTATAAGAATGATAAAATATATAAGATATAATATGTAAGGTTAATGCATTAGTGAGCTATTAATATTCATCCAATAGCCTTGATTAAATTTGGCTTGCTCATTACCTATAATCGTTAATCTTGCGAGAGTTAGGAATATATGTATAAATATATATGGGGATTGACGCCCCCACCTACGATTGCTAGTACAGTCCCGACATGATAACTTTCTTATTAATCATTATTCGACGTCCGATGAAGCGTCGTGGTGGGGCAATTATTAGTCAAACAACGTCGATTGTGGGGGCTCATGGCAATACATTACAAACACCTTAGAGATCAGACTACCATTAGGAACACCTTAGAGTGTTAGATAAAATACGTTAGAGTTGTTAGATATCCTACAAAGATAATTAATTATGATTAATAAAGTTATCCTAAAAGATAATAAGATAGGATCGATAGATATCCAAAAATATAATAAGATAGGATCATTAGATATCCTAAAAGATAATAAGATAAGATCATTAGATATCATACAAATATAGTAAATTAGGATTAACAAAATATCCTAAAAAGATAATAAGATAGGATTAGCAGAATGTCCTAAAAAGATAATAATCTAGGAGGTGAAATAATAAAACATAAGAAGCTTGGAAATTAAGAATCATAAAGATTTCGAAAAAGGTTTCAAAAGAGCTTAGACAAAATTGCAAGAATGGTCCTTGTGGTATGTCCAAAATTGCTACTTTGGGCCAAACGGGTTTTGACTAGCGTTCTTGTTCCAAAGGTTTTCATTTTGTTGCAAGTTTGGTCCAATTTGTATAAAAATTATTTGAAATGACAAATTTGCCCTTTGGTATTTTCTTTTTCTATTTTTTATTTATTTAAATGTTTTTCTGATTAAAAAAGAAAAATACAAAAGACTCTCTCTCTCAGACTAATTTTCACATAGAAAAAATACCACCACAACCACCACCGGCCAGACTTAAAAACGTCACCATAACCACCGATCAGTACCACCACCGCCTTTAGTCACACCGTCGATCTAGGCTACATCTTGCGACCACCACCAAAGAATCAGAAAGGCGTCGCCATCTTCCTCAACAAACTCATTTCACGTCACCTTCTCAAGCGACCATCTTCTTCAGCAAACCCATCTTCCTCAACAAACCGCTCAATTCCAACGACGATCTGATGGTGTTGTAGATCTGTAAATAGGGAGGCCACGAGGCGAAGACGATTTCAAGATGAATAGAGCATAAGGACGGCGATAGTGAGGAAGATGGAGACACCATTATTCGACAAAAGTGAGCTTACCAAATCTAAAGTTCGATGAACAGATGAAACGTCGTAGATGGGGAGAAACGAAGGTGGCGGCCATCCCCCTCGATTTCCAATCGCGAAACGCCCCATATGAAAACCCTAGTCGTCACCATCACAAACCCTAAGTTGTTATAAATTCGTTTGGGAGGGAGGACGACAGATCGTTAGCGTCGCCGGAGAAGGACTAAGATGAAGTGGTGACGCTAGGGTTTTCTATAACAGGCAGCTCCGATGATTGGTTTTCTGCTCCAACGAAGGTCTCTAACAGTGGGTTTTCATCGCCAACGAAGGTTTCGTCTTTTCTGGTGGTGTTGGTGGCATTCATGTTTTCTGGTGGTGACGGTGGCGTTCATCTTTTCCGGCGATGGTGTTCATGCTTTCTGATGAGGGTGAGGGTTGGGGGAAGGAGTGAGGGTGGTGGCGTTCTCTTAACTGGAGAGAGAGAGATAGAGAGAGAGAGAGAGATTCATTTATTTATGTTTTTTAGTTAGAAAGTATTTAAATAACAAAAAGAAAAGAAAAAAAACAAATAGAAAGGGGCAAATCTGTCATTTTAAGATTTTTAAAGCTGTTTTGGACTAAAACCGCAACAAAATGAAAACTTTTGGACCATTGGTACTAGTCCAAACCCGTTTGGCCCAAAGTGGCCATTTTGGACATACCATAAGGACCATTCTTGCAATTTTGTCAAGAGTTTATTATACCTTTACCTTAAAACCTATGAACTCACCAACATCAAGTTGACGTTTTCAAAAATCATATGTGTTCCTAGGATGGAGTCAAGATCAAGTCAAGAAAAGGTTATTGTAACAGATCGAATTCCCAGGTATTATTCATTTAATTATTTTTGGTAAATAGTGAGGAGACTCGGCGAGTTGGAGCCTAGACTCGTCGAGTAGGATCGCGGATTTGGACGCGGGTTCGCGTCCGGACTCGGCGAGTCCACACTGTTTAATGAAACCCTAATTTCCCGGCCTTATAACCCTTCATTGCGGCTACCTTCGACCTTGAGAGCACCAGAGCACCTGTGAGTCCTTGTGAGTGAGAAAAGAGGCCATTATTCTTCATCTTTGTGTGTGTTAGCAAGAAGGGAAGAGGAAGGCCAAACTAGGAGGGTTGGGGAGCTTGGATCTACTTCCATTTTGGCAGAGGAAGCTATTTGAGGTATTATTAAGAACTTATTCTCGTGTTTTTATGTATATGGTCAAATCTAGGGTTTCTTCATGCCTTGTATGCCTTGTAATTTGAGTGTGAGAGGTCCCTTTGGGAATTGGTACCTAGATCTGGATCTTAGTAGGTCCAGAGAGACTCAAATGCCCTGCTTTATGCCTATCCTTTTGAGTTGGGGACTTTGGTTACCATTTTAGATGTCATTTCACCAAAAGAAGCCTTGTAAGCATTGCATGGTAGCCAAGATTGTAACTTTACGTGATAAATGTGCTTGGAAGGATTGGATCTATGAGCTACTGGAACGGATCTGACCTCAGGAGTGAGTTTGAGTTCATGCATGGCTTAGACTCACCGAGTCCGAAGAGCAGACCTAACGAGTAGCTTGAAGATTGCCTTTAACCACTCAGTGAGTGGTCTTACCGAGTTATGGGTTGACTCAATGAGTCGGGGAGAGTCAGAGAGGGTTCACAGGTGGACTGAGTCAAGCTGGAACTCGCCGAGTTGTTCTTGAGACTCGGCGAGTTGAGTCGTGGTGGCCCCGCGATTCATGCCAGGTGGAACTCGTCGAGTCAGGGAAGTACTCGACGTGTCAAGAGAGGATCCTAGGGAGTCAGTGAACACGTATAGACTCGCCGAGTCGCTCTAGTGCACTCGCCGAGTCCGGTCAAAGTTGACCGTTGACCGTTTACCAAAGTTGACCAGTGTTGACTTGATAGGGGTAGTCAACTTTAGTTGTGAAAGTGTTAATTAGAGGTATATGATGTTATAGGAGGATTATAGCTCGGAGGATCGAGCGTGAGTGATTTCCGGGATTCGTGAGTTATCGAGATACACGAGGTGAGTCTTCTCACTATACTTTACCTTGAGTAGGTAACCAGAGTTATGTGACAGATTATTTGTATGCTACATGTATGTTATGTGTTGTACTGCATTATTTCTATGTGATTTATGCTGTGCATGCTTATAGATTTGGAACTGGAAGGTTCCCAGAGTTAGAACCAGAGGGTTCACAGAGTAGGGTCTACGGACCCACGGAGTTATAGCCTCGAGTGGCTAATATGTGTTATGTGTGGTATTTTGGGGAACTCACTAAGCTTTGTGCTTACAGTGTTGGTGTTTATTGTTTCAGGTACTAGTGATGACCATGGGAAGGCGCCGGCTTGATCCGTACACACACATGGGATTTTTATGATATGTGATCTTGGGATTCGTTGTATGACATTGATTGGAGTTTCAAACACTGATGTTTATGAAAATTAAATGAATATGTTTTCAAATTATGCGAAAAATTGTTTTGAAATTCACGGTGTTACAAGTTGGTATCAGAGCCTTGGTTTGAGGGATTCGAGTACACCTTCGAGCGTATTTGAACTCAAATTGAGGATTTGAGAAGTATTTTCAAAAAGAATAAAAGATTTTTGGAAGAACGCAGAGCAGAGTTGTGTGTACGATCAGTCCGCGCCCGAACAGTGATTTCCCAAAATACCCTCATGTTATGTGATATTGATATTGATATGATGTATTCTCATGCTAGAGTAGGCTAGGTACTCCTATTAGGACTAGAGTGGCCTAATTTGTGATGCCTTAGCCTAGGGAGAGGTGAGCTACTATGAGATGCTTGAGAGTGAGTAGGTAGCAGCGAGGGGCTTATGAGAGATCTGTTAGAGAATGGATTATGCATGTTAGAGTACTTGGAATTTGGGATCTGAAGAGGAGGACTTGGGGTGTATTCTGATACGATGCGGACAGTAGTATTGGGCCCGTACTACTGAAAGCACCGGAGCGGTGTACAGCCCAAGTAGGAATCTTTGGAATACCAAGGATCAAGGAGGGAAGAGTTGTCGAGTGTGAGTATGCTCGAATGGATTCTAATTTATCGTATGTTGTATTTCAGAGGTAGATCATGGTGAGGACACGTCTGATGCCTGAGAGCAGTGAGACCAGTGATGAGGAGATCCGCCGGATCATCCATGAGGAGGTGGTTGCGGCCATCAGGGCAGAGATACCAAAGATGTCCGGTTCTATTAAGACCACGTTGATTGAGACCTTCGATGAACGTTATGCCGCTCTTTCTGAGGCTGCTGTTACAGCGGCTACCGCAGCTATTGCTGCCGCGAGGCCGCAGGGTGGTGATGCGTTGCTGTTCCGAGAGTTCAACAACACAAAACCACCATAGTTTGATGGGACCCAGGACCCGGTGGCAGCTATGAAATGGATTTCTGATGTAGAGGGGTGTTTCTTCACTTGCTTAACTCCTGAGCATTTGAAGGTTCGGTTCGTGCTGAACCAGCTTCGCTTGGGAGCGAAGGACTGGTAGAAGTTTGTGACAGTGCACTTTACGCCTGCTGAGCTTGCGGCAGTGACCTGGGAGAGGTTCACTGCCATGTTCCGAGATGAGTACGTTCCCCAGGTGGAAAGGGAGCGTTTGGCCCAGGAGTTTCTGACCCTCAAGAAGGGTACTGAGTCTGTTATGGTGATTACCAGGATGTTCCATGAGAGGGCGATGTTCTGCCCTGAGCACGTGTCCACGGAGCAGGCACGTATGAGCCGATATTTGAGTATCTTGAGGCGAGACATTTGGGAGTTCGCGGCGAACTCCTCGTACCGTAAATTTGCCGAGCTTCAGGCAAATGCCCGGAAGAGGGAGATTGAGCTAGAGACTCAGGCCAGGGAGGAGGCGGAGTCTCAGGGGAGGGATCGGCGATCGGCACAGTCTCAGCCGGCAGCCAAGCGGGCCAAGCCCGCTGATCCCAAACCAGGGAGCCAAAAGGGCCGCACTTGTGGGAAGTGTGGCAAGGGTCACGATGGAGTCTATAGAGCGGGATCTTGCTACAATTGTGGCAAGGAGGGGCACATGGCCAAGGACTACCCCAAGGGGTTTGCGGTGTGCTTTCACTGCAACCAGACCGGACACCGGAAGGCAGAGTTCCCGCAATTGCGAGGGTCATCTCAGGGATCACCTCAAGGATCTGCCCCTGCCGCCATCAGAGCTACCGAGAGTCGGCCAGTGAAGGCCGAGGTGCCGAGAGCACGAGGGAGAGCTTTTCAGCTGACCGCGGAGGAGGTCCGCGCAGCACCCGATGTTGTGGCTGGTATGTATTCTTTCGTGTATTTATTTTGATGTTGTGATATTATGCTTATATTATGTTATGCGTAGGTACTTTTCTTGTGAATTTTGTACCTGCCTTGGTGTTATTTGACTCGGGTGCGAGTCGGTCTTTTGTATCTTTGGCTTTTAGTCAGCATATCAGTGTTAGTCGTGAGGTGTTGAGTCGGCCTCTGAAAGTTTCCATAGCTGATGAGAGGGTGATATATGCCACCGAGGTTCTCCGAGGGTGCGTAGTCAAGATTTTGGGTGTTGAGTTCCCGATTGATCTGGTTCCTATTGCGATGGGTGATGTCTGTGTCATTGTGGGCATGGACTGGTTGAGCAGGTTCGATGCGGTTATCGACTGCGAGTGACAGCTGGTGACCATACGAGACCCTAGTGGGGGAGTTCTTATGGTGTACGGCGAGGGTACACGTTCGGGATCAGCGTTTTGTTCGGCCGCTAGGGCAAGGCAGTGTCTACAACAGGGCTGTAAAGGTTTTGTGGCGTATGTGATGGATACGCGAGTGGATTCTGAGAGACCGAGGTTTGTTGAGGAGGTTCCGGTAGTGCGTGAGTTCCCTGATGTATTTCCTGAGGAGTTGCCGGGTGTGCCTCCTGTGAGGCAAGTGGAGTTCAGTATCAATTTGGTTTCGGGGGCCACGCCTATCGCTAAGGTGCCTTATCGTCTTGCACCTCCATAGATGCAAGAGTTATCCTCACAGCTTCAGGAGCTGTCGGGGAAGGGGTTTATTCGACCGAGCAGCTCGCCGTGGGGAGCGCCTATCCTGTTCGTCAAGAAGAAGGATGGTTCACACCGGATGTGCATTGATTATCGGGAGTTGAACAAGCTGACGGTCAAGAACCGTTACCCGTTGCCGAGGATCGACGATGTGTTCTATCAGTTGCAGGGAGCGTCTTGGTTCTCCAAGATCGATTTGAGGTCTGGATATCATCAGGTGAGGGTGCGAGATGAGGACGTCCAGAAGACAGCGTTCAGGACGCGTTATGGGCATTACGAGTTTGTGGTGATGCCTTTTGGGCTCATCAATGCCCCGACAGTGTTCATGGATCTCATGAACCGAGTGTGCAGGCCGATGCTGGATCGGTCGGTGATTGTATTTATCGACGACATTCTGGTATATTCGAGATCTAGGGAGCAGCATGAGGAGCATTTGAGAGAGGTTCTCGGAGTTCTGAGATCGGAGAGGCTGTATGCCAAATTCTCCAAGTGTGATTTCTGGTTGCGGGAGGTCCAGTTCTTAGGACATCTCGTTAACCAGAAAGGGATATTGGTCGACCTGGCCAAAGTTGAGGCAGTGATGAGTTGGGAGGTGCCGAGGTCACCCTCCGAGATCAGGATTTTCCTAGGGTTGGCGGGGTATTATCGGAGATTTATCAAGGATTTCTCTAAAATCGCAGTGCCACTCACCAGGTTGACCCGGAAGGGTGTTGCTTTTTCATGGGGCCCCGAGCAGCAGGCCTCCTTAGAGACACTTCGCCAAAAGTTATGCGAAGCCCCGGTGTTAGCCCTCCCGGAAGGGATGGAGGACTTTATGGTATACTGTGACGCAACGATTTTGGGGTTGGGGGCGGTGCTGATGCAGAGAGGGCATGTGATAGCATATGCATCGGGCAGCTGAAGCCTCATGAGATGAGTGATCCCATCCATGATCTAGAGTTGGGGGCAGTGGTGTTCGCCCTCAAGATTTGGCGTCACTACCTGTATGGGGTTCGGTGTACGATATACACGGACCATAAGAGTTTGAAATATTTGATGGATCAGCCCAACCTAAATATGCGACAGAGAAGGTGGTTGGATGTGGTCAAGGATTATGATTGTGAGATCCTGTACCACCCAGGCAAGGCTAATGTTGTAGCCGATGCACTGAGCCGCAGGGCGGAAAGCACCCCGCTGCGGGATGTATGTTTGAGATTGAATGTGGTAGCTCCAGTGTTGGACGCCATTCGTGGGGCACAGGCCGAGGCTGTGCAACCTGAGATGCAGAAGAAAGAGTGGGTTGTTGGTTTGGTTTCAGAGTTCGTTACCGATGGTCGGGGGCTTATGACATTTCAGGGGCGTATCTGGGTGCCATTTGTGGGAGGAACGCATACAATTTTGATGGAAGAGGCTCATCGGTCGAAATTTTCGATCCATCCTGGGGCCACTAAGATGTATTTGGACCTGAGGAAGGAGTATTGGTGGCCCTGTATGAAGAGGGATGTTGCGTGGTTTGTTGAGAGGTGCTTGACCTGCCGTAGGGTTAAGGCCGAGCACCAGAGGCCGCATGGTAAGTTGCAGCCGTTGGAGGTTCCCGAATGGAAGTGGGAACAGATCACCATGGATTTTATCACCAAATTGCCAAGGACTGCCAGGGGAGTTGATGCAATTTGGGTGATTATGGACAGGTTGACGAAGAGCACTCACTTTCTTGCTATCAGCGAGAGTTCTTCAGCAGAGAAATTGGCAGAGGTGTACGTGAGGGAAGTGGTATCTCGGCATGGGGTGCCGATCTCGATTGTTTCAGACCGAGATGTGCATTTCACTTCCAGGTTCTGGAAGAAGTTTCATGAGGAGTTGGGTACTAGGCTGCATTTTAGTACCACATATCATCCCCAGACAGACGGTCAGAGTGAGTGGACGATTTAGACGCTTGAGGACATGCTCCGGGCATGTGTATTGGATTTCGGGGGTAGTTGGGATGCGTACTTTCCCTTGGCAGAGTTTTCCTACAACAACAGCCATCATTCGAGCATTGGTATGCTGCCCTTTGAGCTGTTGTATGGGAGGAGGTGTCGGACCCCCATTTGTTAGGGAGAGGTTGGTCAGCGTGTGATGGGCAGTACAGAGATCGTGCTTCAGACAACAGAGCAGATCCAGCAGGTCAGACAGAGGTTGTTGACCGCTCAGAGTCGTCAGAAGAGCTATGTAGACAGACGTCGGTCCGAGCTTGAGTTTCAGGTCGGCGACCTTGTGCTCCTGAAGGTCTCTCCTTGGAAAGGAGTGATGCGATTCAGGAAGAGGGGCAAGTTGGGGCCCCGATATATTGGTCCTTTCCGAGTGATCGCGAGGGTAGGCCGGGTAGCCTATCATTTGGATTTGCCAGCAGAGTTGGGACAGATTCACAACACTTTTCATGTGTCGCAGCTGAGGAAGTGTATAGCCGATGAGTCGGCAGTGGTTCCATTAGAGGATATTCAGGTGGATGCGAGCCTGAATTATGCTGAGAGACCAGTGGCAATCAGAGATCGGAAAATCAAGGTTCTGAGGAACAAGGAGGTACCCCTGGTTTTGGTTCAGTGGCAACATCGGAAGGGGTCAAAGATGACTTGGGAACCGGAGCGTGAGATGCGTGAGCAGCATCCAGAGTTATTTGCAGAGCGAGACTTTGAGGGCGAAGTCTAGTTCTAGTGGGGGAGAATTGTAACAGCCTAGATTCCAAGGTATTATTCATTTAATTATTTTTGGTAAATTATGAGGAGACTCGGCGAGTTGGAGCCTAGACTCGCCGAGTAGGATTGCGGATTTGGACGCGGGTTCGCGTCCGGACTCAGCGAGTCCAAGAGTGGACTCGGCGAGTCCACGCTGTTTAATGAAACCCTAATTTCCCGGCCCTGACCCTATTTAAAGGGCCTTATAACCCTTCATTGCGGCTACCTTCGACCTTGAGAGCACCAGAGCACCTGTGAGTCCTTGTGAGTGAGAAAAGAGGCCATTATTCTTCATCTTTGTGTGTGTTAGCAAGAAGGGAAGAGGAAGGCCAAACTAGGAGGGTTGGGGAGCTTGGATCTACTTCCATTTTGGCAGAGGAAGCTATTTGAGGTATTATTCAGAACTTATTCTCGTGTTTTTATGTATATGGTCAAATCTAGGGTTTCTTCATGCCTTGTATGCCTTGTAATTTGAGTGTGAGAGGTCCCTTTGGGAATTGGTACCTAGATCTGGATCTTAGTAGGTCCAGAGAGTCCCAAATGCCCTGCTTTATGCCTATCCTTTTGAGTTGGGGACTTTGGTTACCATTTTAGATGTCATTTCACCAAAAGAAGCCTTGTAAGCGTTGCATGGTAGCCAAGATTGTGACTTTACGTGATAAATGTGCTTGGAAGGACTGGATCTATGAGTTATTGGAACGGATCTGACCTCAGGAGTGAGTTTGAGTTCATGCATGGCTTAGGCTCGCCGAGTCCGAAGAGCAGACCCGACGAGTAGCTTGAAGATTGCCTTTAACCACTCAGCGAGTGGTCTTACCGAGTTATGGGTTGACTCAGTGAGTCAGGGAGAGTCAGAGAGGGTTGACAGGTGGACTGAATCAAGCTGGAACTCGTCGAGTTGTTCTTGAGACTCAGCAAGTTGAGTCGTGGTGGCCCCGTGATTCATGCCAGGTGGAACTCGTCGAGTCAGGGAAGTACTTGACGTGTCAAGAGAGGATCCTAGGGAGTCAGTAAACACATATAGACTCGCCGAGTCGCTCTAGTGCACTCGCCGAGTCCGGTCAAAGTTGACCGTTGACAGTTGACCAAAGTTGACCAGTGTTGACTTGATATGGGTAGTCAAATTTAGTTGTGAAAGTGTTAATTAGAGGTATATGATGTTATAGGAGGATTATAGCTCGGAGGATCGAGCGCAAGTGATTTTCAGGATTCGCGAGTTATCGAGATACACGAGGTGAGTCTTCTCACTATACTTTACCTTGAGTACGTAACCAGAGTTATGTGACAGAGTATGTGTATGCTATATGTATGTTATGTGTTGTACTGCATTATTTCTATGTGATTTATGATGTGCATGCTTATAGAGTTGGAACCGGAAGGTTCCCAGAGTTAGAACCAGAGGGTTCACAGAGTAGGGTCTACGGACCCACAAAGTTATAGCCTCGAGTGGCTAATATGTGTTATGTGTGGTATTTTGGGGAACTCACTAAGCTTTGTGCTTACAGTGTTGGTGTTTATTGTTTCAGGTACTAGTGATGACCGTGGGAAGGTGCCGGCTTGATCCGTACACACACATGGGATTTTTATGATATGTGATCTTGGGATTCGTTGTATGACATTGATTGGAGTTTCAAACACTGATGTTTATGAAAATTAAATGAAGATGTTTTCAAATTATGCGAAAAATTGTTTTGAAATTCACGGTGTTACAGTTATCAGCTTGAAGACTTATAGGCTTTCGTTTAAATAGATAGTTATGATTGGCACTCTGTGATTTGGGAAATCTATCTACCGTCACTACTCGGCATTTTTGTCTGTGGCCGGGTATGGTGTGACAATGTGAGTGAATTAATTAATTATACCAATTAAATAAATAAAGTGGAATAGAAATAGTGAGGATAAAAGGGTAGTAACCTAAATTAGGTGCGTACCCTTACAGGATATCACAATGGAAGGATATCGACGGTGGAAAAAGGTTAAGCCAAGGCGATGTCGAGTGGTTTTCTAGATGACCATTTCAAGACTTGGTTCCGGTGCACTTGGTCTACGGGAACTGGAGTGGTGTTGGATACTCGGAGACTTCAGATCATTCATCATATTTGGCTATAGATATGCTCATGGAGGTGCCGAATACCACCCTCGAACGACAACACATCATGCTCATACATGCATAGTTAGAGTAGTGAAAACGGAGAACCAGGGACACTGTTATGGGTAGGATCTGTGTTGGGTGACAATAAAACAAGTTAAGCACTTCAGGTAAATATCTAAATAAACTTTGGTGAATTCACAAAAAGCTTCTGAAAAAACTTAAATCAAAAGAACACAATATTTAACATGGTTTAGTCAAGGTGACCTACGTCTACAGGCGAACAAGAGAGGGGGGGGGGGGGGTTATTAACTTTTTGGAACTATTACAAGCACTCAAAATTGTATCTCACTTTGAGCTCTCATGGAAATTTAGCAATTTTCAATGATGGAGATATAAACCTATTTATAAGAAAGCATGGGTTCTTATGGGTCATACCCATCCATAATTAGCCCATTTAGGGAATACCCTAATTTCTAACCAATCATGGAATGCCATGCGATTGCGTCTAGAACCTTCATACTTCGAAGACATAGTATTGGTACCATCAATATTCTGTTGACACAACCATTGAGTGGCAGATCCTGTCACTTGGTGGCATATCATGTCACTTTAACACATCCTATCACTTGGTGGCATATCTTGTCACTTCATGGCATATATTATCACTTGGTGGCATATCAAGTCACTTGGTAGCAAATCAATTCACTTCTTGGCATATCATGTCACTTCATGGCATATCATGTCACTTCGTGGCATATCAAGTCACTTGGTTGCATATCATGTCACTTCGTGGCATATCAAGTCGCTTGGTGACATATCAAGTGACTTGGCATATCTTGTCACATGGTGGCATATGAAGTCATGTGGTGGCATATAATGTCACTTTGTTACATATCAAGTCACTTGGTGGCATATCAAGTGACTTGGTGGAATATCAAGTCATCAAAGTGGCACATCTCTGATGCTTCGTTCTCCTTCCTGATGATCCACTCCAACTCTAAGTGCTCAATGTGGATCCAAGTGCTCCATGTTGGATAAAACTTCATACCCCAACAAGCCACGACCTATTTTTGGTGAAAAATCACGGTTTTACACCACGCTTAAATATTACTTCATGGATCATGTCATAAGTAAATTAAGACGACTGTATTTCTTATTCTTTAAATGGAGATGCATGAGGTTTCATTCTGCGATATGTTGTATTTGGGTTTTTCCCCAACGTTGTTCGTAACTGGAAGCTATGCATGGTTTGACTAGATATAGCATTAGAAATAGCACGAGCATATGTATTCAAAGTTTATTTGATACTTCTACCAGAACTGGAGAAATAGATATCTTTGGGCCCCTCATTAATTTGGTATTGACAACAAATTATTAGCCATGTTAAGACTGAGTTGTTTAGATTTGACAGTCACTCTAAAGGGTCACCATAAGTTGGTATTGGGAAACATAATCTTGAACCATGAGATTGACTCTTGATCCATGTATCTAGTTCATAATAAGATGTCATGAAGATCAAAGAAATTTGAAGTTATTAGTCTTACTGTTTGTTATAGAATTTTTTTTTATAAGTACAATAGTTGCATTGGACTGCAACTCATTGATGCCTCTAGTTAGTATTAGACTGGTCAATTGTTGATGCCTAAGTGCAAGTGGGAGTTGATGGGGATTAGTGCCCATAGCCACAACAAACTCGTTAATATTACTATAAATAAGAGTGTCCTTTTGGGTTACACGCAGAACAAAATACAATAGAACTGAAAAGATATTTATATGATAAAATTACAAATTTAGCCGAATACCCTAATTATTTTGTGGAAAATAGCCAAAAAAACGGAAATTGCAAAATTAGCCACTGAAATCGCAAATGGAAACACCCCATCTGCGATTTTGCCTATCCAATTGCGAATGTACAAGTGCTTAAAGCACAGTTGTGCTTTAGGCACTTGTACATTCGCAGGTGGTTTTTTTTAAATTTTCCGGTATATATAGTCCATTTTGCACCCTAAAATCATAGATGGACTATGTCCATCTGCGATTTCCTCTGATTACCATCTGCGATTTTGGGTTTTTTTTTGTTTTTTTGATAGGTTTGACTACGAAATTGATAGGATTTGACTACGAAACAACCTTAGTATATATAATTTTTTTCCAGAAAATTTCATTTTTGTTAATATTTTTTAGGAAAATTTGTTGAAAACCTCTCTAAAAAATGTATGAATATTTGGTTTGCGTTGTAACCAGTGGGAGGTTGAAAGTTTCTGAAACAAATCTTGAATACGTATTTCTGAATTTGCTTTGATATTTTCTGAGTATATTACTTATAGTGATTTTGAATCTTTGGTGAGAATGAAAATCGGTTTGTTAGACAAATATAAAATTAGTCTTCATTTCCATCATCCTGAATTAAATCATTATATAGCCATGGTTGAAGACATGAATGTTGGAATGTTGATCAATGTAATCAAATGTAGTGGAGGAAGGGCTGTGAAAGTGTTTGTGGTGGTTGATGAAGGTGATGCGGTTACAGAGGGTGGTCAGAGTGGAAATGAGTCGGTTGGTAATTTATGCAACGATAAAGGGAGCAATAATCCAATATGTACTTTCATGACTCCTAGTGTACCTCAATTTCATAGTGTTGCTGAAAAATGTTGATGTAACGTATTCACCTATTCACTATGTGGATCCTGAGAATTACAAGTATGTTGGTGATGATGGTGTTGGTACATATCTTAATGACGTGGGTGGTCGTTGTGTCGATGTTCCTGAACAAAAAGTTAAAGTTATGAATAGGCATGTAGTAGGTACAAGTAAAAAGAAAAAAGTTATTATGAATCAGAAAGATAAAAATGTACATGGTTACAGGGATTATGTTGATGTTGCTGATGTAGCTTTAGATATAACCGACTTACAAAGCAATTATGATGGAGATGAGTTGGGTGATGAAGTTAAAGTTAAGATTCCCGATAACATTTTTTACGGTTTGCCCCCCTATACCAGCATGCCCAATTGAAGTCAATGAAGATATCCCAGCATAAATGGTAAATATGAACAATCAAAAGATTGAATGTCTCACTATATTTAAGAACAAAGAGCTTCTAAAATGGACGATTGAGAAAAAATGTCTTCGAGAAGGTTTTCAGACGAGAACAAGTAGATCAACCAAATCAAGGTATGAGATTGTGTGTGTGGGGAAAAATTGTTCTTGGTTACTTAGAGCAATTGGAATTAAAAATTCTGGCGGACTTTTCCAAGTGAAAATATTTGTTGACGTACACACATGTTCATCAACAATTGTGCAACCTAATCATCGAAAAGCAAACAAATATGTTTTGGGTGAATATATTGTTGATGTTTTGGCTGAAGATTATAGTAGAATATATCGGGGACAAGATATTACTGATAATATGAATGCTCAATAAATATCAATATCTTATACCATCAGGTTTGGCGTACGAAGCAATACTGTTGTTGTAAAAGGGGTACAAAAGAGGGTTCTTTTACCAAACTTCCGGTGTAACATCCAAAATTTACAACCAATTTTAAACTTTTCAAAAACAACCCATTTTCATTAATTCATTACAAAAAGGTTTTCAAATTCATTTAATATCAGAGTATTTCCCAGAACCACATCATAAGTACATAAACACATGAGGAGCGGTACGATCACGCCTTCGCCTAGCCACAATCTCCTGAAGTACCTGAAACAATACATTGAAAACTGAAAGCCCGAAAGCTTGGTGAGTTACCCCCAAAATACCAACCACATAACATATCATATCATAAACAGAACAACCATGCACTTCGGGTCTATTGTGTGATTGGTCCGCCACACCGGGCCTTCAGTCCACCTGGTCCACCCTCCGAGTCTAGCCATATACATTGAGTCTGCAATATGGGTGGTCCGCCCGCACCGGGCCTTCAACCCACCAGGTCTACTCACCGAGTCTATAGTATGATTGGTCCACCCGCACCGGGCCTTCAGTCGGCCTGGTCCACTCTCCGAGCCTCAGCACGTCTGGTCCGCCCTCGTGGGGCCTACAGTCTATCTGTGACAACCCGAAATTCCAATTCTGTACAAACTATATCACTTCAATAGGAGTTATAGCAGTCAGAGTTAATTTTCAGACTTTTTCGTGTAAGTTTGAGTAATTCAGGGTTTACACTTCAGGAGATATCAGGAGAGTGGATGCACTAGGGTTTAGTGCAACACTGTTATTCCAACACTCTGTTATAGGAGAAATCATTTCAGGAATAAAAATATTTTTCTGCCAAAAATATCTCAGGACTATAAATAGAATTCTGAACCAAATTCATTCATTATTCGCATTTCCAACTAGAGAAAAGCCATTTTCTCTCTCACGGATCTTCGGGTTTTTATCCCAAATCGTAGTAGTGTTAGAAAGCTTAATATGTGTTTATAACATGATTTAGAAGGCTAAATCACTAGATTTAGGAGTTTACTCCCCAAGGTGTTCTTGGGCGGTAAACTCCCGAAACAAAGCCTAGACCTTCCCTTGTGTTATGCTACTACCTTAGACTCATATATATGTGTCTTAGGGACAAGAAAACAACCAAGAAACACAAACACATGGGAGTTCACGGCCCAAGATGATCTTGGATCGTGAACTCCAATAAACTTGGATCAAAGGTTGCTTTTAAGGCACCTAAAGCATTGGACATTTACTAGGAATTGTTCCCACTTAAATCAAGGACCAAAACACATCAAAATCACCTTCCAAAGTGAGTTTACGGCCAAGACATGGTTCTTGGGCCGTAAACATGAAAGAAGGGCACCAAAGTGTGCCTAATGCCTTCATATGATTTAGGTAAAAGTCTAGAACCTATCCTACATATGCAAGAGACTTGAAAGCAACAAAAACACCATTCCAAGGGAGTTTACGGCCGTAAACTCCTCTAAGGAGTGTTTCTAGGCCTTAAACCCTTCCAATGATTTAACCACCAAGTTGGAATAATTCTAGGAATCATTTAGAACTTCAAGACACAAAATACCACCAAGGTTGGGAGTTTACAACCGTAAACTCCATGTGTGATGCTATATGGAGAGTAAACTCATATATGGGGTCCTTTGGAACCCTAAACCCAAGTACCTTGTCCCACAATAGCTTAGATGCAATCCTTAGGGCTTAAAACACTTATATAAAGTGTTTATTATGTCTAGGATGTCTTAACATTATCAATTAGTAACTTAAGACTAATTGAGTGCATATATGTGTGATTATATGTTCATTAGGATCGTAGTGTGTGTACAAGTCCTCACTTGACACCTAACAATCCTACACCGTCCAGTTCATCCAAATCACCATCTACAGGTGAGTTCATACCCCTAATCAATGTTTTAAATGATTTTAAATGCTTTAATGGGGGGATACAAGTAGAAAACAGCATGTTATTAAATCATCTATATGTATTTTATAACTGTGTTTCCATTCAACAGATTTCACATACTACAAAATGTGATGCATGAAATAGTTTTCTATCTTTAAAAATACTTTGTTATCAAATGTATTAATTTTGAAATGTTTATCAAAATGACATCAAGTCACTTTTATATTTGTTCAAAACCCTTAAATGTCTTACAAAACCATTTTTACATTCTTGAACTAAACTATGCATATACACTTATATTCTTATATATGTATTGATGTTATAGTTTACATATGTCATTTAGTTTCTCACACCCTTGAGTAGTAAGAGTGTATAAACCTACTTGAACAACCAATTACCTTTCATTTAACTATCATAGGGATAGTTAGAAGATATCAAACAATATTCCTATTACAAGGAATCACACAAGAGTCAGTTCATTCATGAGTCTTTATGAGTACATTACCTGATACATGAGTACCTTTACATATGCTTACATGATACATGAATACGCTTACATGAACACATTACATGAATACCTTTACGTGGATACATCTACCTGTGTATACTTACATGAATACTTGAAACTCGATTCGTAAAGATGATTTATTAGTACCTTCAGTAAATCATTCCAGCCCATCCCAGTTCAACGGGAGTCAGTTACGGGACTAACCATTCCTGGAACCTATTGTTCGCTACAAAGGTTAATTGGACAATCTTTGGATGTTCATTAGGTTATCTATTTCGCTTATCGCGATGTAGAGTTAGTTACGGGACTAACCATTCCTGGAACCTACTGTTCGCCATAGAGGTTAATTGGACAATCTTCGGATGTTCATTGGGTTGTTATTACTTATATTAGGAGTCGGTTACGGGACTAACCATTCCTGGAACCTACTGTTCGCTACAGAGGTTAAGTGGACAATCTTCAGAGGTTCATTCGGTTATTTACTTCAACTACAGCGATGTAAAGTCAGTTACGGGACTAACCATTCCTGGAACCTACTGTTCGCCACAGAGGTTAATTGAACAATCTTCGGATGTTCATTATGTTATACCTTTCGCTTCAGCGATGTCGTGTTAACCCTGGTAACCCAAGGGTAATACTTTCATGGTTATATTTTCCTATTTACTTTATTTTGTGATATATTCACATAAACGATGAGTTAGACTAGTTACTGTTTGTAGTAGTCAAAAAGAAGGAAAAACTATCATTTTACTTACAAAACATTCGGTTCTTGGTAGAAGACTACATTATCATAACAAAACATTCGGGTCTTGGTAGAAGACTACATCTCAAACTGATAGAAAATAAGGGATTTTCTAGGGCTTTTCATATTTACATCAACATTTTCATTTAAAGGTTTACATGACTTTTAAAACAGCTTTTAGTAAACCAGACAATGACACTTAAATACTTATGAATTCACCAGCTTTAAAGCTGATACTCTCTTTCAAAATAACTTGTATTCTCAGGTCATCAGTAGACAGGTACGGTGGCCAGGTTTTGAGAAAACGGAGCAGACAAGTCTCGTCTTTTATTTTGATTGTATATTTTTGGTGTCTTATTACAATGAAAGAACACACATGTATTAAAACTTTACTTATAATGCAATGGATGATGTTGTAGCTTGTTTACTATTTTACACTGTTGTGATACTGTACATGACGTCCTCCACCCCAGAACGTTTCCGCCGTTCTTGGTTTTGGGGTGTGACACTATCCGGACCGCTTGTTGGGTCTTCGGAATATCCGGTCCGCCCTGGGTATATTGGCCTACAGCACAAAGCAGGACCCGCCTCAACCCAACCCCAGTCAACCAACCATGTGCACATAAACATATAATCATATAGCAATGCATCACTAATCAACCGATCTAACAGATCACATACATAACACACTCTAACCAGGATACCGACCTAACCAGTCACTAACATAGCATCATCGTATATATCAGGATTCCAACCTTAACCAGGTCTCTAACGTATACCATCCTAACTACCAGGATGCAAACATATATCAAAGCAACAACATAACAACTACCCCGATTTCCATCCGATAAAGGGCCGGCCTTGGTGCCTTAGACCCTGTCGATATAGTGAGTATAACTCACCTCACAACTGCTGACTGAAGAGATAAGATCACGCTGCTCCAACCTCTAACACGAACTCCACCACTGATCAATACCAAATGACTGAACTCAGTAAATACCAATAATTACCAAAATACCCTTGGAATTCAACTGATCAACTCTTGGTCAAAGTCAAAGTCCTCAGTCAAAGTCAACCTTCCTGACTGTCTCTACTCGCCGAGTCAACCCGCTGACTCGTCGAGTCCCTATGCTCTGAAAACTTCCCATGACGCGACTCAACTCGCCGAATCGCCCTAAGACTCGCCGAGTCTAACAACTCTGAATCCCTTCACGCTCAACTCACCAAGTCATCCCTCGACTCAACAATTCACCGATCAACCAGAAGAGGTTAGGACCCCACGACCAAACTCGCCGAGTCCAAGAACAGACTCGCTGAGTTGTTCTTCCAACTCGTCGAGTCCATGACCACTTTCATCCAACTCGCCGAGTTCACCCATGGAACTCGCCGAGTCTCTTCAGTTCTCATTCCATACAGAGGCTTTTCAAGCCATGCAAGGACTCAAATCTATAGATCCACTCTTCTAAAGCCTAGCCCTCACATAAAGTTGCAAACTTTACGTGAAACCAAGGAGATATAAGCTCAAAACACTCTAGGGATAAGGCTAAGGACAAAAGGGCTTCACCAATAACTCTTAAACAGGAACTTTATGACATATAGGACTATCACAAGCTTAGATCTGAAGTAGCATCCTCATATCCAACATTCTATCTCGAATTAGATCTCATATCAATCACCACACATGAATCCATGAAGAAATTGTTGGATTAGTGTCTAAGTCCATAACTATTTTTGTATGTACTTGACCCGATGGTGCATGGTCCTTTTGGGTTGCCTTCACCAAAGCAACTTGATAGGATGAATTATGGAGAGAAAGGATTAAATATGATTTATTAATATATTATGAGAATAATATATTAAAGGAGAAATCATATTGTTTAATTAATATTAGTCAAGAATTAGTTAGTAATTAGTTTTGTGACTAAAAGAGATTAATTAAACTTAAGGGACTGAAATTGTAATTATAAGATAATTGCAATTTGGGCCATGGATTGCCTTGAATTAAGGAGTGGACGAATTCTATGGGGAAGCCCATAAGAAATCGTCCAAGGCCTTAAAGAAAGGGGTCCATGGGTTGCTTAGGGCTTAAGCATCCAAATTAGGGTTTCCTTGTTAGATAACCCTAATAGCCTCACTATATATAGACTCCTTATGACCCAAAAACGTGGCTAAGCATCCTTCTAGGGTTTCACACGTTTTAGGGCAGCCTCCATCCTCTCTCCTCTTCATCCTCTTGCTTATGGTGTTTGTGAACCATTAGAGGAGTGACATTTGTGACTCTAAGCTTTCTAAAGTCATTACAAGGAGGAATTGTGATTGTTATTGCTACATAACAATCAAGGTAATATCTTAAACCCATTCTTATGTTAATATGATTACTTGTATGCTAGAATTAGGGTTTATAGTCTTGGATAACTTGCATGTACAATAGAGAAACCTAGATCCAAGCATTAGGGTTTGTATAAGCACATAGGATGTTCTTATGACCAAAACCCATCAGTGGTATCAGAGCCTTGATTGGTTTCTATTGTATTGGTGCCTTGTATGTTTGTTCAAGTTGCAAAATCGAGTTTTGAGCCATCTGCCTGATGAACTCGGCGAGTACCACAGTGTACTCGGCAAGTAGGCCTCAACTCGGCGAGTACAGTGTGGTACTCGGCGAGTTCGAGCGTCAGATGGAGCTATTTTCGGGATTTCTTGGTGTTTATCTTTGAGATACTTGCCTTTATCATATTAGATCAATATAAATCCGATTTTATGATATATATGACTATATTCTTGATCAAATTAAAGATATTTATCAATTAATAAAATATTTGTTTCCTTATGTGATAATTGATTAAGTATTTTGATTAAATTGGTAAATTGTTTTGCAAGAAATCATTAAATAAATCAAATATGGATAATTATGTGATTAAATGTTAATTTAGATTATTTTTTATTTGATCCTTGTTGTTATGAAAAGTTTCATATTTTCCCCTTTAGGTTTTATAGTTTAAATTTGACCTCAAAAGTTTTGTTGTTTTGAAATTTAAATAGTTGAAACCCTAATGTTTTGAAAAAGGTTTCAAAACTTGCCCTCAAGTTTTTGAATTTAAATTTTGAATTAATAGTTTAATTTTGATGTATATTTAAATTCTAAACCCTAATGTTTTGAAATGTTTCAAAACTTGCCCTCAAGTTTTGGAATTTAAAAGTTGATTAAAAGTTTAATTAGGAATGTTAAATTCTAAAACCCTATTATTGTTTTGAAAAAGTTCAAATCACACCCTTATGGTTTTATTAATTAATTAAGGTGTATAATTAAAAGAGGTTTAATAAATCCATAAAAGTTTTGGTTTACAATTTAATTGAATTAAAAGTATAATTATTAAATTTGACCACCTAGTATTTTAAAAGTTGTAAAATACACCCTATACTATATATAACATTAAAAGTCTAACATTATATATATATATATGTATGAGTAAAAATCAGTCTTACCATTAGTAGGCCTCATTCACGAAGCTGGTCTATAAGGGGTGTTTAAGGAAATTGCCTATAAAATGGCGATTGAATGGGTATCCACTCTTACCCACCGCACTCTTGACTAGTGGAGGGTCGTTAGCCGAACGGGTAGGATAGGACAAAACCTTCCATTATAAGTATAATGAACTACAAAAGTAACTAAATGTTTTTCAAATTCCCAATATTAGTTACTTAGGCAAAGTGAATTGATGCAATTCCATGAAATTACACTTTGTGCCCTTGCGAAGACGTTAGTGGAGCGTGTGTGGTTTACCTTCACACTAAATGGTTCTAAGCAAAGGTAGCAAAGGGTGACTCAATGTTTGTCATAGTTTGGTGGAGCGTGTGTGGTTTACCGGCACATCGAATAGGTGACTGTAACATGTGGGGGTACCATGTAGTTTGCATGGTTATTCACACCCGCTTTGTGATCCTCGGCATCCCAGTCACAAACAAGAGGGGCATATCGAGATTTAAACATGCCATTGAAATGTTCAATGAATCTCATAGGATCTAGGAGTTTTCATAGATTTAAAACTTAAATTTCTTTTTCGTTTTTCATGGTGGAAATTAGTGAATCGTCATTCACTTACCTTCAAATGTTCTACAATTTGGGTTACAACATCCCTCTCCCGAGTTGTAGAATATTGTGTTGGGTCCTAGCCTTAGTATCTCATTTGGGTGATTTACTAAGGACTCAATCAATCAACTAACTTGAATTCGTCTTCTCCCGTTTTGTAGATGTCAAAGTTCGACAACTATGGTCTTCCAAAATCCCATGGAACAAGCTTTCCACATGAAGATGATATTCTACGATTCGATCGAGGAACAAGAAATCATGCTTCACTTCCTCCACCTCCTCAAATTGTTCTCCCTAACCCACAAGTTCGAAGACTTGAAAAGTTCAAGATCACTCAAGCCCTTTTGGCAAGTAAACATAAAGAAGGAAAGCCGGTGTGTGCACACGTCCTAGGGATGAAGTCACACATTGATAGGTTAAGAATGTTGGGATCCGTTGTCTGTGAGGAAATGGCTGTTGATTGGGTTCTTCAGTCACTTCCTAACTCATATAGTGCGTTCGTAAGAGAGTACTATATGATGAACCGCGACGTGACCCTTATAGATCTCACCTATATGCTTATTGTTGCTGAATCAGCAATGGTTTGGTGCAATAGAAAAGCAAAGTTGATTGGTGAATCTGCCTTCAAGACCTCTATGGATATAGACATTGGTAACGAAAGACATGCTATGATCGAAAAGTTTGATCATAAGAGAAAGGCAATGTCTGAAGTAGTTCCATGTCATGTTCCAAAAGAGTCAATTTGCTTTTATTGCCAAGAGAAAGGGCATTGGAGACGATGTTGTCCTATTTACCTAAGAGATCTAAGAGATGGGAGAGTCGAAACGTATGGCTCTGCTTTAGGTAAAATCCATTGACTAACACTTTTAAGCTTCTATTCTAGATTCTTAATACATAATGTGATAAGATTACAATTGATGTTTTGTAGGATCGAAGAAAAGAAAGGAAGCTTAAGGGAAGAAGTGAGCAAAATCTAACCGTGAAGAAATGGATTTCGATCGCATTACTTGAAGATTAGATTCTTGAGCTACTACTTAGAGTTAGAATTGAATTGCTAAGAAATATGTATTAGCATAGTTTTTCAATGAATTGCATTGTAAGGACAGATTTTTTCCGCAATAAAATAAATTTTGATTTTATTTATTTATTTGTCCTTGCAATGGCGTGTATGAAAAATTGATGTTTGAATATTAGCAGTAATGGATTTGATTCTTAATTATGTTGTTTGTGGAAATGTCGAGAATTTACCAAATAGGGAGAGTTTCTCATCGCTCAAGTTTCAATTTGACAGAAACTTGGAATCATGCAACTTGGTTGCACGATGAATTAGAAATTTCATATTTGGAAATTAGACTAATTCATTGACAAAGTGTCAAGTGAAGGACTAGGAGATCGAGCACACAAAATTGCGTGTTGATTAAGTCCACCACAAGAGTAACAAAGATATTCGTCATAATTTACTAAAGGTTTAGTAAATATGATTACACTTATAATATTAGGTGTAATTGTGAATTGATTAAAAGGGTTTAAATCAATAGCAAAACGAATAAGAAGAATCAAGTAGGAAAAAAGATAAAAGTTTCTCCATTCTAAGAAGAAGGGAGAGTACCTTTTATGCTTTATGATAGGTCTTAATGATTAAGAACCATATCTCAATTGCTCCTCTAAGTGAGTCTTAGTACAATTGTATGTCTAAGAAGAGGAATCAAGAATTGAAGAAATGGTTAAATCAAGAGGTCAATCATACTTCGTTCCAAAACAAGTCTTAGAGTTAAGATTGCGACATTGAGTGATAAGTATTAAGAAGGTTTATAACATTCATCAAATGTGGAAAGTTGTGATGTCTTGGATAAGACAAAGACCAACTAGGACCAATTTATGAAGAGTTTTGATAAAAAGCTACACTAACTCTTGAATATTTGTTTGTCAAGAAATGGTTATTGACAAGAGAATCTTATATGTCAAGGAGTAAGTGGGAGTCTTAATGGTCTTGAAAGGTTTCAAGAACAAATCAAATAAAACTTATCGATCATCACTAGCACACGAGTTGAGGTTTACAACCTATCGTGTTGACACTATTTTGTTTATGTGCCAATCCAATCGAGTTAATTATGCATATGAGTCCTATGAGTTCTCATTTGAACGCATAAAAGGCAAGGCACCTTAATCAATGAAAGGTACATTGATAAGAAAGGGTGAGCTCTTAACTACTTGGAAGACATGGTGGGCAGCTGTGCTACCATAAGGCAAGAAATCGAGATTAAGAAAGTTCAATCCATATGAGTTTGAATTTGTCGTAAACTTTGGTTTTAACAAATTCACATGGATAGGAGCACATACACCGTTTAAATCTAAGTGTCATAAGATTTCCTCCTTCATGAAAATGATTGTGAGGAAATACTTTCACTAAGAAAGATTTTAAGAAGATAGTGATTGTAAAATTGCATTCTCAAATTCGATTATGGTTACGGTATCCCTTTCCATGATTTGAATTGTGAGGTTTGGCAGTTAGTCTTAATTTTTTAGACACACATATGAACTATCTAAGGCAAAGGTGTATAAGTTTAAGAGGCCTTGATAAAATATTATCAAAGCATTAAGTATTAGACACATGGACTTAAGAAATTCAATAGGTATTGTCTTTCTGGAAGTTAAGATGTTTATGAATACATGTCGAAGCTAGTGGGAGCATAAGTGTTATGTTTTATAATAATCATCATGATAGTGGGAGCATAAATGTTATGATTGTATGATTATTAAGGCACGCATTGCAGGTTGGCAATATTAATTATAGAAAACAAGAGTTATACCTTGCAAAGTCGTAAGGGTTGTAAAGTTGTTTTGCTATAATTAAGGGAGAGAATATTATGCTTCATTTCAAATCTAAAGGCTTAGGTTAAGAAATGTTAATAAATTTAGTCAAAAGTACATAGTGTGTTCTTAAAATTTCGATTATGATTACGACATTCCTCTTCACAATTCGAATTTTTGAGAACATAGCAAATAAAACATTATGCATCGTGTCCCATACGCTTCGGGTATAGGATCGATTGCAAATGCTTTAATATTTGACCATTCTAAAATTTTCCAAATGTCTAGCGCATTTAGAGGGAAAAAGGACAAGAATTGGTTTTGACTAAAATAATTAAACAACTATCAAAGGACAACCCAAAGTTCGACGAGGATTGGTTGCTTGTGAGTAGTTGGAAGCATGGTATTGGATGGACCATATCGACATTATTATGAATAGAAAAGATTCTATTAAGAATGAGTTGTCATATGGAAAATATGGAAGCGTGTCCATATTAGGAATTGAATATTGAAAATCTATGTCTAGATTAGAAACTTTTATGCAAAAGGATGTTCAAAGGAATGTACTTTGAGTGAGAGACATCATACCTAAGGAATTGTCTTGTAACAATCTCCGTTAAAGGACTTTGTAATTTCATTGGAAATAGTCTTTGTGACTTTGGTGCAGTGATATTACGAAAGGATCGTTGCATAAAGTGTTAGAATCTAACATATTCTATAAGTAGTAAGAATTTGATATTCTTTCACTTATGAAAAAGGGTTTGGAGTTGTGAAATGAGAATGATTGGAAATGTGTTCATTTGATCTATTTCATAAAGTAAGAACCATAGGTAAACATTGTGTGCATGCTAGGAGCATGGGACAAGTGTTGTAATTCAAGTAAGAATTTGATTAACCGAAACGACAAATAATGAGTAATCGATATGGTGATAAATAAAAGGTGTTTTATTTATGCTCAAAGGGTTGAGGCCATATGGGATTAGTATTATTCTTGTGTTTCACTTTGCATGTTTTGACTTCCTGAATAATTTAATTGGTTAAGAATAGTCAAATTATTCAAACGGGACACAGTCGTTCATATGTTGGAAGTAGGTATGAATGAAGACTGTCGTGAATTGGTGTGTGGATTGTCTAAAAGAGTATTGGACATAAGCAAATGTTTGATGCAACGCTCATGAGTGCTTATGAATATGATTTGAGCATTGGATTAAACCCACGCTCACTTGGATCACTCCATGAATTGTATCACGAGTGATTGGTGAGACGATAACATCTTATATTCTTGAAACCGAGATGTGTGAGTTGTATCTTGCAAATTGGTTGCACATTGATAATATGTAAACGCACTAGTAACTTGGTGTTATAAAACATATTGTTGTGTGTGATTCGGTGAGTGAGTGCAAGCGAGCATTGAATCAAAGTTTATCCGTTCCTTTTATCCAAAGAAGGATAAAAGCGATATCTTTGGGCCCCTCGATGATTTAGTGATGACAAACGTAAATGCTCGGCCGGGCTAGGGCTAATTTGATTTGTTCAATTAGTCAGTCGTCATAAATCGGAATTCGAGAAATAGTACAAAGAGAATGATTAGAAATCATGTCTAATACGATATCTAGAATGGAGGAATATATGATCCCTTATCTAAGGACACACGTATCTGATAGGATCAGAGTTGACAGCGGCTTTGGAAAGCTACGATTGTAGATCAGGATCTGAAGTCATACGTAAAATAGTTATTAGACTTATCCAAGTGGGAGACTATTGGATTAGTGTCTAAGTCCATAACTATTTTGGTATGTACTTGACCCGATGGTGCATGGTCCTTTTGGGTTGCCTTCGCCAAAGCAACTTGATAGGATGAATTATGGAGAGAAAGGATTAAATATGATTTATTAATATATTATGAGAATAATATATTAAAGGAGAAATCATATTGTTGAATTAATATTAGTCAAGAATTAATTAGTAATTAGTTTTGTGACTAAAAGAGATTAATTAAACTTAAGGGACTGAAATTGTAATTATAAGATAATTGCATTTTGGGCCATGGATTGCCTTGAATTAAGGAGTGGACTAATAATGGGGAAGCCCATAAGAAATCGTCCAAGGCCTTAAAGAAAGGGGTCCATGGGTTGCTTAGGGCTTAAGCATCCAAATTAGGGTTTCCTTGTTAGATAACCCTAATAGCCTCACTATATATAGACTCCTTATGACCCAAAAACGTGGCTAAGCATCCTTCTAGGGTTTCACACGTTTTAGGGCAGCCTCCATCCTCTCTCCTATTCATCCTCTTGCTTATGGTGTTTGTGAACCATTAGAGGAGTGACATTTGTGACTCTATGCTTTCTAAAGTCATTACAAGGAGGAATTGTGATTGTTATTGCTACATAACAATCAATGTAATATCTTAAACCCATTCTTATGTTAATATGATTACTTGTATGCTAGAATTAGGGTTTATAGTCTTGGATAACTTGCATGTACAATAGAGAAACCTAGATCTAAGCATTAGGGTTTGTATGAGCACATAGGATGTTCTTATGACCAAAACCCATCAGAAATAGCTTAAGGAAATGGTTCCTTACCCCTGAAATGAGCCCAACCAGCTGTAGATTTCCGATCTCCCCAAGCTTCCTGATACAAGCCTCCAAACCTTCAAACTTCAATACCAAAGATCCTCCTCCAAGCTCTAATTCACTCACAATTGGGTTTCCTCACGAATTAGGGTTTTCTGGATCTCAAATGGGCAGCAAAGAGGCTGAGGAGAAAACATAAGGTTCCTTATATAGGGTGCAAACCCTGAAAATAAGGTTTCTCATTCCAACACCGACTCGCCGAGTCCAGCCGCCGACTCACCAAGTTGGTCACTAAGCACGTGACCAAAATCACGACTCGACTCGCCGAGTCTATCCATTGACTCGCCGAGTCGATCTTCCTTAATTACACCAAGCACCCTGAACTTGCACTTCTAAACTCAGGGTGTTACATCCGGCTTATTTCCACAATTTGGTCAAACATAATCCGGATACTGTGACACATATTCAAACAGATGGTGATGATCGATTTGAGTTCTTGTATGTTGCACTTGGTTGCTCGGTTAGTATTATTACATTTGATTATTAATTGTATTTATTTGGTGTTATTTAATAGATATAAAATCTATTGTAAGTACGTGCTTTTGTTAATTTTTGTAAGCCGACCCTTGTAGTAGATGGAGCCCACCTAAAGGGCGAGTTCAAAGGTATCATGTTACTTGCAGTTACTAAGGACGGACAAAACCAAATATTACCGGTTGCATATGGTATATGCAAAAATGAGTGTACAGATTCTTGGACATGGTTTTTTCAAAAACTACGTGATTGAATAAGCTATATGGAGGAACTTGGAGGAACTTACAATTATATCTGATAGGTCTCCATCTATAGCGACATCCGTTGCCAACATTTTTCCTCACGCTCATCATGGAATATGTTGTGTCCATTTCTATTTTAACATAGTCGCTAGATACGGGAAGAGTAAGACAGTCAAAGCATTTTTTTGGGAGGCTTGCAAAGCATATACAGTTGATGCTGCCATAGACCTTATGCAAAAGACAAAAGAACATGTACGAGAATACTTAAAAAGTATAAATCCTAAAACTTGGTCTAGGACACATTTTAAAGGGAATAGATACAATCTTATGTCGTCCAACAGTGCGGAGTCTATAAACACATTATCTAGACACACACGTATGGTACCGATACTGATGTTGATCGACTTTTTTCGTGCAACAATGCAACAGTGGTGGTTTCAAAGACGAAACTTTGCTGGTACTAAGTTTTAATATTAATGTTTTTATTAAATGTTATTGATCTTAACTGTATAATTTATTTCTAAACGTGATAGTGAAAAATGAAGGGAAAAAACGGTTTTATACCAAAAAAAGTTTCGAAATCGCAGGTGGAAATCACGAAATCGCAGGTGGAAATCACGAAATCGCAGATGGACTAATCCATCTGCGAATGTACAAGTTCCTAAAGCACAGACGTACTTTAGGCACTTGTACATTCGCAGATGGATAGGCAAAATCGCAGATGGGGTGTTTCCATCTGCGATTTCAGTAGCTGTTTTTGCAATTTCTGTTTTTTTGGCTATTTTCCACAAATTAATTAAGGTATTAGGCTAATTTTATAATTTTCTCTATTTATATAAGGGACATGTTTTGTTAATTAATTAATAGTTTAATTAGTTAATTAGAAAAATAAAGGAATATGAAATATTCCAAAATGATTTGAAATTCATAGATAATAATTATTATATTTGGTAATTATCCGTAGGGTTTTAAATAACCTCCCTATATATAGAGGGCTCCAAATCTAGTTTTAACAGATGTGAAATGTAACGATCAGTTACCAAATTTTGGAACATCAAAAAACCCTAGAATAGTTGAATCCCAGTTCCCACGACATAGTCACTAGCTTGCCACGATGTGGTCAAACACATATTCGTGTTTTCAGATCTGCTTGCGGTTGGTGTTCGAGTTTTGTTCAGATCTGCTACAGGTTTGTGTTTTGAGTGCGATTACAGAAGAAAGACTCTTCATTAGATTATTTAGTTAAATCAACTGGCTCGTCAAAAGAACAAACCCACCAAGAAATCTAAGGTATATTTCGATATATCATGTCCTACAAGTTGCATAGATTTATTAAGTTAGATTTGTTAGTTTCGTTTCATTAGATCATAATTGTTGTTTTCGGTGCCCATATTCTTGGTCTTTGACTGGGCTCAAAACCTATCAATGAAGCCTATTAGACGTCTAATAATTAAAAAAAACATATTTAAAATACATAGATGTTGGGTATAAATCACAAAATCAAAAATAAGACGTGTTTAAAACCAATAGAAAAAAACACTAACAATGAAAAAAATATATGTTTTTAATCAAAATGAAGTCATTTTTTAATGATTCTATACCTTATATTACATATAACATTGTTGTTATGATTAATTAATTTTAAAAAAATATATTTGCTTAATATTTTAATTTTTATATTGTAATTTCTTAAAACATCGAATATTATTTTTGTTTTTAAAGATAACAATATAACTTTTTATATAATGTTGGAAATAATGTCCATAGTAACAACATTTGGTAATCTTACTATAAATCGCATGGTCTTTTTGGGTTACACGCAAAGACATAAATAACCAACTAATGACATGATAGTTTTATTGGGATCTAGTTTGTTAATTAAATAAGGGTTTAATCAATTAATGAGAAACTTGTAGACTTAAGGGGTTTAAAGTGTAAATATTTAAAAGTCAAATCTTTTAGGATAATTACCAAAATTAGGATAATTACTTAATGACCAAGTAATTATCCCTAAGAGTTCAAATGCCCTCCCCTATAAATAGAGAGGTCAATGGTCGGATTTGATAATAAAGATTTCACTATCCAAACCATAAATTTGGCAACCTCTCTCTGATTCTTAAAACCGTAAGATTTTACGAAGGACGTAATGCCTCTAGTGCTTCACACGACGCACCTGTGTCGAACCCATAACCTGGTTTGGTGTTCAAGGTGTTCGCTGGTTTGGGTGATGTCAGATTTTGCCAATATATTCCTTGAATATGATCTGGAAGAGGAGTTCTATTTTGGACTATTAGCAATCCATTATCCATCAAGATCCAAAAAAGTTTCAAAGGACTACAAGGAGATGTTTTTCTTGTTTCTTTGTTTATGTTTTGTTGCATTAAATCTTGTTTTGTTGCATCTGATCTCGATGAACTTGGATTCATATTTTGTTTTATAAGGTTAATTTGTTTACATGCGCACCTTAGTGGCTTTTAGATCCCTCATAACCCAACAACCCAACAGTTGAGATTTTTCAAAAATCAGGACCATTTATACAAATTTTCTATTATTGCGAGTTAAGTTTGATATATTTTAAGTGGTATCCATTTTCATTTAAAATGAAGTATGATGGAGAAGAGTTTAAACTATTATTTAGTTATTAAACTTTGCTTAAAATTAAAAAAAAAGTCACTTAACTTAAAAGTCAATTTGGTCCTTTGGTCATGTCTATTTATTTTGTCACATTTTATTATTCTATAGTAAATGAACTTTTTTTTGGCTATCTGTATGTTATCGGGTATTTTTTTTTACGGCACTTTGTTTAATAATACGTTTTTACAAATTCATTTTTATATTTCATTTTTACATGTTTTTTTTTTCTCAATTCGCTTTTACAATTTCATTTTTACTTGTTTTTCATAATCCTTTTTACAACTTCATTTTCTTATTTCGTTTTTACATGTATTTTACAACTAAAATTATTTACATGTTCTTTTACAAGTTTATCATATTTTGTTGCCACACCCCTAATTAGAATAACGAAATTGTAAAACCGGAATATAAAACATATAAAATCTAACATAAAAAATTAAAAATGTTAAACACATTGTAAAAATATATAAAAAAACAAAATAAAAAATAAATCTATAAAAATACACTTGTAAAAGAACATTCAACACACCAGACCTCGCAAAAAATTGCTATTAACAGTTATAAGGACCAAGTTAATTAGAAATTAAACAAGTTCCGTTACATTTTGAATCTTAAAAAAATTTAGTCTTATACTTAACCTTGACCCATTTGAAAAACAATAAAAACAAATAACGAATTAAAAATATTGGAAAAAACCAATGTTTTAAAAACCGGTTTTTTTAATTGAACCGTTCGGGTAACGTTTTCCGTTTCAACCAGTTTAACTGGTTCAATCGGATGGTCAAACCGGTTCTATATTTTTATATGTTTTTAATTATCCTGAATACATTGATTAAAAAATTTGTCATCTTTTTAGTATTACAAACATAAATAGAATGCAACATATAAAAACAATGATTATAAAAGCCAAAATCAAACAAAGAAGCCAAAATAAACACAAAAATTCAAAACTGTCCGATTTAATCCGGTCCATTCCGGTTGAATTTAGCCGGTTGAACCGGTTTTTTACCAAAACCGGCCGGTTCAATCTGGTCAGTAAATCATTATAAAACCGGTCCAAATTGAACCGTTATCACCTCCAGTTCGACCAATCGACCGGCCGATTAGAACCGGTTTTTAAAACTAGGAAAAAACTTAGAGGAATCGTGTGATGCGAAAAGGTGCATAAGTATTCCATGCAGTGTGAACATAAATTCCCTTGATTTATACTTTATAGGGACTATATTGTACTTTATTCTAACATTGTAGCACCAAAAGTGTAGTTCGGTAGTTAATGAGGGACTCAAAATGAAAAATAAATATTAAAAGCCCTTGACCTCATCGATACAACAAGGCTAGTGTGACGACGTTGACTGCGTATGCAAAACCCAGCAAGCTACAATGGCGTCATTATCTGCGTCACCTCAACTACTTCATCTTCATCTCCTTGTTCACAATCCGACAACAGTTTACAGCGAAACCTCTGCGAAATTTCCTGCTTTTCACACTCTAGCTAATTGCTAGACTTTTGAAGCTTCTTTCGATTCATCAACTTCAACAAATATTCTCGGCTTTTTCTCATTAAGTTCGGATTGTGATTGATTTCTCGTTCAAAGAGTTTGTCATTTTGGGTCTATTTCTAGGTCCTTGAACACGGATTTGATGTTGTGAGTTGTTCTTGGAAACTGATTTCATCTGGGTTTAATTATGTGACCGAGTCCTCGATTTGGGCATTCGTCATTTGGAGTTTACTGTGAACCTTTGATGAGGGCTTTCATTTTGCTGCTTGAAATTAAACTCTTGATTTCATCAGGGTTTTTTCTGTGATTGATATTTCGATCCAGGGTTCGTTATTTTAGGTTTTATTTTGATGGATTTGATGTTGTGTGCTCCAGTTGAAGCCTGAATTCATCTTGGTTTGTTATCGATCGATTGCTCGATCTGGGCATTTCGTCGTTTTCGGTTTCTTTTTGGTTTATGATCATGAATTTAATGTTCGGGGCTGCAATTGAAATCAAGTGAAAAGGATTCATCTGGGTTTTGTCAGAGATTACTCGTTCATTCTGAATCATTCAGGTTTTTGATGATCAAGATAAACTGAACTCCTTTGAGGGGTTTTAGTTCCTGTAGTTCGCCATTTCCCCTTCTGCAATTAGGTACAGGACAACTTGCATAGCATCAGGTACAAATCATTATAGCTAGATTTTGCATTTCTCTCTCTTATCTGCAATCGAATAATGATGACGTCATTAGTGGAGATATTGATTCATCATCATCATCTACCATGAAAGATCAGATTTCTCAAGAAATCTTGACCTAAATCTTTCAGATGCATACCCCCAATTCCTGATTCCGAATTGGGTTTTTCAAATTACGAAATTTGAGTTCGATCAATGGCAAATTATTCTGAACCATCATCATCCTTAAGCTTTACTTCACCTTCTCATGTCTCCAATGGCTCTAATGGCTACAATATATCTTCTTCTTCAATACCTGAAACACGAACAAATCTTGAAATCATCAGCTTAAACAAACTCAGTAGTCACTTAGAAAAACTCTTGATCCAAACCGACTCCAATTCCAATTCCGATTTCAATTCAAGCTACAGTGATGCAGTAATTGTAGTAGAAGGTAATCATGTGTGCATTCATCGGTGTATTTTAGCAGCTAGAAGTAAGTTTTTCTGCAATTTGTTTAACGAAAGTAAAGATTCTGTTGAAGAAGATGGTAAATCGAAGTACATCATGAGTGAAATTTTGCCATTTGGGAATGTTGGATATGATGCTTTTCTTGTGTTCTTGAATTATCTGTATACTGGAAAAATGAAGTCTTCTCCACCAGAGGTTTCAACATGCATCCATGGTGAATGCCCACATGATGCTTGTAGACCAGCTATAGCGTTTGCTGTTGAATTGATGTATGCTTCAGTCATTTTTCAGGTCCCCGAATTAGTTTCTCTTTTTCAGGTATGTTTATTTGAGTATTACTTTCATTTCTTTCTATTATAACATTATGCTTTTACGACTTTATTTAAAATCATTTTCCATATGAAATGTAGCGACGACTTCTTAACTTCATCGAAAAGGCCTTTGTAGAAGACGTGATCCCAATACTTCTAGTAGCATTCCACTGCGAGTTAACTCACATCCTAACTCATTGCATCCACCGAGTCGCCCGGTCAGACCTCGACGACATCACCCTCGAGAAAACCCTCCCGCCCGAAGCCGCCCGAGACGTAAAATCCCTTCGCAACACCCTACCCGAATCCGCTGCCCGAGAACCAAAATCCGAAGAAGACGCATTACGAGAAAAACGAATCCGACAAATACACAAAGCATTGGATTCGGATGATGTCGAGTTGGTCAAACTTCTACTGACTGAGTCAAACATAACCCTAGACGAGGCCCACGGGCTACACTACGCGGTTTCATACTGTGACCCTAAAGTAGTGAAAGAAGTGATAGATTTAGATCAAGCCGATGTGAACCGTCGAAATGCCCGAGGGTACACCGTATTGCATGTGGCGGCGATGCGGAAAGAACCGTCTATTATAGTTTGTCTTTTGAGTAAACAAGTGTCGGTTTTTGAAACGACACGCGAAGGGCAAAACGCGCTTGGGATTTGCAAGCAGTTGACACGGCCGAAAGATTATAATACGAAAACGGAGCACGGGCAAGAGGCGAACAAGGATCGGTTGTGTATTGAAGTTTTGGAAAGGGAAATGATTAGGAATACAATGGGGAAAGATGTGATTGTTTCGTCTTCGGATATGACCGATGATTTGCACATGAAGTTGTTGCATTTGGAAAACCGAGGTATGTTGTGTTCAAAACCGGATATCTGGAAATTTTCTGATATTGGATTTTGATATCTAAATCCATATCAGGGATGATTTGTTGTTGGATTTTCAGATTCAAATATTTTTTAACATGTCTAGTTTTTTGTATGTACTTTCTCATGTGAAATTACAATTGTACCCTTGCGGGCGGTGATTTCTGTTCCTTTTTTTTTTTGCAGTCGCGTTTGCACGTTTGTTGTTTCCATCCGAAGCAAAACTAGCAATGGAGATCGCCAATGCACAAACGACGTCTGCTTATCCCGGTTTATTGGCGACAAAAGGCTCAAACGGGAACTTAAGGGAGATGGATTTGAACTAGACACCATCCATTCAAAAACAAAGACTCATCTCACGAATGGAAGCTCTCTTGAAAACAGGTACATATATAGATAGCTTATTGGATTAAGACATGTGTCTTTATAAAGTCCGTTAAGTTAAAAAGAAACAACACGTATTACTAATTGAGATCATTTTATTTGTGAATGTAGTGGAGACAGGTCGACGTTTCTTCCCTCATTGCTCAGAAGTTCTAGACAAGTTCATGTTGGATGATTTGCCCGATTTGTATTTTCTTGAAAAGGGGACACCAGAAGAACAAGTGATAAAACGTTCACGATTTGTGGAGCTCAAAGAGGATGTTCAAAGAGCATTCACCAAGGACAAAGCCGAGCTACCAAGCATTTTGACACACGGTATAAAGAACCGAGCCCGGAAATACTCGTGAAATTTGTTTTTTTTTTTTTTCATTTAGAATGAACTTTTTGTTGAAGAATTTTAGTTAAAAAGTTGTAAAAAGCTCGATTAAATAGGACGAAATATTATATTATCATATATCATATACATAATAATATATGTATACTAGTGTTGAAGGTAAATGTCCTTATTTGACTGGTTTAACGGTTATTATGAAAGTAAAGGAATGTGACGTGCAGATTGAATCTGATACACGTTATATTGATGGCTTATTTGATACGACCGAATTAAAAAATATATGAAATTTGGGTGACTATTGATATTTGTATAGTCAAATCATCTGAAAGTGTTTGCTGCAAATTTTGAAAAGCGAGTTGGGGACATAAAATTAAGACGGCAGAATTGTCAAAGTACCAAAAGGGTTTTTTCCACTTTGGTGTTGATTTATATTCTGATGTTGTTTCAAAGAATAATATACAAAGAAAAGTTAGTGAAGTTTGAGATTCTTTTACATCAAGACAAACTGCATCCATCGAATGTTGTCTGTAATTCGGTGTAAAAATCTTTTTCGAACATATTTATGTTTGATTTTATGGGTAAAATTTAATGCCTTAACCAAATGTCAACAAGTAGTATATTATACTCAATATTTTTATAAAAATATCTGTCGTATTTAGTTAGATATTTGTTTTTGTCATGGAACTAACACTTGAGCCCATGTTTTGTCATGGTTTTTTTTATGTGTTTTTGTTGTGTATTAAAAGTGAAAAATGATTAAATTAATATGGCGTGTAATAACTTCTTGTTTTGGCATACATATAATGTAATTTGCTCGGTTGTGCATCGCGGTGCCGACAATGTATTTGAGGAATGATGGTTCCATATGTTAAGCATATAAGAAATATTCGGCAAACATGTAACAACTATATTGAAAGTTACATAGACCAAAATTCACATAAATGACAATAATGTAAAAGTAAATAGTAAAAATGACAACAATCAAAACACAAGGACCAAAGTTGGACAAAAAGTATGCCGTCACTTTAATTTAAATTATAAAAAAACATTGAAAACGTATATAAAATTTATATCGAAACGTAAATAAATTCGAATTTATATTGACAAGTACATAAAAAGTTATGTATGTAAGAATTTTTTTTACTGGAAGTGGTAAGAGTGATATTTTACAAAGTTGAGAGTTGTGTCAAAGTAACATTTTAACAAATAAAGAGGTGGAAAATACATTTTATAAAGTAGACGAGAGAAAATTATATATATATATATATATATATATATATATATATATATATATATATATATATATATATATATATATATATATATATATATATATATATATATATATATATATATATATAGGCATTACATGATAAATACTAAAGTTTAAAAATAAAGAGATGAAAATGATATTTTAGAAAGTTGAAGGTGGAGGGGTGAAATGATATTTTAACAAGTAAATGATGAAAATTATTATTTTACAAAACAAAGGGTTACAAATGACGAATTATACAAATTAAAGTATTAAACTTGAATTTCATATAGTAACATATTTGTAAATTGTGCATAAATATTTTTACTGTTAGCTACACTAAAACTTTCTTATACAAACGAAGTTGCATTATATATATATATATATATATATATATATATATATATATATATATATATATATATATATATATATATATATATATATATATATATATATATATATATATATATATATATATATATACGCTTAGGTTATTTTGTTTTTACTAAGTATTGTGTGCCAGAATGCACAAATCTGAACCAACGGATGAAATAAATCAATGGACATGATTTGAGAGTGTATGATATTACAATGGGATAACATGTACCATATAATCACATAATTTTTAGCAAAAGGGTATTTTGGACAATTAACTACATTTACAAAAGGAAATTTTCGGATTTTTAGGGATGATTAATTCTCCTAATTTAAAAAAATATGAATTTTTTAATTAATTCAATTTCAATTTTTACCGATTATATTCTGTCAGAATATTTTTTGTTAGAATGATGCTCTTTCAGAATTTTATTCTAATAGAATATTATTTTGTTAGAATGATGCTCTTTCAGAATTTTATTCTAATAGAATATCATTGAAGAAAAACAAAATTCTTGAATCAGATGTTGAAAAATAACAAACATTCTAAAATATTCTTATACATCTGAACTTAAATACAAATTCATACATATTCCTACAGACTAAAATCCTTATACATTTTAATATAATTATACATATTCTAAAAGAATATCAAGGTCTTCAACGCCTTCTTCCAGCCATTCCTATCACAAATACAACAAAAACTAATAATTGTTAAAAACATGTTACTTGCAATTAACTATCACTTAATATATTCTGGTAGAATAAATAGAATATGACAGAATACATATAATACATTCTGGCAGAATACATCGATTTTATTATGGTAGAATACATAATTTCCAGCAACATATTTGATTTAGAATGCATACCACAAAGTTTAAAGAGTACATTAATTTGTGTTGATGAAAAATAAAAAGGCACAAACAACATAGAATTGTATTTCATAACCGAAAGAAAAAAAAAATATATGTCAGACCCAATAAAGCATAGAAACGTAGTTTTCATATAAGAGTTGAAAACATTATTTTGTAAGAAAGAAGAGCATCCACATAAGAGAAATTGAAACTCATCAACTTGAACACATGAATAAAGAATGTTACTTACATTATAAGGCTCTGATACAAGAGCTGGAACCATACGAACTTACATCTTTTTATATGCTTCCTTCTAACTAAAAGTGACCCATTAAGCAAGAAAGAACCAATTTTGGAATAAGTAACTGAAATTCACTGAGACATATTAACAAACAGTTGGTGTGCAAATCAAAATATTTTCAATTTCATCAATAGAGATGCCATTGTTTATGATATTCTTATATATCTTCGAACCTAAAATCAAGAACTGGGAATTTAGAGAAAAATCGAACCATATAAAAATCTCAGCTAATTGGAATCGAGAATTGACAATTTATGGGGCTATCCTTGTCGCTCTACTTTCTTCCAAATACCCACAATAAACATGATACCTGAATAAAGAAGATAACATGATACCTGAGATGCCATTTACGATTCGTGGAGGGAAAATGAAGCAGAAGAGCTGTTGCAAAAAAGGAGCGGACCTCTCTTCTCGCTGGTTGTCTTTTAGAACTCCGACAGGTAGAAGACAAAATAAGAAACAGGGACATACTAGACTTACCAAACGAGTAATCTGCCTTAGACCTTCCAGCCTTTCTTCTCTCCGGTTGTCTTCTACAACTCCGCAGGTAGCTCCTGCGAGTTTCCCGATCTTGCCCTCTCTTCTCGTTGGTTGCTAAAGAAGGCCGCAAAAAAGAAATAGATGTGCTAGGGTTGAAACGGAACAATATGCACGCTTATAAACGAGAACACAAATGACTAGGTCAAATATATTACTTTATTTCCTTAATTGCAAGATTTAAATTAAATGATTTCCTTAATTAAAAGTACAAAATGTCCAAAATAACCTTTAATGATTTATTTAATGATTTATTATTTCTTGATTTCTCATTGGTGCATTTAGGCACACAATACTTGCTAAAAACATTTGAACCTAGCTCTCTCTCTCTCTCTATATATATATATATATATATATATATATATATATATATATATATATATATATATAGAGAGAGAGAGAGAGAGAGTTAGGTTCAAATGTTTTACTATCTATTGTGTGCTTGTAGGATTGATTCTGGACCAATAATTTTAGTTATTTTAAGAAAGTAATTAATGCATATTAAATGCTAAAGTCCTAATTAATGCTCATTATATCTTTAATATCCAATATCCATTAATTACTTTCTTAAAATAACTAAAATGATTGGTCCAGAATCAATCCTACATGCACACAATAGATAGTAAAAACATTTGAACCTAACTATATATATATATATATATATATATATATATATATATATATATATAGGGTTAGGTTATATTGTTCTAACTATCTATTGTGTGCATGTAAGATTCATTCTAGAACAATCATTTTAGTTATTTTAAGAAAGTAATTAATGCATATTAGATGTTAAAGATATAATGAGTATTAATTAGAACTTCGGCATTTAATATGCATTAATTACTTTCTTAAAATAACTAAAATGATTGGTCCAGAATCAATCCTACAAACACACAATAGATAGTAAAAACATTTGAACCTAACTCTCTCTCTCTCTCTCTCTATATATATATATATATATATATATATATATATATATATATATATATATATAACTCAATTTCATAGTGATATCTATGCTTTTTAGTGTGATAACGGTTAGGGATTCAACAATGCACAATTCAATAACCTTTTGACACCAACATAATTCAAATATGTTTCTCGTGCTCTCCTACTTCCCAACAAAACAAGAAGTATGAAACAATGTTACAGCTCTCCTACTTCCCAACAAAACAAGAAGTATGAAACAATGTTACAGGCCATCAATGATACCATTCACCCATTATTATTTCAAGCTCACCTTCACCTACCTATTGGATCAAGGCATTACATATGTCGGCCCATCTTCTCAGCATCTATCCCTCCACAACTCTTCAAAATGATACCCCTTATCACAAATTCTTCCAAAACAACCCTCACACACTTATCTATAGGTTTCCGAGTGTTTCAGTTATATTTACATGACCCACCTCTCGTAAAATTGTCCAATGATCCACTCTACATGTTTTCCTTGGCTTCTCATCTCAACATTGTGAATATAGATGCCTAACTTAGCCAACAGCAAAATCATAATTTCTGGATACATTACGTTCAACAAAACAATCTTTCCATTTGGATCTATTTCACTCAACAACCCTCCTTCATACTCTTTTCTTGACACTTATGATGAACCTAACACCATATACCATCACTTCCTTCGTCACATACTACCATATACCATCACTTCCTTCGTCACATACTACCATATACCATGTAACATGCGAAATTATATCACAACCAAAGCATCAAGTTCGTTTAGGGACACATACTCTTGGTATAAACTCAACTTAATGGTTTTAATGCTTCCTCACTTATTCCAAGGTTATAACGATGCCTATGTTGGGTTTTCTATGAAAATATATAGTATATTAAGACAATTGGAGCATTAAAAAACAATCCTAAATGTACATGCACCCTAGGATCTACTTTTACTATTATTGCAACGCAGTTTTAAAACTACAAATTGAACTATCAAAAGGGATATGATTACTAACCTCTCAATTATAATCGTATATACTTGTTCCTCTTGAAGATCTCGAACTCCTTGCAATCTCTTAGAAGGACTAGCACCCAATGTAACGTCCCAAAAAATTCATAGTAAAACTTTAATTTTTAAAACCATAAACAATACAAACGATTTGTTCCAAAACCAACCAAATTGATTATATCATTTAAACATCATAGTAAAAGTCACAAATAGCAGATTCGGAAAATGGTGGGGGATGTTGTGCAGTCACGTCGGCCCTTCCCTTTGCAACCGGTGGTACCTGAAACCATAAACACATAACCGTAAGCACAAAGCTTCGTAAGTTTCCCATAAATACAACATATTGTACATATCACTTGGCCTAGCCCGCACATTAGGCCCAACCCATAATAATGGGCCTAGCCCTTCCTTATCAATGGGCCCAGTCCAGCATACAAATAGGTCGAGCCTGTCATACAATGGGCCTAACCTAACTTACAATGGGCCCAACCCACTCATGTAAATGAGCCCATCCCTATATGGATGCCAATGGGTCCAGCCCAACATACAATGTAAGGGTCATAAAGATAGCTAACATTCTAGTTAACACATCCTAGTGGGTCGACATTGGTGCCTTCAACCCACAAATATAATGAAGAAACTCACCTGACTCACAAATCAGCTAAACCACAGGTCCACAGCTCAAAGCCTCGTAATAGTTGCTATAGCACTCCTATCACATCATACAAGGTCCAAGCTTTGTCTACACACTAAAACCAACCATCTTGACCAAAACTCAACCCATGTCAAAATGCAACGGTCAAAGTCAATGGTCAATATTGATTTTAGTCAACCACCATGTCGTGGCCCTCCTTAGCCAGGTTGTGGCCCTCCTTAGATCGAACAGACTGGTAATTCCCAATCGCCACGCCGTGACGACCTATACCCACCGTAATATCCCAATTTTCAAGACCAAAAAAATCATTTTTATATAATGATTTAGAAAAACATTTATAAGAAAACATCATCGTGTCACATCATGTCATAAAACCATAACCACATGTCTCAAAATTGTAACGCCCTAGTTATTTTAATAAAATAACAAATGAAAGTCTCGGACTAAATTGTGAAGAATTTTAAAAGTCAGGGGTTTAAAGTGTTCAGGATTAAATTGAAAAGAATTTTGGAGGTCAGGGTGCGTTTGGTAATTACTGGATTTAACTTGAAAAGATATGATGGTTGAGGGGGCTGATTTGTAAATTGGGGACCTCTTAGGAAAGGAATTTATGGAAGCAGGGGTCAAAAAATAAAATTTGGATTTTAACTGAAAACAAAATTAGGAGGAGGGACTGAATTTAGTCATTTGGATCAAAGTTTGGAAATGATTGGGATATACCCGATTTTCCTTCCCTTTCATTCTAATGGAACAAGAATCCCAAACCATAAACATATTCTTTCCTTTAGCCATTGTGCGATATGAACCCCCCTCCAGCCGCCACCGCGATCTCGGGTCCGATTGACATCCCTCCACCTGCAACCTTACCGTCGGATGCCACCCAACAGCCCCTAATGCTGATGTTGTTGTGTGCAACCGTAAGAGTCGACGAAAACCGAAGATGGAAGCTGAGAACGTCGTCGGATGGTCCAAGAGCGATCAGGAACCTCTAGGTATGCCAGCAACACTTGATTTCTTCATTCTTCTCTTTGATTTCGACGTCGGGATCATTGTTGTCGCCGGCAACGACTTTTGGTCGCTACCCCTCAGCTTGTTTCAGCGTCGCTAGCCGCCTAGTCGGTGGTGGGAGTGGTGGTCTCGTGTCACGCAAAGATACGTGTTGTTGTTGAACCATGAAGTGTTGTGAGATTGTTGCTGGCCATAAATCAAGGAAAAGAACCACCATGGCTGCCTGCCATGGTGGTCGTCGCTACTGCCGCCTCCCAGTGATGTTGTCGCCGCCGTGAGCCACCAAGCGGGTGGCTGGGGTGCACATCGCAAATCAGAAGCATGTATGTGTGGGTTTATTTCAATAGAGAAGTGTGTGGAAGTTTATTTGGCCGAAAAAGCCATCACCACCATCGTGAGGTGGTGGCTGCCACCATCTGGTGCTGCCGGCCACCCTATGGTGGTTGTAGGTGTGATTAGTTTAGTGTGTGAATGTGTGTTTATTTTGGTAATTTCTTTGTAATTGTAAAATTTGGATTAATGAAAGAAAACCGAAAACCACCACCTTAGGGTGGTGGCTGTCGCCTTCTGCCGCTACCGGCCGTCGTGTCGGGTGGCGGTGTGCCTTGTCTCGATTGTGTTGATTTGTTTGGAGGGTTTGAAAGCCTAATGGGCCCAAGGAAGCCCTAATGGGCCCAATAAGACTTAATGGGCTTAATAAAACCTTAATGGACCCTAATAAAACCCTAATGGGCTTAATGACATTCTAGTGGGCCTAGTAGGCCCAATAAAGCCCTAATGGACCTAGAAGCCCAACAAGTTAATAAATGGGCTAGTCTTTGGGTTGGAAAACACTAATGCCAATTAAACCCTACTTTTGAGAATTAATCGTAACGCACACTGGAACTGTTTAATAACTTGGAAAATTAAATAATAATTATTAGCAAAGATTAATCTAAGTAATATTGGACTTAATGGATTAAGTCCTTAAGGGATTAAGTCCTTAATGGGTTAAGTAAGAAACACTTAACCCTAATCGTCATTTTATGTGAAACCCTAGTTTCACTTGGGCCTTGAGTTGGGCCTTTTGATTGGGCTTTGGTAATTAATTTATTATTGGGCCATCCAAGGTTAATCAAATGGACTAGAGTAATTAGTTGGGCTTTAGAGTAAGGCCTATATGAAGGATTGGGCCCAATTTGGAAAATTGGGCCATAGATGGACTATAGTTTGTGCCTAGATGGTTGTATGATATTGGGCCCTTAGAATGAGATATGTTGGACTGGACTGAACAAGTGGGCCTTAAGGGAAGTCCATGTTGAGGTTTGGGCCCAATTTGGAAAGTTGGGCCATGTGTTGGGCTTTGATCCCTAGTTGACTTTGGGCTTATGGATTGGACCTTGGGCTTGGGAAAGTCTAGCTAGGGGTAATGTAGTAATTATCCAAAGTATGTATGTGTAGTTTTGTAGTGGAACCCAATTATTAATTGGGTGATGTTTTAATATTGACAAATCGGAAATCTGTCATCCAGCAACTGGGGTTTAGTCTGTGGGACTTCAACAGTGTGGGATTGTGTCTTCGGGGATTCAGCAGTGTGAGGTGAGTCCTCTTCCAGTAGGAACGGGCCTAAGGCCAGAATGTAGGCCCGTTTAGATATTAGTAGTACCGCACTCTAGTCCGATGTCGGGCGGGGCCCGATGCAGTGGTTTAGTTTACATGTTATATGTTATATGTTATATGATATGTGGTTTAGCTTACATGTTAGATGTTAGCAGTTCTGGACATCGGTCCGATGCAGTAGTTCTGTGTGCTTGATGTCTTCGTGATTCAAGCATGTCCTTATGTTATGTGTTATGGACTTCGGTCCGATGCAGTGTGCAGTATATGTGTTCATGTTATATGCTATGATTATGCTATGCTATGTTCAGTCAGTTTCCGGACTTCGGTCCAATGCAGTTTTCGGACTTCGGTCCGATGCAGAGGGCAAGGCCCTGGTTAGTTTTGAACTTCGGTCCGATGCAGAGGGTAAGGCCCTAGTTAGTTCCAGACTTTGGTCCGATGCAGTTTTTGGACCTCGGTCTGATGCAGAGGGCAAGGCCCTGGTTAGTTCCGGACTCCGGTCCGATGCAGTGGGCGAGGCCCAGTATGTGCTTATGTGTTATTGTGTGGTATGTGGTAGTTTGGGGAGCCTCACTAAGCTTCGTGCTTACAGTTTTCAGTTTTGGTTTCAGGTACTCAGTTTTCAAAAGAGGAGGAGCTCAGGAAGATTGCAGCGCACACACCATTTGTTTCAGCCTGGGATGTTTAAACTCTGATATGCTTGACAGTTGTTATAATGTTTTGAGATACATAGCTTATGATTTTTACATGAGGTTTATCGACTATGGTTTTTATTATTAAATTAAACGAAATTTTCAGACTGTGTTTTTGGGACGTTACAAAAATCGTATCATGAAAATAGTAATAATGTAATAATGTCAGAGTATAATCCCAATAATCTCATAATACGGAAATCCTACATGTGTGTATGATGCGCTGCTACTGTGCCAACTCCTTCTCCTTCGATGAAGAGGTACCTGAAAACAAAACTGAAATCTGTAAGCACAAAGCTTAGTGACTTCCCCCATCATACCACATACCATACATAAAACATATTGCATAACATACTGGGTACTAACTACCCCTTCGGTCCTGTCGACCGGTACTTTGCCTAGCATATCCGGGTGCTGGCCTCCCCTTCGGTCCTTTCAACCGGTACCTTGCCTAACATATTAGGGTGCTGGCCTCCCCTTCGGTCCTATCGATCGGTACCTTGCCTAGCATATCAGGGTGTTGGCCTACCCCTTCAGTCCTTTTGACTGGTACTGGGGACTATTTCACCCTATATTCTACCACATGGCATCCTAGTTCATAAACATACAGGTCATATACGGCCTAAATTATCTGGTGTTGGCATACCCCTTCAGCCCTATCAACCGGTATTGGGGTCTATCCTACCCCTTCTATCACATATCACATAATATCATATCATACTAGCACATAATCATAACAGATAGCAATATACCAGATAATTATCACAAAGACAATTATCTCTACTATAACTCTTACTAGAGGGCCGGTCTTGGTGCCTTCAACCCACTTCTACTGGAAGGTAACTCTCCTCAATGTCATGAAGTGTCTGAACTATCCTCGATGTAGGGATCAACTCCTCTCAATCCCTACACATAACAACCTTCCTTAATTACCATTTCATACTCTTAACCCTTTCAAGGGTCAACTCAGGTCAAATTCAAATTCAAGATCAACACCTTGGTCAAAGTCAACTTTTGGTCAAATTCAACATCTGGTTGACTCAACTCACCGAGTTGGTCCACCAAATCGTCGAGTTCCATAATCCTCAAAGTGTTGGGACTTCGCTCCTACTCGTCGAGTCTTTCAAGAACTCGCCGATTTCATCCTTGAACTCGTCGAGTCCTGCTTACGTTTATCCTTGGACTCGCCAAGTTCTCCATGAACTCGTCAAGTTCTTCTTCATACAGTTGGGACATTGCCTTGAACTCTTTGAGTTTGTTCTTAAACTCGCCGATTTCCATGATCTCCAAGTCCATAAACGATCCCAACTTGTTGAGTCCTCTTCAAGCTCAACAAATTACTCACTATCAGAAAAGATTGGGGAAACTGCGACCCGACTCGCTGATTCGTATGAACGACTCGTCGAGTCCTTCCATGTCCAAAACAATCCATTCGATTTCAGTCGGGTTTAATGCATCCAGAACCTAGATTTGACCTCCTAGGGTCCATATTACACGTAAAGTCACGAACTTTATGTCCATGCATGGGTCTTCAAGTTCAAAAGACCCAAAAATGAGGTCCACAAGGTGCATGGGAATCCCATGGCCATAAAAGTTGGCACCTTTGTGCCATGGGAACCCTCAAAGGTTCAAGATCTGAAGTTACACCCCCTTTGATTCACCAAATCCCAAAAATGGCTTCACTAAGACTTAGAAAAAGGTAGAAACTATCCCTAACTAGAGATCTAAGAGGTAAATGGTCAAGGTTGAAGCTTTTTAACTCAAACAAGCTGGAAATATGACAAAACCTCTGGATCTACTTGCTTTCTCTTGATCTCCCAAGCCTCTTCTTTCTTCTCAAGCTTCAAAGACACACAAATGGTATACAAAGCTCAAGAACACTAAATAATCGATTAGGGTTTCGTGAAGAGGGTTTGAGGGTGATGGAGGCTGGAGTGGAGACCTTATAACTTGTTTAAATATGGTGCAAACCCTCAAATTTAGGGTTTCATCCAGACAGGTCTACTCGTCGAGTCGGGGCTTCCAAATCAGTGAGTAGATCCTTTCACCGACGTACAAGCTTTGCCTCGACTCAACGAGTTTGGGCCTCCAAATCGTCTAGTCCTAGAGTAAAAGTGCAAAAATTTCTTATTTAAATTAATACCAGGAACCGGGCGTTACTGCCATACCGTGGGCGTTGGGTTTCCAACAACTTAATGGATTAAGCTGTTGTCTTTGATTCCAAGAGATCCAAAGCTTAGATCTTGTCCATTCTATGGTCTAAATGGATAAAGTTTCCAACTTTATCCACTAAGACACCCAAGGAGATCAAGATATCCAACCCTAGGTCCAAGTAAAGCCAAATACTACCATGTCTTAACTGTTAATCCCTTACTCTAAAAATTCCTTAACCCAACCTCTCCAGAAGGGTTTTCTAATACCAGATCCATTGTAAATATGAACGCTTTATAGACATGTATGTCCAATACATGTTTAGAATCCATTTCAGGTCAAAATGAGATATAAAGACCAAAACTCAAGCACATGACAAGAACTTCAACCAAAGACTAGATTTACAACATATGATGCTAATGGGACTCAGGAGAGTCATAAAGCTGCAAATTTTATGAATTCCTTTCTTCGAAACATGCTCAAACTTGGATAATATGGGACAATATTCTAGATGTAACCACTTAAAGCCATAAAGCAAGGAACTTGGGCAATTACAAATGTCCAGAGATACCCAAAAGATATTTTACATTCCCAAAAAGTAGGCGTTACAATTTCTCAGAGAAATTATATCATTTTACCTAAAAGTTAGGGCACCCCCAGAATATTATTCTAGGGTTGTCCGATGTTATTAAAGTGAAAATTGGAAAGACATTGTCATATCAACATCAGATTACACCCTTGTTCTTCCATAGTTAACCTCCTTTGAAGCTCGATTTATTTGAAGAAGTTGTTATTATTCCTTTTGAAGATTGTTTAAGTGGAACGAAATGGAGGAAACCTTTTACGAAGGGCAAATGGTTTTAACAACCAAGTGAGTTTCCAATGTGGTCTTGGTAACCGACTACATAACCTTTAACCTCCTAAAATGCATTTATGATAAAAGCTACTGAAATACTAGACATTAATGGACATAAAACGTATTTTGGTTGAAATTGTATTTTCTTTTTTGTTGATAAATGTACAGGGTTTTGTGACGATATCCGACAACACAAAAAATGAATATAACAAAATCCCTAGATACGAATACTTATATCCATAAACTCCAAAAAATGTTGGGTCGAGCCAATACGCGACTTTAAGCCTAACGACCTTCAATCTACTCCAAATAATTATTCTTTGGAAATTGCCAATCGGGTTTATTCACTTCGATCGATGTCAGATTATTCATTCGAGTCACCAGTCATACACTAATAGATACAAGAGAAAGTTACAAAAATAGCCTAATCGCTTAATTACTTTGTAGAAATAACAAAAAAAAAACAAAATTACAAAAATAGCCATCAAAATCGCAGATAGATTAAGCTTATTTGCAATTTTACATTTCCATATGAGAACGTCTAAAGCACGAATGTACTTTAGCAACTTGTACATTAGCAGATGGACTCGGTCCATCTCCGATTTCCCCGTTTTCAGGGGTATAAAAACATTTTTTTTCTTTCATTTTTCAAACTTTTTGTTGGAGAAAACACACACACACACACACACACTCTCTTTCTGTGTGTGTGTGTGTCTGTAGAGGCACTATGGACAATTTCATGAATAATCCCGACAATATGGTGAGATCTTTACTCATTTTGTGTTTTAATCAACCTTTATCAATTTTAGGCTTTGTTTATTTACGATTTATTGGGAAAAAATTTGAAAAAAAAACGAAAATCTAAGGTGTTGCCCATCCGATTTTCTTATATCTATGTGTTATATTTGATATTTACAAGATTTGATAAGTAGCCTTGAGGTTTTGATAACATTTCATAATTGGATCTATGATTGTACAAGTGCATAATGTGTAAATCGCACATTGTGAGGTTGTACATTTGATACTTTTGTTAATATGTTATATAAATATGTTGTAATAATATGATTTCGTTATAAATACACATAATGTTTATTTTCTAATTATGTAAATCTAGTAGTTTCTAATGTAGATTGTTGCATTTTTGTTATACTAACATGTTTTTTTGACAGTTTTTTAAATATTTATTATAGTTACAAATAACAACTTAGTTTCTTTTAATGTTTTTTACCCTTCTAACGTCTTATTGTATTTCAACATGATTCTAGAAATCTAAATGTTGAAGTTGTGGTAAATCTAAAAGGATCGGGATGTAACATATGAAAAGTATTTGAAGTATGGTCTGGTGTACAACGAGAAACATTAAGAAGCATTGTGTTTGGTTATTTGTTGGACGTCCCTCAATTACAATGGGACCGTTTTCTATTTTATAAAATCTTTTTTATCAGTTACGGCCAAACGTAGTAATATCTCCAGATGACATAAAATGGTTGTATTTTAAAGTTGGAGATACTAAAATGATTTATGGACCTGATGAGCTTTGTTTGATAACCATATTTAAATTTGGAGTTTATCCGATAACGATAGGAAAAAAGTTTCACAAAAAACATAGTATTAAAAAAGATGTTTATTGCGGGAACGTCTCTTTCTGAACTACACAAATAGTTCAGTAAAAACCTGTGATTTGAAAAGCTTCATTTTAAATCAGCCCTTCTTAGCAGCTACCGATGATGATGCAGTTAGAGTATGTTTCATATACGTTTTGTGTGAAGAGTTTTTGGGGAAAGAAGCAAATGATCGTGTGCCACAAGACCATTTTTTTTTGCTGAGAACTTGGATGAGTGGAACATGTATTATTTGTCGAATTTGATGTTTTATATTTTCTATGGTAATGTTTATTCTAATTAAAAGTTTTATATTGTAGTTTTTCTTGGGGTAGTTACTTGAGGAAATTCACCTACGATGATCTCGAGGATACGTGGAACAAAATCAATAAATATTTATCACTACCTGAGCCTCGTCAGTCTTTCAAATACCCGGTGTCAGGATTTCGACACCATTCAGGGTATGCTTATATATAATTATATATTTATAAAATATAACAAGTATGTTAGTTGTTAATAATTGTTATTAATATAATTGCTAAAATTATAGATATGGATTTATAAGATGCTTCCATCTGTTCGAGGTAGTTATGTGTTACATAAAAACAAAGATACACCTCGGATGAAGCGTTGGAGTGCAACCAAAAAACTGCAATGGGTTAATATGAACAAGATTTTTGATGTGACAAAGGTTTGTATATTTTTTTATTTAAATATTTTATTTGAACTGTTACTAACATTATACATATGTTAATTTGCTTTAGAAGTGACGAAGACCAAGACATAGCATGACACCGAGTGATGAGAATAGAAGATCTTCTTATTATATGTCATGTCAAGAGTATGTGTATGGTGAACCACCTTCAGTTCCATCCCCAGTACGGAAGCATTTTAGGAGGCAAGAAAAATCTTCGTGTAGTCTATCGTCTAGTGGCCGATCCTAAGCTAGAGCAAGACAAAGTGGGAAACCAAGTTTAGAAGAGTTGGCGAATCAGTTATTTGCACTCGAACAATAGGTGGAATTAAAATGATAACGCACCAAGGTGAACATGGAAGAAGTGAATGACAAAAGTATATTGAACAACATAAATTTTGATGAACCGGAAAAGTTTCAAACAAATTATTATTTTGATGAAAAGGTTAGTGATACCCTATATTTATGATATAATTTGTTAATAAATATGTATATTTTACTAATAATTTAAAGGTATTAATGTAGGTTTTAGATGAAGGGGGCGGACCATAAATCACTTTGATGATGATGTTTCTGATGATAATGAAGCAGAAAAGGTTATTATACCTTATATTTATGATATAATTTGTTAATAAATATGTATATTTTATTAATAGTTTAATGGTATTAATATAGGTTTTAGATGAAGGGGAGCGGACTAGAAATCACTTCAATGGGGATGTTTTTGATGATAACGAAGCTAAAAATGTTATTATACCTTATATTTATGATATAATTTGTTAATAAATATGTATATTTTATTAATAATTATAACATATTAATGTAGATGCTTGGACAAACAGGGGCGGAGTACTAATCACTTCGATGAGGATGTTTTAGATTTGGATGATAATGAAGCTGAAATGGTTATTATACCTTATATTTATGATAGAATTTGTTAATAAATACGTATATTTTATTAATAATTATAACGTATGAATGTAGATGTTATATGATGAGGTAATAATTGTAGGTACTACAAATCACTTTGATGATGATGAAGCTACACCTGATAGACCTAGGCTTCATAACCCATCAAAGTTTATATGTACTCCTTTCACGCATGTATACATTAAAAGCTAATATGGAAAAAAAATTATGTCAAATATTCATAAATAATGATATAAATGTTTGAGAAATGTTTTAGTTACACACGACACCAAAGTCAAATCGAAGAGAAAAGAAGAAGGTCGATACCAGATCAAAAACCCTCCTCCTCGCCCTCCAATATTCGTTGGTGATCATGACTTTTCAGTTTTGTACCGGCAACCTTACATAGCAGGCGGTAAGGTTGTGTTACAAAATTATTTTTTTTTCATGCGTATAATGTGCAACACAGATTCTATAATTTGATATTAAATAGAGAGTTTTGGAGCTCGTTGTTTAGGCATACACATAACGGTTGGTTAGATGAAGCGATAAGTATTTATAAATTTATGATTATAAGTGATTTTTTATATTAGGCTATTTTTGTAATTTTCTATTTTTTATTTATTAATTTATAAAAATAAGTACCATAACTTTCGCAGCATATCACAATTTGGATTAGACTGTTGATGAAGAGACAGTTTGAAGTTGACCGGTATACCATAATGCCTCCAAATTTTTTTTGTTTTCCATCTTCTGGAAGATGGTAATGATTGGAGGGCATTTATGTATGGGATAACTACATACCCCGACATTATGGTTCCTTTCATGGGATGTGGATATGGTATATTATTAGTTTTATTGAAATTATATTTATTAGTATCATTTTTTTGTATCGAAATATTAATAAGTAATTATTTTTTAAACTTTGTGCAAGTTTATATGCCGATTCATTTCTATCTAAATCATTGGTTGTTTGGGGAACTATGACTGGAGTCAATGAAAGTCCATCTATATGACAGTCTCAGTAGGAGTGCGTTTGAAAATTTTGAGTCAAATGGAACTTTTAGCAAATTTGAGGCATGAGTGGCAAAAACTTTATACAAAAGTAATTACTGGCAGAGGAGGAACATCCCAATGATACCATTAAATATGACATTTACTCTCGAAGATAATGTTCCCCAACAAAGTAGGGGGTTGGGAGATTGTGTTGTATTTGTTTGTATGTTTATGGAACAACTAGTATCAAGACAACCAATACGTGAATTTATATACCCAAAAAATGAAGCTTTAGAGTTTTGTCAAAGGGTGGCCAAATTTTTTTGGGAATCGTGTGTTGGTCCTATGTATTTGGATGCGATATGTATGTAACTGAATGTTTGATTTATAAATTCAAGTGTTTCATTAGGAAAAATAATTTTATATATAGTGTGATACACATTAAAGTTAAAACATAACGACAATTACACCCTCTTTATTGACGTTAGAACTTCAAAGTTAACCAAAAGACCTAAACCTTACAACTTGTAAACAATAATTTCCAAAACAACACCCAACTACAAACCAAGGCTATCTTCAACTTCTTATTTTTAGATTTAAAGTGTCTATTCGACTTAGCTACCTTAGCTAATATCATAGAATATTGGTCTTTCACTTCATCAACCCAATAGATAAAACTGCGTTTTGGTCCATGTGAATTTAAAGATAGATAAAAAGATAAGTTTCGGTTCAAATATGATAGCACAAATATTAAGGAACTAAAAATCATGACATCATTTATAGGCAAGCGTAAAATAATCTTCCTGGGTTTTTAGGTGTCCCTAATATCCTAATGATACATTCACCTACACAATTGCAGTATGTCATTCACGTGATTTATTTGATCAAATATGAATAACTTCACAATTAAATGTCATGGAGTGAGTATTACCCATTTATACGAAATTTTAATGCAGACAAGTACAATGCATTGTCTTGTCAATCAGTAAAGTTTTCTTAAGGCTTGATTATGAAACCATCTGGTTTGACTATAAATCTTTCAAGTTGAACTATGAAGTGCAGGCAAGTACAATGCATTGTCTTGTCAATCAATAAATTTTGCTTAAGGGTTGACTATGAAATCATATGGTTTAACTATGAATCCTTCAAGTTGAAATATAAAGTGTAGATAAGTATAATTCCTTGTCTTGTCAATTAGTAAAGTTTGCTTACGGTTTTACTATGAAATCATGTGGTTTGACCATGAAATCATGTGGTTTGACTATGAAGTAATCCAATTTCAATACCGGCTTTTGTATATTTATAATCAGATTGGTTTGATTTTCCTAATACACTTTCATTTCATGTGAAAATGACTTCTTGCAACCAAGAAAGCTTTTGTGACCTACCAATATTCTTTCATAGTCTTGAAAGGACAAATCCTAATACCTTGATAGCCATCAAGAAAATAGATATCGACCGCTTTCAATTCTATTTTGTAGCTTTAGGTTGCATGGTATGTCATCTTTATTTTATTGATTTAATTAATAGTTGTAGGTAATGTACCTTGTTTAGATTTTGCATGTGACTAATATAAGTATGTTTTATTTTTATACAGATCCCTACCTTCCTCAGGTGCATGATACCATTAATATATGTGGGTTATTTACCCCTACTTGGCAACTATCTGACAACAATCTACTTTACGGTGGATTTGGATGGAAACCATGAACCCCTACCCTTAGCAGTTGGTTTGGGACCCTTAGAGTGTAAGGAATCTTGGGCATGGTTCATGAGGAAGTTAAAAGAATGTTTAGGTGACAACACAGAGGTTGGTTTCATAAGCCACCTATGTGATAAAATAGACTTTGCCGTTGGGATAGTCTACCCAGATTTGTATCATGGGCACTATCCTAAAGATATAGCTTGGAAAAAAGTTGTTTTGGAAGTCATCCAGTGCATGTAGTGTGCATGAATTTTACTTGTGTTTGGAAAGCTTTCAAAATGCATGTAGGAATCCAATTGTCTGGCTTGACAAATATAGCCATTTCAAAATGGGCACATATATTTTCTCCTAAAATACGTTACAATGTTAAATCGATTGGTATTCCTATAATTATGAATAATATATCCACCTACACATATGAGTTACCTATAACAACAATCATTGAGTTAATCAATCACTCGATTCAAGTGGCATATGGTGAACGAGATGAAGTTGGAGGTAAATTTATACTTATAATTTGTTATTTCTTGTGTTATTATTTCTAAATTAACAAATTTCACAGGGAGGATTTCTGTTGGTGTGACCCCTTATGTTGAGAATAAGGTTCAAAACCAAGTGAAAAAGTCTTATAATTGGGAGGCAAGACGTATTTATGGGGATATATTTGAAGTGGATAAAGTTTTCAAGACCTTTAAAGTACAACTTGGACGTAGGGTATATAGTTATGGAAAATGGCAAAAAGGTGGTATACCTTGTGGCCACGTTATAGCATCACTAAGAACTCGTACATCTGCAACCATTCACAGAATGGTTGATTATAAGCTAACTTCTGCCCTGTACCGAGCTTCATTCAGATCTGAGATGGTGAATTCTATGCCATCACATGTGCAATGGGAAATACCAAATGAAATGGTGGTCCTGTTACCTCCCAAATAGAAGTATCTATTGATGTACCGCTTTCCATTTTATGTCCTATTATGTAGTAGTTATGGTTTAATGTTTTAATGAAATGAAAATGGATGTGTTTTCTTAATTCATGTTTTATGGTGATTACCTAAACAACATACATTAAAGGATTAACAAGATACACGAGACCAAATTACATTAAAGGACTAACATGCATATTAAAAATGAGGGACATTCTTTAAAAGATTTCATGCTTCCCCATGCGTAAACTCCCTACCATTAGATTCGAAACGGTATAGCTCCATAGCCACCTGTATGAGAATATCTTCATCCATATTCGAATGTTCATTATCCAGCTCGTTATAAATACGTTGAAAATGCTTGACCCTTTGTTTCAAATCCATAAACTTGACTTTGACATCTCTTTTTCTTCGATATTGAGTACAACCCATTTGATGGCGAAACAAATGACAGACACGAGGCCATAATGATCCATTGCGAACTTGTGGCGGGCCTAGTGGAAAATCCTCCTTTACAGTTACGATCCAAGCATGAACCAAAGCAACCTCCTCTTAGATGCTCCATCTTAGTGGTACAGATGGGTCCATATTTGAAAGATAAAATTGTAAGGTGATATAATTAATATGGATATGAACAATTATTTACAGTGGCCCCCTTTGTAACTCCATCTGTGTTATCAAGTCAAACAGTCGTGTCTTGTGTTGTCAGTCTGTGTAATGGCTTGTCAACTTAAACAATCCTCTCTTGTGTTGTCAATAAGTACACTACGTTCTTCAGTTAAGTTGGACTATGAATTGTAGACAAATTAAAAAAATTTGACTGTGATTTTGTGTAGAAACTTATGTGCTTTTGACTGACATCCCAATCACTAAAAGTATTTTTATTTTGTTTTACAATATCATTGGCCTAAAAGGTGAGTGTTGTTGTTGCTTCCGTTAAAAAAATAGAGAAAATTACATAGTTAAGATCAATAACATTTAACACAAACATTAATATTACAACTTACTACCTGCAAGTTACGTCTTTGAAACCACCACTTTTGCATTGTTGCACGGAAAAAGTCGATCAACATTAGTATCGGCATCTTACGTGCATGTCTAGATAATGCATTTATAGACTCCACATTGTTGGACAACATAAGATTGTATCGGTTGCCTCTAAAATGTGCCCTAGACCAAGTTTCAGGAGTTATATTTTGTAAGTATTCTCATATTGTACTTTTTTCTTTTTCATAAGGTCCATAACATCATTAAAACCATCAACTGTATAGGCTCTACAAGCCTCCCAAAAAATTCCTTTAATTGTCTTACTCTTCCCGTATCTAGCTACTATGTTGAAATACAAATTGACACCACATATTCCATGATTAGCGTGAGGAAAAATATTGGCAACAAATGTCGCTTTAGACCGAGACCTATCAGATATAACTGTAAGATCCTCCATATTGCCTATGCAATCATGTAGTTTTTTTTTTAAAAAAACCATGTCCAAGAATCTGTACACTCATTTTTGCATATATCATATGCAACCAGTAATATTTGGTTTTTTCTGTCCTTAGTAAGGACAATAAATATGGTACCTTTGAACTCGCCCTTTAGGTGGGCTCCATTTACTACAAGGGTCGGTTTACAACAATTGACAAAAGCGCGTACCTACAATACATTGTATATCTATTCAAATACACTGATTATAGTTAGGTACACCACAATAAAAATAATAATAATAAAATATAGTAATAGTAACCGAGCAACCAAGTGTAACATGCAAGAACTCAAACCGATCACCATTTGTTTGAATATGTGTCAGCGTGTCGGGATTATGTTTGACCAAATTGTGGAAATAAGCCTGAAGTTTGGTAAAAGAATCCTCTTTCGTACCCCTTATCAACAACAGTGCATATTGCTTCGCACGCCAAGCCTGATGGTATGAGATACTATTTTCAACTGAGCAGTCATATCATTAAAATATATTGTCCCCGATATACTCTACTATAATCTTTAGTCGAAACATCAGCAAGATATTCACTCAAAACATGTTTGTTTGCTTGTCGATGATTAGGTTGCAACATTGTTGAAGAACATGTGTGTACGCGCGTCAACAAATTTATTCACTTGGAAAAGTCCGCAAGGTTTTTTAATTCCTTCTGCTCTTAGTAACAAAGAACAATTTTTCCTAACACACACAGCCTTATACCTTGATTTGGTCGGTCTACTTGACTTTTTCTGAAAACCTTCTTGAAGACACTTTCCCAATCACCCGTTTTAGAAGGTCTTTGTTTTTAAATATACGGAGACATTCAATCTTTTGATGATTGACGTCTATCATCTGTGATGAAATATCTTCATTAACATCAACTGGACATGCTGGTAGAGGGGCATACCGTGAAAAAGATTATCAGGAAACTTAGCTTTATGTTCATCACCCAACTCATCTCCATTAGAATTGATTTCTAAGTCGGTTATATCTAAAGCTACATCAGCAACCTAAACAAAATCCCCGTAACCATGTAGATTTTCATCTTTCTGAATCATAATTTTTTTTCTTTTTACTATTATCTACTCCACCCATATTCATAACTTTAACTTCTTGTTGGGGAATGTCAACATAGCAACCACCTACGTCATTATATGTACCAACATCATCATCACCAACATACTTGTAATTTTCAGGATCTACATAGTGAATTGGTGAATACCTCACATTAACATTTTCAGTAACACTGTTAAACTGAGCTACACTAGGAGTCATGAAAGTACATGTTGGAATGTTGCTCCCTTTATCGTTGCGTAAGTTAGCAAACAACTCATTTTCGCTCTCACCACCCTCCGTAACTGCATCGCCTTCATCAACCACCACAAAGACTTTCACAACCCTTCCTCCAATCGATTTGATTACGTCGATCAACATTCTAACATCCATATCTTCAACTATGACTATATAATGATTCAATTCAGGATGATAGAAAACGAAGAATAATTTTATATTTGTCTAACCAACCGATTTTCATTCTCACCAAAGATATAAAATCACTATAACTAATATACTCAGAAAATATCAAAGCGAATTCAGAAATACGTCCATGTGGACATACATATTCAAGATTTGTTTCCACAACTTTCCACCTCCCACCAGTTACAACTTACCAAATATTCATTCATTTTATTAGAGAGGTTTTAAACAAATTTTCCAAAGAAATAACAACTAAAATGATAATTTTTTTCAAAACTTCATATATAATATGGTTGTTTCGTAGTCAAACCCTATCAATTTCGTAGTAAAAAAAGCGCAAAATCGTAGGTGGATGACAAAGAAAATGAAAAAAAACTCACATGTGAGCGTACAAGTCACTAAAGCGTATGGTGCTTTAGCGATTTGTACGTTCACAGATGGAAAGTTAAAATCGCAGATGAACTTAATTCATCTGCGATTTTGATGACTATTTTTGTAATTTGGATTTTTTTGCTATTTTCTATAAAAATAATTAAGGGATTAGACTATTTTTGTAATTTTTTCCGGATACAATTGACATGTGTAAATATTAGGGATGAGAAAAACCGGACACCCACCTATTTTCGTCGGAACCGGAACCGCTCCCGGAACCGGCGGTTCTTTAGTTTTTGGAATTGGAACCGGAACTGCCTACACCGAATCTTAGAAAATTGGAATCACTCTTGGAACCGCTGGAATCAGTTCCAGTTCCGGGTACCCGGCTTGGGTACCCGGCTTCTTGAGTATTAAAACTTGTTACTTTATGCATGCCATGTAAACTATGTAAATTAATCTATACAAATAATACAAGAGCACGATATGAAACCAAAACATTTAGAAAAATTGATCTTTTAAATAACAAGCTATTAAAATCAATTCATAAAAACAAAAACAACAACAATAAAAACATCAAAAAACAGCAATAGTAACAACAAAAAGATCAACAATAAACAACAACACAAATCAGCAACAACAGCAACAACACCTTCACGCATCTCTCTAAAGTGGTGGGACATCCAACCTTGTTGATACATCTACAAAAGAAATAATCCATGAAGATTTTGTCAACAAAAACTGAGATGTGAGGTTTCAATACCATAGATGAAGACCAGGAAGATGAGATTCCATTAGAACCTGTTCAAATAAACATATCAAATATCAAGAAACTATCAAGAAACGTCATAAACTGGACAAATATTGAGCAAACTTATGGAAATAATAAGACCCTTAAATTGGTGTTACTTGATCTTAGCCAAATCTAAAAGAACAATTTGAATTATTTTTTATTCTTGCATCGAATTTGTCCTTCTCATCCAGTACCAAATCTAAAAAAAGAAAACCCAAAATCGTGGGTACTGGCAAAGAACTTTCAAAAGATAAACATACACATACACATGATTAGATCAAGATTAAGTTTTTTACAGAATCATAAATGAGAAACAATGAGAGAATTACTCACCTTAGCTACTTTAGCTTGAAGATCTGGAGTAAGGTCGTCTTCTAGGGTAATTACAAGTTGTAAAGGCATGATTCTTGATAGATTTGAAACACTTAATCGGTGCAACCGGATCGGTCAATGTCCTATAGAACATAACCAAGGATCAATGAACATATTTACATATTACATAACTACAATCGATATATTAAAACAATAATGAATTCAATACTCGAAATTTCAAGTAACAGAGTAAAATTTCACATATTTACATATTACATAACATAATTTAAGGAATCTACAAAATTAACTTCACATTTACATAACAGTAAGAATCAGGCCTGATAAAGACTTGTTGTCGCATATTGAACCTTCGATTGAGCGGGAATGGTCTACAATTGAAAAGAAGCGACTGACTCAACAAAGATGAGTGGCGATTGAACAGCTTGAGTTACGATTTGACGAGATGAATGGCGATTGAACTCAAATGGAGCTTCACATACTTGTAATCGTTGTGGTATGATACTCTGATATGCGAAAGTGATGAGTGACATGAGCAGAAACATTCAAGTTTAAAAAATGGGATGAAATAAATAGCTACCTTCTCTACCACCTACTTCTGTTGCATGCTGCTACTGCTTTCCCTCTCCCTCTCGTTCTTCATTCCAATCGACACTCCTCTTGCTGCCATCATGTCTGGTGGCAACAACACTCCACCCACAGCCGACGAAGAAGACATATATGATACTCTGATATGCGATAGTAACGAGTAGAAGACGAGAGTGAAGCTGTGAAGGGAAGAATTGATGTCGGCGTTTTTCTGGAAGAATGAATCACAAAAACCTAAAAACGACTTAAGTAGTCTTGTAATTAGAAAAAGACTTGATAGTTATTTTAATTTTAAACAAAAAATCATCAATATATAAATAATTAAATATATATCTTTTTAGAAAAAAGACGGATACCCGTCGGTACCGGTTCCGGGTACCCGATATTGGAACCGGAACTGGCGGATATCCAGCAGGTATCGGTTTCGTAAAAATAAGAATCGGAACCGGAACCGCTTAAAGCAGTTCCTAGACTTTAGGAACCGGAAGACAGTTCCGGTTCCGGCACCGACAGTTCTGAGGCGGTTCCTGTTCCGAAAGCAGGTACCTGCTTCCGATGCTCATCCCTAGTAAATATAAAGACAATGTAAGAGAATATTTAATTTTTCTTTTGGCATACATGCTGGTACACATTTGTTAGAATAATTTTTTTGGATGACCTAACATCTATTATATATATTATATAGTTAGTTGTTGGAATTTCATTCTGTTCGAATATTTAACTTTTATGAGAATTATTAAAAAAATTTATTATAAGAAAAGTTAATGTTGCTAATGAACCGAACCACAATGAATTGTACCCGTCACAAATCTTTTTTTGTTGTAGGCGCAAACATCGTCATTTAATGGAGTCTAAGGATGGAGGGAGTGGACAGGAACCGCACTCTTTTCTTTGACACATAGGAGCCACATTATTTTTAGCCGTACTGCGACCAAAGCCGCAGGAAACCGCACCAAGAGGGCGGTGTTTGCGGTCCAGGTTGCAAGGATGCCGCATGAAACCGCAGTACACACCCTGGGGCTAAGGACAAAGAAATACACAAACGACAAACTGAAAATAAACCGCGCGGGGTCTCCAAAATGATTTCCGTTCAAAATACTAGAGACTGACAATTGTCAGTTTTTCTTTCAGCAGCAAGAACACCAAATCAACAATGGCGAGAACGAAGCAAATTGCTAAACGGAGTTCCTCCAAGGCCAAGCTCAAAACTGGTGTGCACATGAACTCACTTTTTCTTCGTCACTCATTTTAGATTGAATCATTATTTTTTGATACTTCCCATTTTTTCTTTTGCTAGAACCCTAAATTTTTTTTTCATCAACTAAAATCGCAGGTATCGCGTCTAGTTCTACCAGCACTGTGATAATCTTTCTCTATTATCTCGATTTCAATGTTAATTTTAAGTGTTTTTGAGGTTTGATTTACTGATTTAGCAGCAGATTTTTGCGATGTAATGTGGTTTTGATGTTATTTTGATATCTTCTGCTCCAGCCACAACCAAGAAAGAGTCCGAGGAAGACTCCGTCAAGTGAGTTCTTGTATACGTTTTGATGTTTGTTGTGTATGTATGTGTGTGTGTGTGTTGAGATTTTATAGATCTGAAAGGTTTTTGGTTTACAGGTTCAGAAGCCGGAGCTGGAGAAAGGAAGAGACATCATCGTCATAAGCCTGGGACTCAAGCCCTCCGTGAGATCCGGCGTTTGCAGAAGACCGTCAATCTTCTCATCCGAACTGTAAGATGTCTGCAATTGCATTCATCCCTAACAGGATTTCTGTTAACCAATTGTGTACTTCGATTCTCATAAGTCACAATCATATCGATTACATTATTTTTATCCAATTTTCTTGCAAATGGACAAATTAAAGGATTCGTCGTCAAGTTATGAAATTATATGTGTTAACACACATTGAATCGTTTGTCTTTCTGTTGCAAATGGACCACAAATGAAAAAAACTACTAATGATTGCGTTCATTTGCTACAACACAAAATGACTAAAATACCCTCATTACATATTACTGATGGCTTTAATTTGGGTGTTAAATTGTTTGCAGGTAAGAGAAATTAGCAATTACTTTGCCCCTGAAGTCACCCGATGGCAAGCTGAAGCTTTACAAGCACTTCAGGAGGTATCATATGATTTCCTTTTTCATTAAGTCGTTCTTTTTGAATTTAAGTAAAAAAAACACTCATATATAGCTTACTGGATTAAGTCATGTCCCCATTAAATCCATTAGTAAATGTCAAAGGTTTTTTTGTTATGCAGGCTGCAGAAGATTATTTAGTTCAGCTGTTTGAAGATTCAATGCTATGCTCCATACATGCAAAACGTGTGACACTTAGTAAGTTTTCACTAAATCTGGGAAAATAGAACATATTAAAATGGGTAATTTGTTTCTCCTCATTACAACATTATACTTTGAAAAATCTATCCATTTATAGCCATGTCATCAAATAAAAAGCAACTTTTGAATATTATATGGGTTTAAAATGGGTAATAGCAAGTAGGGTGCTATAATAAACAAATTAATGAATTATGTTGTCTAATGCTGACTTGTCATTTGCACATATTATTATTTTCAGTGAAAAAGGATTGGGAATTGGCAAGAAGACTTGGAAAGAAAGGGCAGCCCTATTAATTATACCAGTTAACTAATTGTTTATAACATAATGTTAGGTGGTAGCGACTCCTTATTGTTACTTCTTGAATAGATTTATGAGGTTAGAGGATATATTTATGAACTTTACAAAACTATATTTGTAAAAGTCACATGATTAAATGAAAAAAAAAAGGTTATATTTACATCATCCGTAAATTGTATGTAAATTGATATTTGCTGAAGGATGATAACAATATATAACTTGAAACTCGTAAACATTGATGATAGTAATAATATAATGAAACAGGTACAAATGCTTGCAAGTTTGGTGTTTACATATTGCTATTATGTGTAAAGAGATGTAATGTTTATTATGATTGAAAAATAAAGTAGAATTTACAAGTAAGAAAATTTACTGATAAGTGTGAATTGAGTAAGAGTTTGTAAAGTAAGAAAATTAAGAAATGAAATTACACTCAAAATCTTTATACCAGTCAAACATGACAGTGAAATTGTCAATACATAATATTTAAAGTACATGTGATGTTGAAAATTACTTCCAAACATAAAAATATAATTGTTTTATAGCATTGTGAAATGGTGTATGCATCTACAAGTATATACAAAGACCATTTCTAGCTATAAAACATAAAAATGGAGGCAATAAGTTTTTGTACACTCGTATATATACCAAATCAACTTGAATGAGCATGCCTTTGTTAAACACCTGAATGCCTTCTTGATGGGCTTCCTGTTATTACAGAAGCCAGTCTTTTTGCAGTCCATGTCACCTTCGATATGTTTCGAAGATGAACTACCATTGCCATTTTCTCATCCTCTGAAATCTCAAACATAAAACCTACCAAAAAGTAACATGAAACTCGTTAAACCTCATGGCCCACAAACGGGTCTTACCCATGACCCTTGAGGACCCGTTTGGTATGTAGGATGGTACAAGACATAACAGGTTATCCTGTGTTTGACATGCATTGGACCGGGACTCGACAAGCTTTCTAGGGCTATTTTCGATGACGAGGATGAGGAGGGCATTTAAGTCTTTTGCACATACGAGAAATCAAGAGCGAGTATGTGTACCACCTTTTTGGATGGGAGAAATTTTTTATTCTATTGACATCGGTCATAGTCTCAGTCAAATGCACATCAAAAGCAGTACAAGCACAAGTTTGTTCTGTCATGCGTAACCAACGGGCCCCGTTGGTTACATAGGACAATTAAGGATGGCCTTGTATTGCATTTGGTTTGCATGTGACTGAGACTGTGACCGATGTCAATAGAATAAAAAATTTCAATTTGTTGTCCCATTCCCATCCAAAAAGGTGGGACACAGACTCGCTCTTGATTTCTCGTATGTGCAAAAGACGTAAATACCCTCCTCATCCTCGTCATCGAAAACAGCCCTAGAAAGATTGTCGAGTCTCGGTCCAATGCATGCCAAACACAGTATAACCTGTTTTGTCTCATCCAAACACAGTGAGACTGGTGTCAATGAGACAAAAATTAAAAAGATACCTGAACTCTTGGAAAGAGCGAGTAATGAAAACGAAGCAAGAACTCTTTCTTCAATCGTATTATCACGATTCAATGAATCTATCAATTTCCGTATTAGGGTTGACAATGTGGCACTCTGAAGAACATCTCCATCACCAACCGTATGAACAAATTTACTCATCCAAGCAATTGTCACAAGGCTTGCACGTGCCAAACAAGGGATCCCATAACCTATTGATTCCCCAATTGCCCTTAAAAGCTTTTCGCCCCCACTAATCCATAACGCCATTGCAGCTTTCCTTTGCCAATGCTCTATCTCATCGTCTTCATTCTAAACCACATGAATTACTTAGGTTTAGGTCTAAGTTTTAGTCCAAATCAAATGGAAATTAAGAACTTGGATATTATTGTTTTTGATTACCAAATGTTTGGATCCTTGGACGATGAAGTATCTACCATGGAAGCCGCCCTCCAAGCTCTCATCATAACCAGCTTCTTTCAAGATCCAATTTTCAGCTTCTGGTGTGCCTGTGTAAGCATACCTGCCTCCTAATATCAACAAGGCTTTGGCTGTTTGTTGTTGAACATTTTCATTACATATTTGACAATCTAAAGCTTCGGTTATTGCATCTATCGCCTCCTCTCGATATACACTACTCTTCAGTGGATCTCCCTGCAATAAACTGCTATATAGGGGTGTTTCTTTTTGACTGAATGCAGAAAGAACGACTTAATAGAGAAAGTCAAAGAAATGTTACCATAAGATCAAGCTGAAGCATTATGGTAGCAATTAGAGGGCGTTTTTCTTGTGTAGCCTTTTGTAAAGAAACCAACAAGATTTGCATTGTGTTCAAGCAATCCAATCCCTTCAATAACTTGTCGAAAAGTTTAGTTCTTTGCTCAAATCTGTTGAATCCAAGAAAAATAATCATTAATCAAACCCTAAAAGTTTTTTCTTGTGGTGAATGTCATGAATTTTACCTATGGAGGCAAATTAACTCGACAAGCAAAGAGAATACAATCTCATTGCCATCGACCTCTTTACCACGAACCAAGAGTGCAAGAATGAGCTCAGGATTCAAATTATCAGCTAAATAATGGCGACACCTTCCATCCGCTTGAATACACCAATAAATCACAGAAACCGCCTTACACTTCTCAACATCATCTCCATTCGTGATTCTTCTCAACAACAAACTCAACCCTCCAATAGCAATCACTTGTCTCCCATTCTCCAGATTCCGATCTTCATCAAACCCCGTAAGCAGCCGATCGAGAAAATAATACGCCGCGATTTGAGGACTACACCGAACACTGAACAATTGCTGTGTTTGATCTCCGAACTCAAGCACTCGTAGCACCAACGGGATCCATTCGGTGGAAATCATCTGTTTCGCTTCGGGTTTCACAAAATGGAGTAAAATCGCTGCTTTTAGGAACAGGCTACTGTTTCTCATGAGTTCAGTGAACCCTTCGAGACGTGGATCTAGGGTTAGAATGATCTTCCCGTTCGCCGGGTTTTTGGAAACGAGTTCTGTTAATAATGAGATGACGAGTTCGAGGATTTCTTCGTTGGTAGATGCGAATAATACTTCGAGCATACCTTCGATTACTGATGGATTGGATAGTTGTTTTTCGATTAATTGATCGTCTAGCCATGATTTGGTTATGACACGAATCGCGGTTTCACATTCGGGTAAATTTTCGGAGGTGGTGATCGAGGATACGGCTCTGGTTAGATCAGATGATGAAGACGCGATTGAAGAAGATCTGGTGAATCGTGATTCTGTTTGTAAGGTTTGACATGGAAGAAATCGCGTGTAGTCTGGTTTGCTTGACGAACTTCGAAGATCGGAGAGTGTACTCTGTCGGTGATCAACAAAATTGATCAGTGCCTTTGACTATTTCTAGTATAAAAGTCAAAATTAAACAATTTCATAAAATGCTATTAAAAGCAATACATAATAAAAAAATTATTTATTTATTTGTTAAAATATTTTACTCTTATTTATTTCTATTATATCATTTTATTTGTAGTTTATTTCTTATTAAAGATTTATATTCTGGAAAATTTATTTCTTTATTGTATTTTATATATATATATATATATATATATATATATATATATATATATATATATATATATATATATATATATATATCCATTATAACAATAATTGGATATATTATTTTAAAATATAACTATAAATAGAAAGAGATTTATTAATTAAAAGAAATAATAAAAATAAGTTGTTATTTTTGCATTTTACCCTTAAATATTTTTAATGTAAATTTCATCAACAAAACAAAAAAAAAATTATAGTTTATTTCTAAACTTTGCCCCTTTTGGCTTTTCCATAAAAGGAAAAAAATAACAAAGTAATGTCAAAAAGTAAAAAAGTAATGTCATTGATTTGCTTATTATAGTATCTCAATTTTTTTTTTAATTTTTTTTATTCTACTTTGAAAGGTCTACCAATTTATAATGATGTCATGTATATATAAAATACATTTCACTTCTATAACTGGATAGATCTTCTCAAAATGTAATGTTTTAACTAAAAAATATGAAATTATTATAAAAAGTGAAAACATTCTTGAAATTAGCCTTTTCCATTACAAATTTTGTGCATAATTAAAATAGCAAAATGAGAAAGATTGATAAACATACTTGAACATTTCTCTGTTGGTTGTTATCATAATCATCTAAACAAAGTTCTTCTTCTTCTTCTTCCTTTTGTTCCATGGCTCCATAATCAGACTCCATAGATGCTTGTTTCTCAATCGGAGCACCAAAAACAGCTCGATGTCTTCATGATCAAAGAACCCAAAACCACATTCAACATTTGCTTTATATAAATATAAATTAAATTATTCTCATCAACTTTTCAGAGGGTTTTAAGACTTACAGAAAGTTACCAAACGATGAACTCCTTCTTCTTCGACTGGATGAAGAAGATAATAAATTGATTGAAGGCAAAGCCACAGAAGGAAGTGTAGCAGGAGGTTGACCACCTGTTTTAAGCCATTCTTTATAGTAGAGAGCAAACTGAATCGTACCCATATCCATATGATCTTCATAAATCTTGCTCAAATTGTTAATTTGTTCTTCTTGATCCTTCGAGCAATCATCAGAAAGGTTATCGATTTGTTTGTGGTACCAAATTTTGATATGGAGGAGATGTGGAAGAAAGAAATGCTCCCAAAGATCTGGTAGCAAGTGAGTTCTAGCTAATTGAGGCGAATCAACAAACACTTGGAGTGCATGTCTTGCAGAGATTCTATCGTTCTTCTCAAGCTTGTAAACGATTGATAAATAAAGCTGCGCACAAGCAGAGAGATGTGAATTTGGAGTTCCACATGTTGTGCCATGTCTCGACTCTTTCGAATTCAAAGCCGCAACTATCGTTAAAAACCCAATCGAATTCCTCAACGCTTTCATCTTCAATTCCTTAATCGTCCCTGGATTATCAATCAATTTCTCAATACTCTCGATCCCCAATTCCATATTAGCGAAAACCCCATTATCCGATAACCCATTGCTTCTCCTCACCAAACACGATTGACATTTGTTCCTCAACGAATCTCGGAAATCCTTGTCTTTCAAGTACTTACCAGCATACCCACTCAAAATCGAAATCACAGCTTTGGTAGCAACTTCATCAATGGCGGGTTCGTCCGATCTTCTCGAAGCCGATGAAAGACGACCTTTGGACGAAACAACCGATGAGCTCTTCTTGTGCTTTGGAACGTCGATGCTCTTCCGGTCACGGCAGATGTAAATAGGCAAAGAAATGGAGTCATGATCAGGAGCTGCTACTGTTCTATTGAATCGGACCTTTTTGCGATTGAAATTATCTCGTACGAATCCTTCTTTGGCTAGAAGCTCACTTAGAGAACCCATGTACCATAGATTAATAAATGAGGTTGATGGTTGATTCGTGAATGAGAAAGAAGATGAAGAAGAAGAGGAAGAAGAACAATGGCAGATGTCATAGGGGTCGGGGGTGGGAGTGGGGCAGAGGACAAGAAGGTGGCGGAGGTGTAAGGAGTGGTAGTGATTTCCCCAATAATTCTTGTTTTAACGGTTAGTGACTTAGTGCCTTACTGGTTCTTCAAAGATTAATAAGTACGTTCACATAGAAACATATAAAGAAAACCAAAAAAGGAGTCATTTTCTTAAAGTTTTTATATAAAAAAATCTTCGAAATTCAAAGAAAATTCCCTCGATGATCACATATATGGCGGTGGCAGGCTAAGACGGTAAAAACGGTGTCGTTTGCGATTTTGCAGTTAGTGAAATGTGTACCTTGCAAAATCAACCGGTATATAAGACAAATTTTCATTTTTTTTTTCTATTCTACAATGAAAATGCATTCTAAAATGTCTTTCAACTCTAATTTCACACTCCGCTGTAGGTTTAAAATTTTGCTCTAGGTTCAAATTTTGGATCATGGAGGTAATATGATAAGTTATGTTGAACATATCAAGCCTCTTGTTAGGTTTTCAAACCGTCTAAACAAATCGATCATCGATCATGACAACTGAAATAAAACAAAATCTTATGTGTTCATGCAACCTAAAAATCTAAGTTTTGTGCTATTACTGCTACCCCATAAAAAAATGAAGAATTAGATACATCTCTTGCAGCTAACGAATTTTGAGCTTGAGATCTTGTGCGTGTCACCTTGTTTGGATCAATCTCTATCTTGGTTCACACCCAATGAACTCAAAAGAGCAAAATAAGATTAAGTGTGAGGAGGGTCAAATTCACAAACCCTAGGAGGGAGAGGAATTCGTCCACTATAAAGGAAGGAAGAGAGTTGTCGAATTTGTCAAGCCAAAATAAAAACAATAATGAGATCCCTATGACCCTATTTATAACCATGGATTCATTCCTTGGATTTATCCTTGTGACATCCCCTATTTTTCAGAACCGAAAAAAAACAATTTTCTTTACACTTTCAAAACCATATTTATTGTTTGCGGAAAATCCCAATACAATAATTTTTTTTGTGGAAACTGTCTCGTTTAATTAAAATATCATGAGTGAAGATGTTATTTCAAAATACAATACCCTAAGGATGTCATAATCAATACAGTACATAAGTTACAGCGTAAAGACCTAACAATCGTCTCTTAATCACTTAACATCCTAATCAAGTTCTGGCAGCTTTAATCCTGCTACATGTGATGCATATAGTTTGAGTGGGCCAGGTTTGGGAAAACCTGATGAGACACATAGGGTTTCCAATCCCATACTATTTTAGTGATAATAATTCATAATTAAAAAATCTACAAAACAATCTGTTACCAACAATATATCATTTAACATAGATATCGATAAGACATTCTACCACATCTCGTCGATTCTCACATATTGATCCTTGAGGTCTAACATGACGGATCACTACAAGCAAAAAGTAGACTTTTATGCTTCGAGGATTCCTTGGAAATGTGTAACATCTCAAGTTCGGAACAAGAAGTGAAGGGTGCTAAGTGTAAATAAAGGAAGGGACTCGACAAGTAGGTACGCTTACTCGCCGAGTCGGAGCGGGTTTGGATCGCGAATTAAGTGACCAACTCGCCGAGTCGGAAGCTGGACTCAACGAGTTGGTGTTGGAATGAGAAAACCCTAATCTTAGGGTTTGCACCCTATTTAAAGGAGTTTATGTCCATCTCACATCCTCCTAATCCCCCATAGAGTTCCAGAAAAACCCTAATTGCGTGTGAGGCTTCAATGTTGAGGAGATTGGGGCTTTGAAGAGGAAATTGGTGGAAGAAGCTTGAGAAATTGGAAGCTAGCATCAAGGGGCTTGTATAGATCTGGGATCTACATCAGTTTCGGGCATATCTTTGAGGTAAAGAGCCCTTATCTTGAGCTATTTCCTTTTTGGTTCATCCTTGGTGGTTTTTTTGGGAGTTCTTTAACTTGTTTGAGATCTATTTCGGGTATGGAGTTCAGATCTAGGCTTGTGATGGTCCATAATGTCATAAAGTTTCTGTTTAAAAGTTTTTGGTGAAGCCCCCTAGTCCTTAACCCAAGCCCTAGTGTGTTTTGGGCCTATATCTCCATGGTTTCACATAAAGTTTGCAACTTCATGTGAGGGTTAGATTGTAGAAGGGTGGATCTATGGATTTGAGCCTCAACATGGCTCGAATTGCTTCTGAATGGGTTGAGAACTGGAGAGACTCGGCGAGTCACATGGGTGTACTCGACGAGTTGTATGAACATGTGCATGGACTCGGCGAGTTGGAAGAACAACTCGGCGAGTCTGTTGAAGATTGCCTTGGACTCGGCGAGTCTGGTTGCAGAACCCAATCTCTTTTGGGTTAAAGCTTTGGATTAGTGATTCGGTTGGCGACTCAGTGAGTTGGCTAGGATGGGACTCAGAGATCGTTGGACTCAGCGAGTCTTGGGGCGACTCGACGAGTTAAGTTGTGATATGAGAGTTTTCTGGGTGTGGGAACTCGGCGAGTCAACGGGGTGACTCGGCAAGTAGAAGTCAACCAGGAAGGTTGACTTTGTCTGAGGACTTTGACTGTGACATCCCCAATTTCTCGGCCAGAAAAGACCGGTTTGTTTATGCTTTATTTTAAAATCAGAGTAATCGTTTAAAGAAAACGGGTGCGGAATTTGTTCCTAAAACAAAATATGATAAAATTTATCAAAACGTTTCTCAAAGAGAATGTATTTTCATTAAATAATAAAACATCGGGATGTCATGTTCCGATACAGACCAAAAGCATAAACAATATAAAATAGACCTTACAACAGTTATTTGTAACTACTGATCTATAATCCAAAATCTCTCATCAAGTCCACCAATTTATACTCTTGTGTCATTACCTGTAATGCAAAGAGAACTGAGTGGGTCAGGCTTGGGAGCCTGGTGAGCATATAGGGTTTTCAACCCACAATAATACATTTATTATATTCAATTATCAAACAACCAACCCAAATACCCATCCCCATATCTACTTAAGGTTTTACCCTAAGAATCCATTATCCTTCATTCATTCATTCCTAAGGATTTACCTAAGGAATTGGCACGAAGTCCATTGCTGCCAAAGTTTATAGATCATGTACTAAATCCATAGTTATCAGACGCTAACTCCATAGTCGTCGGGGTTTACTCAAGCGACGCTAACTCCATAGTCACCAAGGTTCACTTAACAGGCACGAAGTCACATCGTCACCAAGGTTTACTCAATAGGCGCTAACTCCATAGTCACCAAGGTTTATACAATAGGCGCTAACTCCATAGTCACCAAGATTTATACGATAGGCGCTAACTCCATAGTCACCAAGATTTATACGATAGGCGCTAACTCCATAGTCACCAAGATTTATACGATAGGTGCTAACTCCATAGTCACCAAGGTTTATCTAACAGTAGGCGCTAACTCTATAGTCACCAAGGTTTATCTAACAGCAGGCGCTAACTCCATAGTCACCAACTATCCCATCTACCCATGTTCTACCCAACAATTTTGTAGATATAAATACTTACACAGTTTAAATCATTTAACACCTGTATAAAACTCCAAATTCCATGCCCATCTCAAATAGACAAATAACATATAAACACATAGCACGTATTTCATAGCAAATACTTCATATTTATGTGTTAGAAGAAAGTAACTACACACTCGCGCATATAAACAACAATATACTTAATACACTCAAACCCTACTTGTATTATTATTGTGTTTATGAAAGGTAGTATACACTCACTTGATCAGAAGATGATCGGACAGCACTACGACTTGCAGAAGTAGTAATCCTCAGCAGATCTGGAAGATCTTCACAAAAATCGAACTTCTCACGGGCAGAGCTTCGGCTCGGGAATCGCACTTCTCGGGATCTTCGGGCTTCGGGACTTGCTTCGTGTCTCGGGGTTGATATCGGGGCTTCGGGGTACTTCTGGCACGCAAATCGAGGTAAAACGGGAGAGAGAAGAGAGAAAATAGCAACCCTAAACGTCTGGCCCTTCAAATCTATTTATAGGGCAATTTTGGCCCTTGCCACGTCGTGGCAACCTTGTTCCACGTCGTGGGCTTGGTCGTCACTGCATGCGTCATCCCAAGTTGCATCTGGGGGCCTCTCGGAGGTGTCAGGACACTTGCCACGTCGTGGCAACCTTGTTCCACGTCGTGGGCTCTGACAGTTTTGGGGTTTCGCGCCCCGAACTTCAGAAATTCATAACTTTCGCATACGAACTCCGTTTTCGACGTTCTTTATATCGCCGCGAAGGTGAGATTATGCTCTACAACTCTCATTTAGACTCCATTGTCTAATTTTGACTTTATTTTTTAATATATTATAAGTATATTACTTATATATATTATCTTTAGTAGGCCGGGACAGGAAAACTCCGTTCGAAATTCATAACTCCTTCATCTGAACTCCGATTCCGTCCGTCTTTCCGTCGTTGCACTACTATCTATGAGATCTTCAATTCTCATTTACATCACTAAGGATATATATCTATCTACCTTAAATTCACTATCTACGTCGCGCTGGGTCGTGCCGGGTCGTGCCGGTTCTGTCGTGAAACTTCGACATGTCATAACTTCTTCGTTATAACTCGGATTTTGGCGTTCTTTATATGCACGGAAACCTTGTGACATATACTAAAACTTGGTTAAGATTAATCCTTCTAGATAATCTTCCATCAAAAAGTCATTTTTGATGCTTAACGTCTCTAAATTGACTAGCCCTGATCTACGGGCGTTACAATTATCTCCCCCTTAGGATGATTACGTCCCGGAATCATCAACGAAACAGGATTCGTATAATGACTCCATACGTTATCTCTCCATCCTAAGTAATAACCTTGATGCTCAATCCTGCATCTACTCTTCGTACTATCTTGGACTTTCAATCATAACCTTCGAGTTACAAAATAAGTCCTTATTGCGAACTCCTTCTTCTTCTTAGGATAAATACATTCCTTTATCCATTTTAACAGACTGATGGGTCGTGTTATAATGACCTCTCATCATATGATGCAACGCTTAGACTCAAGTCTCTTAGAGTCAAATTTCTTTCATATTCTAACGTGATATAATCACATTTTTACATGTCGCATTTCTAGCTACAAGCTTCCTTAACAACGAGCGTGATGCTATCGATCGCATTGATTTCAATATTTTGACTTAGGTCAGATGTTACATCTAACTTGGTTCCATGAACCACGTAACAAACTCCTCGTAGTCGGACTCAATTTTTGATATGACCACTAGGGTCGGAATAACAACCATCATACTAGTCACTACCGAAACAAGGGTAATGACACACTTGAACAAAACGGAATCAATTACTAGCTTCTTGGTAACCTTGTGACTTTCCCTGATCCAAGTGTGAGTCCTGTGCTTCCGGTAGTATATGCATCTACTACCTTTCACACCTACTCATACTCGTCCCAAGTGTTGTCCCACACTCCACCAAGTCACCAAACAAGAAAATCACAAAACAATTTAACATGTACGAATGTGTCCAAATAATCATAAACAATTTCCCTAGACTCTACTAGGACTTCTTCATTGCTCAATCTTCAATCATCAACTCTACTTCAACTCGATTGGTGATGAAAATATCAGACGATGAGACAACTTCAAGAATTCCATCAATCGTTCCATCATCCTGCCAATCGAAGGTGTACTTTAGACGTACCGTACTCCTCTAAACGTACTGTTATTTCATAAGACATGCTCTAAAGGCAAGATACCACTCTTACGATATCTTCTGATAGGTGTCATCCACTATCATAAGCCTTCTTCATTTCCTCCATTTACTCAATTTCTCTACGAGTCTTCACCATGACCTCTTCTATATCCAAGCAGACGTTCGGTGTACCAGGCGAGAATTTTAAGATAAGAAAGCTTTAATTACGATAAACGTATAAATCTCCTTATCACTCCGAAACGTTTACATGCTAGTTCTAATATCGTAGCCATACGCTTAGAATCCTAAACACATAAGGTTTCCAGATCCGGTCGGCAACAGACCATAGATCCGAACAAATAATAGTATCAATTTAGCTATCACACAAAACAATTAGCACATAAAAGCATTTTAGGCATCATTCCTAAAATAAACTAGTGCTTGTGTCAATTTAGGTGTACTACCTAACATATTTTAGACACACTCCTCACAATCATTACTTAGCATTCTAAGTTTAAGTCTAGAAATTTCCTACAAATTCCTAGTTCGCTTAAACTAATGCTCTGATACCAACTGTGACATCCCCAATTTCTCGGCCAGAAAAGACCGGTTTGTTTATGCTTTATTTTAAAATCAGAGTAATCGTTTAAAGAAAACGGGTGCGGAATTTGTTCCTAAAACAAAATATGATAAAATTTATCAAAACGTTTCTCAAAGAGAATGTATTTTCATTAAATAATAAAACCTCGGGATGTCATGTTCCGATACAGACCAAAAGCATAAACAATATAAAATAGACCTTACAACAGTTATTTGTAACTACTGATCTATAATCCAAAATCTCTCATCAAGTCCACCAATTTATACTCTTGTGTCATTACCTGTAATGCAAAGAGAACTGAGTGGGTCAGGCTTGGGAGCCTGGTGAGCATATAGGGTTTTCAACCCACAATAATACATTTATTATATTCAATTATCAAACAACCAACCCAAATACCCATCCCCATATCTACTTAAGGTTTTACCCTAAGAATCCATTATCCTTCATTCATTCATTCCTAAGGATTTACCTAAGGAATTGGCACGAAGTCCATTGCTGCCAAAGTTTATAGATCATGTACTAAATCCATAGTTATCAGACGCTAACTCCATAGTCGTCGGGGTTTACTCAAGCGACGCTAACTCCATAGTCACCAAGGTTCACTTAACAGGCACGAAGTCACATCGTCACCAAGGTTTACTCAATAGGCGCTAACTCCATAGTCACCAAGGTTTATACAATAGGCGCTAACTCCATAGTCACCAAGATTTATACGATAGGCGCTAACTCCATAGTCACCAAGATTTATACGATAGGCGCTAACTCCATAGTCACCAAGATTTATACGATAGGTGCTAACTCCATAGTCACCAAGGTTTATCTAACAGTAGGCGCTAACTCTATAGTCACCAAGGTTTATCTAACAGCAGGCGCTAACTCCATAGTCACCAACTATCCCATCTACCCATGTTCTACCCAACAATTTTGTAGATATAAATACTTACACAGTTTAAATCATTTAACACCTGTATAAAACTCCAAATTCCATGCCCATCTCAAATAGACAAATAACATATAAACACATAGCACGTATTTCATAGCAAATACTTCATATTTATGTGTTAGAAGAAAGTAACTACACACTCGCGCATATAAACAACAATATACTTAATACACTCAAACCCTACTTGTATTATTATTGTGTTTATGAAAGGTAGTATACACTCACTTGATCAGAAGATGATCGGACAGCACTACGACTTGCAGAAGTAGTAATCCTCAGCAGATCTGGAAGATCTTCACAAAAATCGAACTTCTCACGGGCAGAGCTTCGGCTCGGGAATCGCACTTCTCGGGATCTTCGGGCTTCGGGACTTGCTTCGTGTCTCGGGGTTGATATCGGGGCTTCGGGGTACTTCTGGCACGCAAATCGAGGTAAAACGGGAGAGAGAAGAGAGAAAATAGCAACCCTAAACGTCTGGCCCTTCAAATCTATTTATAGGGCAATTTTGGCCCTTGCCACGTCGTGGCAACCTTGTTCCACGTCGTGGGCTTGGTCGTCACTGCATGCGTCATCCCAAGTTGCATCTGGGGGCCTCTCGGAGGTGTCAGGACACTTGCCACGTCGTGGCAACCTTGTTCCACGTCGTGGGCTCTGACAGTTTTGGGGTTTCGCGCCCCGAACTTCAGAAATTCATAACTTTCGCATACGAACTCCGTTTTCGACGTTCTTTATATCGCCGCGAAGGTGAGATTATGCTCTACAACTCTCATTTAGACTCCATTGTCTAATTTTGACTTTATTTTTTAATATATTATAAGTATATTACTTATATATATTATCTTTAGTAGGCCGGGACAGGAAAACTCCGTTCGAAATTCATAACTCCTTCATCTGAACTCCGATTCCGTCCGTCTTTCCGTCGTTGCACTACTATCTATGAGATCTTCAATTCTCATTTACATCACTAAGGATAGATATCTATCTACCTTAAATTCACTATCTACGTCGCGCTGGGTCGTGCCGGGTCGTGCCGGTTCTGTCGTGATACTTCGACATGTCATAACTTCTTCGTTATAACTCGGATTTTGGCGTTCTTTATATGCACGGAAACCTTGTGACATATACTAAAACTTGGTTAAGATTAATCCTTCTAGATAATCTTCCATCAAAAAGTCATTTTTGATGCTTAACGTCTCTAAATTGACTAGCCCTGATCTACGGGCGTTACATTGACTTTGAGCAAGAGTTGACCAGTTTGACTTCCAAGGGTATTTTGGTAATTTTGGGTATTTATGGAATTGGTTCTTTGGTAGTGTTCTGTGGTGAAGATCGTGTCGGTGGCCGCAACAGCTTGGTCTTATCTTTCTAGTCGACAATTGCAGGTGAGTTATCCTCACTATATCTACGACACCAAGGTCGGCCCTTTATCGGATGGAAATCTGGGTATTGTTTGTTATGTTATTGCTTTGCTAGATCTGCATCCTGGTTTTTAGGATGGTATTATGTTAGTCACCTGGTTAAGGTCGGTACCCGGTATTTAAGGTAATGCTATGTTAGTGACCTGGTTAAGGTCGGTACCCGGTATATAGGGTAATGTTATGCTAGTGACCGGTTAGGTCGGAATCCTAGTTAGGATGTTGATATGCTATGTGATCTGTTAGACTGTTTGTCTGGTTAAGGATTTGTTATATGGTTAATTGTTGTATGTGCACATGGTTGTTTGACGGGGGTTGGGTTGAGGCGGGTCCTGCTTTCTGCTGTAGGCCAACATACCCAGGGCGGACCGGATATTCCGAAAGGTCGGCGAGCAGTCCAGATAGGCGGAAGGCCCTAAGAGGGCGGACCAGACGTGCCGAGGCTCGGAGAGTGGACCAGGCCGACTGAAGGCCCGGTGTGGGCGGACCAGTCATACTATAGACTCAGAGAGTGGACCAGGTGGATTGAAGGCCCGGTGCGGGCGGACCAATCACATTTTAGACTCGATGTACATGGCTAGACTCGGAGGATGGACCAGGTGGACTAAAGGCCCGGTGCGGGTGGACCAGTCACACAGTAGACCCGATGTGCATGGCTGTTCTATTTGTGATATGTTATGTGTATGTTTATGTGTGGTTGGTATTTTGGGGGGTAACTCACTAAGCTTTCGGGCTTACAGTTCAATGTATTGTTTCAGGTACTTCTGGAGATCGTGGCAAGGCGAAGGCATGATCGTACCGCTCCTCATGTTTTATGATTTATGTGATATGGTTCTGGGGAATACTTGTTGGATTAGTGTCTAAGTCCATAACTATTTTGGTATGTACTTGACCCGATGGTGCATGGTCCTTTTGGGTTGCCTTCACCAAAGCAACTTGATAGGATGAATTATGGAGAGAGAGGATTAATTATGATTTATTAATATATTATGAGAATAATATATTAAAGGAGAAATCATATTGTTTAATTAATATTAGTCAAGAATTAATTGATAATTAGTTTTGTGGCTAAAAGAGATTAATTAAACTTAAGGGACTGGAACTGTATTTATAAGATAATTGCATTTGGGCTATGGATCACCCTGGAATAATAGGTTGGACGAATTCTATGGGGAAACCCATTAGAAATCGTCCAAGGGATATTCTAAAAAGGTCCATGGGCTGCTTAGGGCTTAAGCAGTCAAATTAAGGTTTCCTAGTTGAAAACCCTAATAGCCTACATGTATATATAGTACCCTTAAGCCCCAAAAACGTGGAAAGAGTTCCACTAGGGTTTCTGGACGTTTTGGGTAGCCTCCCCTCTCCTTATTCTTCATCCTCTTACTCTTGGTGTCTGTGAGCCATTAGAGGAGTGACACTTGTGACTCTAAGCTTTCTAAAGTCATTACAAGGAGGATTTATGGTTGTTATTGCTATAGAACAATCAAAGGTAATTCTCTAAACCCTAATTTCAGTTTATAATATGTTAGATCTAAGATTGTAGGTCTTGGATACATTGCATGTACAATAGAGAAACCTAGATCCAAGCATTAGGGTTTGCATGAGCACATAGGATGTTCTTATGGCTAAACCCCATTAGTGGTATCAGAGCCTTGATTGGTTTCTGTTGTATGTGATGTTATGTTGAATTATTAACTGAAAATCGAATTTTGGCCTTTTGTTCGAATTGACTCGGCGAGTCACTACATGGACTTGGCGAGTCTGCCCTACTCGGCGAGTCGTGGCGTCAGACAGAGGGAATTTCGGATTTTATTGCTGTTTTGATTAAGGATAATTACCATATTCGTTTTAAACTTATAAAATACGATTTTTAATGTTTCTAAAAGATTATCCTTTCCAAAGCACAAGATAATTACCAATTGATTAGATAATAACTTTCTTATATGATTAAAGATTGATTATTTGTATTAATTGGGCAATTTATCTTGCAAGAAATTGAAATTAGGTCAAATATAGATAATGACAAAATTAATTGTTTAATTTCTATTATTTGTTATTTGATCCTTGTGTTGTGGAAAAGTTTCATTTGTGCTCATGTAAGTTTTATGGTTTAAATTTGAACTTAAAGGTTTTGTTTTGAAATTTAAATAGTTGAAACCCTAATGTTTTGAAATGTTTCAAAACTTGCCCTCAAGTTCTGGAATTTAAAAGTTGATTAAAAGTTTAATTTAGAAATGTTAAATTCTAAAACCCTAGTATTGTTTTGAAAAGTTCATATCACACCCTTATGGTTTTATTAATTAATTAAAGTGTATAATTAAAGGAGATTTAATAAATCCATAAAGTTTTGGTTCACGGTTTAATTAAATTAAAAGTATAATTATTAAATTCGACCACCAAGTATTTTAAAAGTGTCAAATACACCATATACTATATATAACATTAAAAGTCTAATATTATATATATGTATGAGTAAAAGTCAGTCGTCTTACCGTTAGTAGGCCTCATTCACGAAGCTGGTCTATAAGGGATGTTTAAGGAAATTGCCTATAAAATGGCGATTGAATGGGTATCTACTCTTACCCACCGCACTCTTGACTAGTGGAGGGTCGTTAGCCGAACAGGTAGGATAGGACAGAAACCTTCCATTATAAGTACAATGAAGTAGTAAAGTAACTCAATGCTTTTAAAAATTCCCAATCTTAGTTACTTTAGGCAAAAGTGAATTGATGCAATTCCATGAAATTACACTTTGTGCCCTTGCGAAGACGTTAGTAAAACGTGTGTGGTTAACCGACACACTAAATGGTTCTAAGCAAAGGTAGCAAAGGGTGACTCAATGTTTGTCATAGTTCGGTGGAGCGTGTGTGGTTAACCGGCACATCGAATAGGTGACTGTAACATGTGGGGGCACCATGTAAGTTTGCATGGTTATTCACACCCTGTTTTGTGATCCTCGGCATCCCAGTCACAAATCGAGGGGTATATCGAGATTTAAGCATGCCATTGAAAAGTTCAATGAATCTCAAAGGATCTAGGAGTTTTCATAGCATTTAAAACTTAATCTGTTTTTCGTTTTTCATGGTGGAAAATTAGTGAATCGTCATTCACTTACCTTCAAATGTTCTGCAATTTGGGTTACGACATCCCTCTCCCAAGTTGTGGAATATTGTGTTGGGTCCTAGCCTTAGTATCTCATTTGGGTGATTTATTAAGGACTCAATCAATCAACTAACTTGAATTTATTTTCTCCCGTTTTGTAGATGTCAAAGTATGACAACTATGGTCTTCCCAAATCCCGTGGAACAAGCTTTTCACATGAAGATGATATTCCACGATTCGATCGAGAACACGAGATCATACTTCACTTCCTCCACCTCCTCCTATTGTTCTCCCTAACCCACAAGTTCAAAAGATTGAAAAGTTCAAACTCACTCAAGCCCTTTTGGCAAGTAAACATGAAGAAGGAAAGTCAGTGTGTGCACTCCTCCTAAAGATGAAGTCACACATTGATAGGTTAAAAATGTTGGGATCTGTTGTCTGTGAGGAGCTGGTTGTTGACTGGGTTCTTCAGTCACTTCGAGACTCATATAGTGAGTTCGTAAGAGAGTACTATATGATGAACCACAATGTAACCCTCATCGATCTCACCTATATGCTTATTGCTGCTGAATCAACAATGATTTGGTGCACTAGAAAAGCAAAGTTGATTGGTGGATCTGCCTTCCAAACCTCTATGGATATAGGCAATGGCAACGAAAGGCATGCCATGATCGAAAAGTTTGATCATAAGAGAAAGGCAAAGTCGGAAGTAGTTCCGTGTGCTGTTCCAAAAGAGTCAATTTGCTTTTATTGCCAAGAGAAGGGGCATTGGAGACGAAGCTGCACTATTTACCTAAGAGATGGGAGAGTCAAAACGTATGGCTCTGCTTTAGGTAAAATCCATTAACTAACTCTTTTAAGTTCCTATTCTAGATTCTTAATACATGATGTGATAAGATTACAATTGATGTTTTTGTAGGATCGAAGAAAAGAAAGGAAGCTTAAGAGAAGAAGTGAGCGGAATCTAATCGTGAAGAAATGGATTTCGATCGCATTACTTGAAGATTGGATTCTTGAGCTACTACTTAGAGTTAGAATAGATTGCTAAGAAATATGTATTAACATAGTTTTTCATTGAATTGCATTGTATGAACAAACTTTTCTGCAATAAAATAAATTTTGATTTTATATTATTTATTTATCCTTGCAATGGCGTGTATGAAAAATTGATGTTTGTAAGTTTCTATTATTAGCAATAATGGATTTGATTCTCAATTATGTTATTTGTGGAAAGGTCAAGAATTAACCAAATAGGGAAAGTTTCTCATCGCCCAAGTTTCAATTGGACATAAACTTGGAATCATACAACTTGGTTGCATGATGAATGAGAAATTTCATATTTGGAAATTAGACTAATTCGTTGACAAAGTGTCAAGTGAAGGACTAGGAGATCGAGTACACAAGGTTGTGTGTTGATCAAGTCCACCACAAGAGTGACAAAGATATTCGTCATGATTTACTAAAGGCTTAGTAAATATGATTATACTTATAAGATTAAGTGTAATTCCGAGTTGATTGAAAGAGTTTAAATCAATAGCAGAACGAATAAGAAGAATCAAGTAGGCAGAAAGATAAAAGTTTCTCTATTCTAAGAAGAAGGGAGAGTACCTTTAATTATGTTTTATGATAGGTCTTAATGATTAAAAACCATATCTCAATTGATCCTCTAAGTAAGTCTTAGTACAATTGTATGTCTGAGAAGAGGAATCAAGAATTGAAGAAATGGTTAAATCAAGAAGTCAATCATACTTCGTTCCAAAACAAGTCTTAGAGTTAAGATTGTGACATTGAGTGACAAGTCTTAAGAAGGTTTATAACATTCGTCAAATGTGGAATTTGGAAAAGGTTTTCTTATTCTTGCACATTTGAAATTGGAAAGTTGTGATGTCTTGGATAAGATAAAGACCAACTTGGACCAATTTTGTGAAGTGTTTTGTCTTGATAAAAGATACACTAACTCTTAAATATTTGTTTGTCAAGAAATGTTTATTGACAAAAGAATCTTATATGTCTAGGAGTCAGTGGGAGTGTCAATGGTCTTGAAAGGTTTCAAGAATAAACCTTATCGATCATCACTAGCACACAACTTGAGGTTCACAACCTATCGTGTTGACACTATCTTGTTTATGCGTCGTTCCAATCGAGTTAATTATGCATGTGAGTTCTATGAAGTTCTCATTTGAACACATAAAAGGCAAGCACCTTGATCAATGAAAAGTACATTGATAGGAAAGGGTGAGCTACTTAACTACTTGGAAGACATGGTGGGCACTCGTGTTACCATAAGGCAAGAAATCAAGATTGAGAAAGTTCGGTCCATATGAGTTTGGATTTGTCGCAAACTTTGGTTTTGACAAATTCACATGGATAGGAACACATACACCATTAAAATCTAAGTGTCATAAGATTCCCTCCTTCATGAAAATGACTGTGAGGAAATGCTTTCACTAAGAGAGATTTTAAGAAGATAGTGATTGTGAAAATTGTATTCTCGAATTCAATTATGGTTACGGTATCCCTTTCCATGATTCGATTTGTGAGATTTGGCAATTAGTCTGAATTGTTTAGACACACATATGAGCTATCTAAGGAAAAGGTGTATAAGGTATTAGAAATATGAACTTAAGAAATTCAATAGGTATTGTTTTTCTGGAAGTTAAGCTGGTTTCTGAATACATGTCAAAGCTAGTGGGAGCATAAGTGTTAACTAAAAGACTAAATTAGTTAAATATTGCAAGTCTAAATTAACCCGAATAATTAATCTAGTGAATTTAATTAAATTAGACAACTGGCCACTGTTTAAGTTAGTTTATTTGCTAAGGATTAGTGTAGTGAATGCGAATCTAATCACTTGAATCGGTAACCAACAAAATAATTAATCCATTGCACTATTACCTTGAAATCAACCATAGGATCAATTGAGTTAAACTAAACAGAAGTTCCTTCCCATTATTGAATCTAGTTAATTCTTTGTTTTTCTAAGTTTTAGATTAAGTAATAGTTAGTAAGTTTTCTAGTCTTGTAAAACTAGAGAAAACCCCCTACTTATTAATTAGTTTAGATAGAATTAGTTTTTAGTTTTAATTTGCCGTTCCCTATGTTCGATACCCTACTTATTTAACTATACCACAATTGATAGGTGCACTGCCTTTGTGTGTTTATTTTATAATTAAAAGTAGGTTTAAAACTAAGTGAGTTTGCACACATCAAGTTTTTGGCGCCGTTGCCGGGGAACGGTTCTAAAATTAACGTTAAATTGTAATTTAATCGATCATTTGTGTGGGATTTATTTTACACAAAGTTAATTAAAAGGTAATTCAGTAAGTAGTATAAGCTTTAATAAAAATCCGTTTTTAAAGTTACTAGAATTTTTTTTTCCTTGAACTCGCTGAGTGCACTCGTGCCGACTCGGCGAGTATATCGCTGTTACAGTTTTAATTTTTTTATTTTATTTTTGTTCTTTTTACGCGTTTTTTGTTTTGTTTACAGTTGTTTCATGACCCGAGGATCTGATACACCTCTGGTCCCTCCTCTTGAAGACCCGAAATCCGCACTAAGGAGGAGCAAAGGCAAAACCGTTGGAGAATCCGCTTCTTCAAAGAACTCGCCACTCAAAAACCTCAAGTCCGTTTTCAGCAAGAAGAGGAGCAGCAAATCAGGAGCATCCAGTGCCTCTTTGACGATCGAAGACCCAATTCAAGAAGACACCGAGTACGAGACCGAGGAAGAAGAAGAACCCACATACGAGCACGAATCCGAGTTTGAAGACGATTTAGCTATCACTATGGCTAATATCGATGAAGTCCCCATGGGGGAATGGAAGAAGAGAATGCGCGATGACACCGGCTCGGGACTTGTGCAACCCGCAATTCCTGCAACCGCTACTTTCAAACTAAAAGGCCATATTCTCGCTCAACTCAAGGAGATTTCTTTTTATGGGATGGATCACGAAGACACCTACAAGCACTTGGACGAAGTGAATGATGTGGCTGACTACTTCAACGTACCGAATGTTCCACGCGAGACCCAGCTTCTTCGCATGCTCCCAGTCACGTTCAAGGGTGCTGCAAAGGATTGGCTAAAGTCACTTCCTCTCGGATCGGTCACCACATGGGCCAAGATGAAGGAAGAATTCATTGATCACTTTTACCCACCCTCTAAAATAGACAAACTAAAGAAAGCCATTGCCAACTTCGAGCAACAACCCAGAGAATCTCTTTATGAAGCTTGGGAAAGATACAAGAGCTTGCTAAGAAATTCCCCACACCATGACCTCAATAGCCAACAAGAGGTCTCCATTTTCTATGATGGAGTCAATGTCACCACAAGGCAATTGCTCGATTCACAAGTCCCGCTCACGAAGAAGGCGCCCCCGGTAATCAAGGAGTTAATTGACGAATTCTCTAAGCATTCTAGAGAATACCACAATCCAAGAAATGAAGTAAGTCGGGGGGTAGTGAACTCAGCAAATGATAGCATGGCGGCGGTGATAGCCAAAATCGATAGTCTAGATAGAAGAATGACAAAAATGGATCAAACAATCCATGCTATTCGGGTTGGATGTGAGAATTGTAGAGGGCCCCATCTCACAAAGGATTGTGATTTGGATGAAAATGGAAATAAGAAGGCTCAAGTGTTCTACTCAAGTGGCGATAGATACGACGAGAATTAGCGGAAACCGAAGAAGGAATGGCTCCCATACGAAGAATACAAGAAAGCTAAGGAGGAGAAATACAAGCAGAAGGAGAGGGGATTCTATCAAAAGGAAGAACCGGTAATGGAAAAGAAAGCCGATCTAGAAGATTGTTCACTAGATTCATAGCCGCGTCCGAAAAGAGACACAATGATCACGATGCTGCAATACACGAGACCAGAAATATGCTAAGGAATCAGCACGCATCCATTCTCAACATTGAGAAGCAGCTGGGACAACTGGCACATCAAGTGAACGAAAGAAGACCGGGGCAACTTCCAAGTAACACCGAAACCAATCCGAGAATGGAGAATGTGAGTGCGGTGACTTCCAGCAATGAAGAAACTTTAACACATGCACAGAGGATCTCCAATAGGAAGACAGAAAAGGCAGAAGAGTCGGCTCCAGCTCAACCCGACCAGACTCGCCGAGTCCCTCTAATGGACTCGACGAGTCCATGCGTAAATGACAAAACTGTCATTCCCTTAAAGCCATATAATCCCCCTTTGCCATACCCAATCAAAGCCATGCCTGTGGAAAAAGTTGAAGCTTATAGAGCTTTTATGGAGCATGTTAAAGCCCTACAAGTCAATGTGCTATTTGTAGAAACAATGCTCAAAACACCCAAGTACTTCAACTTAGTAAAAGGTCTCTTTGCTGCTAGGAAGGATTTAGCTGAAGTCGCAGAAATAATATTGAGTGAGCTACCCGAAAAGAAGGGCGATCCGGGGAGTATCATAATTCCGTGCGAGTTTGGAAATGCATTTGTCACTCAAGTGTTGACCGACTCGGGTGCAAGCATCAATCTGATTCCTTTCTCTTTCTTTAAGAAGCTAAATTTACCGGAGCCAAGGCCGGTAAACATGAAGATCCATTTGGCAGACAAGACAACAATTCATCCACGAGGCGTTTGTGAGGATCTTCTTATTAAAGTCGACAAGTTCATATTTCCAGTAGACTTTGTGGTGCTTGATATGGAAGAAGACCCCGAAATTCCGATTATTTTGGAGAGGTCATTTTTAAACACCACATGTGCTTTAATTGATGTATGTGAGTCTACACTAACGTTAAGAGTAGGAGACGAGTCAGCAATATTTAGAGCTGTACTAGAAGCCAAGAAAGAAGAAGAAGGAAAAGAAGAAATCTCATTTATCTATTTAGATGATGAGATATTACAAAAAGAACTTGCACTTTTGCAAGAAGAAGATCCAAGCAAATTTTTGCTACCTTCTAGAGAGGATGGAGATGTTAACAAGGACTTGGAGGAGATAGAAAAGCTACTGGAAGGAGCCGACTCAGAAAACACAGTGGAATTGGTGAAATACGATCCGACTCGCCGAGTCACTTTTCTAGACTCGACGAGTCCAGTCGAAACTGCCAATAACTTGGATGACTTAGATCTGCTTGTTGCTAGTTCTCTGCATATGCCGGACTTGGATATTTTTCCTCATAACTTGGATGCAATTCTGCTTGAAAATGAGGTAAGCACAGAAAAAGAGGAGAAGGCAAATGATAGGAGAGTTGATGATGATCAACCTTTCATTACCAAACCTAGAGCACGAACTTTCACAAACTTTGAAGTGATTAAGTTTGAGGAAAAGGAGGTGCAAGAGAAGGTGCAAAAGAGTGAGGTGAAGAAGAAAAAGAGGAGAAGGGAAGCCCAAACAGCTGAGGATGATGCTGTAAAAAAAGAAGAGAGAGGAGTTAAAAAGGGCTTACAAAAAGAAGATTCACGCTTACAAGACAAAGTACAAACCACAAAAGATTAGGCGTGCATTCCCGATGCTGGAAGATGACGAGACGTAGATGGGAAGGAGTCCGGCTAACGACTCCTTAAAAAGAAGCGCTTGGCGGGAGGCAACCCGTTATTTAGAGTTTGCTTTCTTTTATCTTTTTAAGTTTTGTTTAATTTTCGTTTTTAGAATTCTAATCTTCCAATTTGTAGGACATGTCTGCTTGAGAGTGCGTATGGACTAAGTGTGGGGTGGAGTAAATTTTCTTTTCTAAATAAATGGCAAAATTTTATAATTTTTAAATTGTTTACAAGAGACTCGCCGAGTCTGACCATGACTCGAAGAGTCCATTCAGATTTCAGAAGTATGATAAAATCGCGACCCGACTCGCCGAGTCTGACCATGACTTGACGAGTCAATTTTATTTACAGAAAAAAATAATTTTGAAATTACTTTTACAACCGGTAACTAGGGTTTTAACACTAATGAAATCATTTTTTCACACTTCACTCGTCGTGCGCCTCCCTCCCAACTCTTTCTCTCAAGCATTCATCATCTTCTTCAATTTTTCTTCAAGTTTTTCAATTTCCATCACAAAAGGTACTGAATTTCTTCCTAATTTCTGTTAAAAGCATGGTTTTTAGATGATCTAGGGTAACAATTTCATATAATACCCGATTTTGAAGTATAGTGAATTTCTAGGGTTTTGATTTTACATCAATTATGTTGTTTTTCATGATCATTCTTTCCCTATTACATGTTAGACATGCCTCTGGACAAAACCCTTAAGTTAATTTTGAGATCTAGTGGTTGGATTTTGATCGACTCGCCGACTGACTCGCGCAGTTCTTAGGACTCGCCGAGTCGTTCATGGACTCGACGAGTCCAGTCGGATACCCAGGTGTGACTTATTTTGATGATTTTCTGTGTTTTTCTGGGTTTTGTGTTTTGTGTGTTGCAGGGACAATGTTTCACAGAAGTCAAGGTTCCAGTGGACGTCAAGGAGACTTTCCTTGGTTAAATTTTCCTCAAATCGAATCCGCTTCAACCATGACGAGATGGAAGAAGAAATTAGCTGAAGTCAGAAAGAAATAGATATACGTGCCCAACAGAATTGATTGGGATTGGTTGCAAAGTGTGTGTTATGAAGAGGAGTTGGCTCCTTATCTTTTAAAGGAGTTCGTTTACGAGGGGGAGACGATGGTTTGCGATGGGTGGAGCCGGATCTTTCATATTCAAGAGCCGGTGTACCGGGAACTTTGCCTGGAATTTTTCTCCACGGTATCTTTTCGTGGAGGAGATGACTGCTATCACCCGACGAGTGTCAGTTTCTGCCTTGGGGGCGAGTTTCATCAGTGCTCCGTTGTGGATCTTGCTTGTCGTATGGGTATTTATGACTGACCAGTGGTCTCGACTGCTATTTTCCGCGCCTTTATGGAACGCTCTCACAAGGTGTTCCCCGATGGTGTGACGAGCACGGGATAGTGGAACACGATTGCCAATAAAGTGTACATTCCGAAGTCAGCCCAGGAGGGAAGCATTCGGTCGCCTACACACCGTCTTATTCATTGCCTTATCTCCACCACCATTAACCAACGAAAGGATGATGACAAGGTTTATAACCTTGATGTATTTTACTTATGGAGCATTATCACACCGGACACTTTTTGGAATATTCCTTGGTGTTTAGCTTCATATTTGGCGGAGGGTACGGTCAAGGACCGCAAGACATCGAAGATTAATGGTGGTATGTTTGTCACACGGCTCGCCAATTCGTTTGGGTTGATGACCCGCGTCGCGTGGAATTTGATGACGATGATTCCTACCCCTCCATTCAATCCAATTCTTTTTAGGAGGCCTAGGATAATTGAGGACTATGGTGGAGGTCATTATGCTATCCCGCATGATGATCCTGTTGTTGGTCCCGAGGCGTCGGGAAGGAGGGTCCGATCGAGGCGTGAACGAGATGTAGAGGAGGAACCGCCGGTGATTCTGGTGGACAACAATGAAGTACCAATGGATTGGTACAATGTTGAGATGAGGCGGTTGCAAGATCAAATGGCGCGGGGTATCAACTTTAGCAATCAATCCCACATTCGACTTTTTGACCACTTCAATATTCGGCATATTGATGGTGGTAACTTCCCATATATTCCGTCTTGGGAAGAGGTGATCAATGCGAGAAGGAGCGGAGCTAGTGGAAGTGGAGCGGCGCATGATCATGACGATGAGGAGGAGGATTAGTTTCTTTATGTTTTTATTGAACAATTTTAATTTTTATTTTGTTTTTTTTTCTTATTTGGTGTGTTATGGAATTTGTTAAGACTTTTACTGTTATGCTTGATGTTTGATTGCCTTGATAATTTTCAGAATTGGATTTGGAGAGCTTGCATAGAAGGGTTTAAAGTTGTAGAGTGAAGAGAGTTTTAAAGAATGAAAGAGAGAGTCAAGAAAGGGCGGCGTTAGAGTCAAAGTATCGAGTCCGGCCCTAAGGGACATGAGCAATTGAGTCTAGAAGTTATGAGATATTTTGAAGATTTATTAGAAGCTGGAACTAAGGCAGAATACCATTTTTTTTTCGTACAGCGGCCTACTCATCGAGTGCACTAAACTGACTCGACGAGTCGCCTTGAATTCTCACATATTCGAACCTGTCCGCGCTTTTACTCGACGAGTCGCATATATTACTCGACGAGTCATTCATTTTTATACCAAAAGGACTGGTGATTTGATGCTGCTGCGTGTGCCACTTGACCATTTATTCTTCCATGTCGATTCTTGAAGATCTTACACTGTTTTCCCTGCCTATTTGGAGCTGCCACACAAGATTTTGACACCCAAGACATGGATGAGCTGTTCTCATGTCTAAAGTCAAGTGAAGATGGAGCTGAAAGGAGACTTATCAACCTATCGACTGCTACCCCAGGGGAGTTTGTTTCAATTCTCTCTATATTTGCATTTTTATTTTTTGCATAATATGCAATGAGGGCATTGCATAAAATAAGTGTGGGGTAGGGGGTTGGTCACATATTAGAAAATTTAGAATCTTAATTTAGGCTAATTTTAAAAAATTGTTGCATACCAAAAATATTACTTAGGACTTAATTTAGAAAATTTTAGTAAAAGCAAATTAGGATTCCATGTTAGAATTATGTTGATAATTGCATGAAAACCCAAATGTTTAGTTGAGCCTATACATGTTCTAATGCATTTGTGGCTTCCTTATTCCAGTGAAATCATGGGACAAAAACACGACCTTGCTCAGCCTGAGGGATGCAATATGTTTAGCATCGTGTACCTGAAATGTATCCAGGAAAATTATTATCATTAGCCAATAAATGTTGAGGTTGAGCGCCCCTGCTTAAGCATGTAGGTTTTTTAGTGAAAAAAGAGAGGTACATGTAAAAAAAAGAGAGAGAATTGCAAGAGAAGTTTGAAGAATTTTGGAGCAAATAAAGTGAAGATCAAAAGATCAAAATTCCGAAGAAATTCAAAAAGTTGAAGATACCAAAAATCAAACAATAAAGGTGGTGAATTCAAAGAAATCAAAGATCAAATTATCAAGGAAGTGAAGAATTCGAAAGAGCTCCATAGTGGTATCATAAATTGTAATTCTAGATTATGTATGCTTGGGTTGCTCAACTAAAAATACCTTGAGGGTAAGAGGTTTTCTGCGGATGGATTCGGAGGGATGCATAAAATGAGCATAGTTCGGGGTGAGTGGGCGAATGTTTATGAGGATTGTGAGTATTTGGAGTATGGGGGGTTATTAGGAAAATTTAGACACAAATGTATGCGTTGCGGTCTTGGCATAATGGCTGGGTTAGATTGGAGTTGTCATATGTGATTCTAATGTTTTAAAATTCAGTTATGCTTGGGGGCAAGCAAAAGTGTAGATTTTTATTCATTTATTAGCTAAATTATTGCATTTTATGGACAAAAGGTACTTAAAAGTGTTTGAATTATGTTCATATTAAGTGTAGATTTTTATTCATTTATTAGCTAAATTATTGCATTTTATGGACAAAAGGTACTTAAAAGTGTTTGAATTATGTTTTCAGTCAAAAAATGAAGCTTAGAAGCAAAAGGAAGCAGGAGAAGCGGTTGAAAGCTCGAGAATGGAATAAAGAAGAAAAACACTAAAAATAACACCTACTCGGCGAGTAGGGTTGACTACTCGGCGAGTCCACATGAATATTCGAGAAGATAAAGACTCAGAAACCTAGAGACTTATCGCATACAGGGATTGAGAGATGGGCTCGACGAGTCGATTCGTATATATAAAGATAACTTCTCAGAACGATGGGAGAGAATTCTGGAACGATTCTAAGGAGTTTAGCTGCGATTAAGAAGTTAGAAAAACCCCAGAGGACGAAGATACAAGCTAGAATTCAATTCCGAAGGAGATTTGAGGCAAATTTCATCATTCTACTTAATCTTTTGTTTTGTCATTATGGTTAAACAATTAGAATCTGTTTGTTTGCTGTTATTTACTTCAATCATGAGCTAAAACTCTTAAACTTCTGTTTGGGGATACGAAATTGATACTATGGTTTGATTCTTGGTAGGATTAATTTAAAGTTGGTGATTTTTGTTATTTTAGCTTGCTAAAGAACCTTGTGTGTGAATGATAATTAATTTTATGTTAATAGGAAGGTAATTGATTAGCATGAACATCTATTAATTATCAACCTCATATGCTATGTGATCACTTTGTCATATGTCTAGGATTAATGAACATGAAACTAGAGTTAATAAGAAAATTGAGTAAATTCATGTGCAAGCTTGTGTGATGACCACCAATAAGAAGTTAACTAAAAGACTAAATTAGTTAACTATTGCAAGTCTAAATTAATCCGAATAATTAATCTAGCGAATTTAATTAAATTAGACAACTGGCCACTGTTTAAGTTAGGTTATTTGCTAAGGATTAGTGTAGTGAATGCGAATCTAATCACTTGAATCGGTAACCAACAAAATAATTAATCCATTGCACTATTACCTTGAAATCAACCATATGATCAATTGAGTTGAACTAAACAGAAGTTCCTTCCCATTATTGAATCTAGTTAATTCTTTGTTTTTCTAAGTTTTAGATTAAGTAATAGTTAGTAAGTTTTCTAGTCTTGTAAAACTAGAGAAAACCCCCTACTTATTAAATAGTTTAGATAGAATTAGTTTTTAGTTTTAATTTGTCGTTCCCTGTGTTCGATACCCTACTTATTTAACTATACCATAATTGATAGGTTCACTGCCTTTGTGTGTTTATTTTATAATTAAAAGTAGGTTTAAAACTAAGTGAGTTTGCACACATCAGTCAGCATTGGATGTGACCTCCCAGATCACACGAGAAGAGAGCTGGTGGACTTGCTCAAACACTACAAACATGTGTTCGCATGGACTCCTACAGACATGGTGGGAGTAGAAAGGAAGGTCATTGAACATAAAATGATCATCAGGCCAGGAGTAAAAGAAGTTAAGCAGAAGAAAAGGGTCCAGGGGGGAGACCGTAATAGGGCGATTAATGCAGAAGTGACTAAGTTGACGGAGGCCGGGATATTAAGGGAGGCAATATTCCCGACATGGATTGCGAACCCAGTTATGGTTCGCAAACATGATGGATCGTGGCGTATGTGCATAGACTTTTCCGATCTAAACAAGGCTTGCCCTAAGGATTGCTACCCACTCCCGGAGATCGATCAGAAAGTAGAATCGCTACAAGGATTTAAGCTGAAATGTTTTTTTGGACGTATATAAAGGGTATCACCAGATTTTGATGAGCAAGGAAGACGAAGAGAAAACAGCCTTCTATACAGATCATGGCACTTTCTGTTACACTAAGATGATTTTCGGATTAAAGAATGCAGGGGCAACATATCAACGTCTGGTTGACTCGTTATTCGCTAAGCAAATTGGAAGGAACATCGAGGTGTACGTGGACGATATGGTAATTAAAAGCCCGAATGAGGAAAAGATGCTGCAAGACATTGAGGAAACTTTCCAGACATTAGAAGTGGTCAAGATGAAGCTAAACCCATCCAAGTGCACGTTTGGAGTGGAAGAGGGACAATTCCTGGGATACTATGTCACCAGACAAGGCGTCCAGCCCATCCCGACCAAGGTCGACGAGTTCATCGAGACGCTAACCCCAAAATCCCTCCGAGATGCACAAGGTTTGAACGGGAAGCTTACAGCTCTAAGCAGGTTCATTTCGAAATCCGCTGACAAGGCAATGCCATTGTTCCACACCTTAAAGAGGTGCATCAAGAAGAACAACTTCCAGTGGACGAATGAGGCAGAAAAGGCGCTCCAGAAAATCAAGGAAGCGCTACACGGGTTGCCAACTTTGGCCACCCCTATCCCCAGAGAAACGTTACAAGTGTATCTTTCAACATCTGGCGAAGCGATATCCTCGGTATTGGCTGTGGATAGGGAGGGGGAACAGAGGCCGGTGTAATTTGTTAGTAGAGTGCTGCAAGGACCAGAACTCAACTATCCCATGTTGGAAAAGTTGGTATTAGCACTCATCTACGCCGCGAGATGACTAAGGCGATACTTCCAGGCACATCAAATCGAGGTACTCACGAGCTACCCCATCAAACAGATCTTGCTCAAGCCAGAGACGTCAGGCCGGCTGGACAAGTGGGCAATTGAGTTGGGAGAACACGACATAAACTACCGCCCAAGAACAAGCATCAAAGGGCAGGCGCTGACCGACTTCTTACTGGAGACTCCAGACAGAGGGAACCTGGTGAAAGAGAAGGTGTGGGTAGTTGAAGAGGCCCCGGCTAACTATGGTTCATGGACCCTGTATACAGATGGAGCATCCAGCAGGGAAGGCTTGGGGGCGGGGCTGATCCTGACTAGCCCAGAAGGAGAGGAGGTAACCTATGCCCTCCGCTTCGACTTCCATACGTCAAACAACGAAGTGGAGTACGAATCACTTCTTGCAGGACTACGGTTAGCCAAGCAGATGGGTGCGAAAGCTGTAACAGACTTAACCGAATCGAGGTTAGCAGCAAACCAAGTCAATGGAAATTTCGAGGTAAGAGATCAAAGAATGGGAAAATATGTAAGGATGGTGAAACAGCTAGTAGGATCATTCGGCCGGTTTACAATCAAGCAGATACCCAGAAGAGAAAACAAGAGGGCAGACGCTTTGAGTAAGCTGGCGTCCACATGCTTTGACCACCTATCAAAGAAAGTTTTAGTAGAGGTACTTCGAGAAAGGAGTATAGATGAGCAACAAGTGAACACCCTAACCCCCACTGGACCCACATGGATGACACCGTTCCGGGAATACCTCCAAAGAGGAGTGTTGCCGGATGATCATGATGAGGCCAGGAAAATACGTATAAAGACGCCTTCATACGCAATGGTGAATGGAGAATTGTACAAGAAGGGGTTCACGTCTCCATGGTTAAAATGTGTGGATCAGACCAAGGGGGTAGAGATATTGCAGGAGGCACACTCAGGACAAGTGGGTGCACATGAAGGGGCGAGAGCCTTGACAGGCAAGGTGTTACGAATAGGGATATACTGGCCAATGATATAGCAGGATGCGATAGAAGTAACCAGGAAATGTGGGGAATGTCAGTCTTACGCCCCAGTCCAAGCGAACCCCTCGGCCCCACTTAGCAACATATCCAGCCCATGGCCTTTCTACCAGTAGGGCATAGATATAGTGGGTGCATTCCCAGAAGCACCAGGGAAACTAAAGTATATGGTGGTAGCTGTGGACTACTTCACAAAGTGGATTGAATCTGAGCCTCTGGCGTGCATATCTGGGAGGCACATGATAAAATTCGTATGGAAAAACATCATGACAAGATTCGGAACACCTAAGGTTCTCATCAGCGACAATGGTTTGCAGTTTGCTGAGAACCCGTTTAGAGAATGGTGTACCGCCAAAGGGATAAGCCAACGCTTCACATCGGTGGCACACCCTCAAGCGAACGGCCAAACGGAGGTGTCCAACCGAACCATTGTCAATGAGATTAAGAAGAGGTTGGGAAAAGCAAAGGGGAATTAGGTAGAAGAGATACCAATGGTGCTGTTGTCATACAAAACTACACCACGGAAAAGCACAAAGGAAACCCCTTTCAGCTTGACGTATGGAACCGAAGTCATGCTTCCCATGGAGGTGGCAATGAACACACTGAGGGTGGCCAACAAGGATGAGGAAAGCAACGTAAAAGACCTAAGGATAAACCTAGATATCCTAGAGGAGAAGCGTGAAGAATCGAGTGTACGCCAAGCCGCGTATAAACATGCAACAGAAAGATATTACAACCAAAAGGTAAAGGAGAAGGCCTTCAAAGTCGGCGAATATGTTTTGAGGAAAAACGAGGCAAGCCGAGCCCAACCTCAAGGAAAGTTGGGCCCAACATGGGAAGGCCCATATAGAGTCACGGAGGCAAATAGGAGCGGTGCATACGTGTTAGAGACAATGGAAGGAAGGCCCATTCCAAGAACATGGAATGCTAGGAACTTAAAGAAATATTTTTCTAAGGCAAGGAAAGGAAGGAAAGGAAGGCAACCCAGTTGGTTGACATCTCATTGGGTGTATCGCACCCCAAATACTTAGAGTATATTTGTTCATGCTAAGAGACATGAGTTCAATACTTAGTGTATTTAAAATTCCATGCTAAGAGACATGAGTTCAATACTTAGTGTATTTAAAATTCCATGATAAGAGACATGAGTTCAATACTTAGTGTATATATAATTCCATGCTAAGAGACATGAGTCCAATACTTAATGTATTTAAAAATACCATGCTAAGCGTCATGAGTTCAACACTTAGTGTATTCAAAAAACCCGCGGTTAATGAAATGATAATGTAATTGCTGATGTTTATATACTTAGCGTATTAGTCTAATGAGTGAATGATTACATGCGAAATCCAATCATGGATGCTAAGTGCATCCAATATGGACACTTAGTGTGTCAATAGTAGCAAAGGCAAAGCAAAATGCCTGGCACATCAAGGCGCTGCATATCTTGAATAGTGCGCAGTAAACGAGCAAGTCAAACACAAAACAAAACAAGTAGGCAATAGATAATGCCTAAAACAGGCCAAACGTACATCCAAGAAAGCAAAATACTGTTTTAGAAGTTCAAACATTACACGGCAAAACATCACTTACTAAACCAACTGAAAGAAAGAAACCTTACGACTCCAGACCATCCCCATGAACATTCTTCTCACCTTCCACAGCCTCCACTCCAACACTTTTTCCAGCATTTTCCCCAATCGCCCTACCATCGCCTTCTCCATCACCCACAACTACTTCACTAACGTTGACATCACCAACACTTGCCCCAAAATCATGCTCACCACCATCTCCAGACCCATGATCCTTACCATCACCTTCCATGTCAGCACCCGTCACCAACACCATCTCATGACCCACAATACTCTCAGGCGACCCTCTGAACCACCAAAGGAGCATAACTCCCGCAAACCTTCAATATCCACCTCCTCCAAACCTAACAGACTCGCATGATCCATACTAGCGAAGGACAAAAGAGCATCATTTATACTAACCACGGGACCAACAGACGACGCACCAACAACCCCCCCCCCCCCCCCCCCCCCCCCCCCGCTCCCATCGCCACCTGAAGTCTTTTGAACAGACTCAACCCCAGTTTACCCCGATAGCGCTTACGCAACACCTCATCCATAGACAAAGAAGACTCAGTGCCTGGGGAAAAACAGAATGGAGATATTAAAAATACGGAAGCAACAAGGAGAAACAAGAAAAGAAGAGGGGGGAAGATACTACACTGACCATCAACGATGGAGAAGAACACTGCCATCTTGCCACGCCGCCTCCAAGAAGAACTCATCCCCACACCAGAAAGAAGCGCCTCAGAGTAATCCTCGGCGGATACCTGCACACTCTTCAAATAATCGGCAACACCCTGGTTGTGGGGGAAAAGCTTAGGAATGGTATCAGCAAATGCATTGGCACGGTAGCGGCCACTTCCAACCAGCTCCTGATTCACCCATAACCACTTGTCCTGCTAGTTCTTGGGGGTACGCCCATCGGGAACCAAAGCGTGTCCCCCTCGCCGGACTAAGAAGGTACATTTATCTCCGGTGATGCAGAATCGAAAGAAGAACTTGAAGACAAAGTAATCGGGAAGGTACCCGTTTGCCATGCAGATCATCTCAAAGGCAACCACTTTGTTGACAACATTGGGGGTCAACATCTGAAGACTACAACCATCCTTCTGAAGGACTTCCTCCTGAAAGTCCGTCAGGGGAAATCGTATGCCGGCATCCAGGGTTTTCAGGAAAACTCCAATTTTGCCAGGAGGAGGGGAAGAGATGCTAGAGCCAGGGGAAGGAAATTCCACACCTTCTAAGGAAGATAATCCATACGTGGCCTCCAATTGTCGATACTCGGCAGCAGAAGGGACGATTCCGGGAAGGTTATCCATGAAAGGGAAAGAAGAATGAGCACGAAGAGAAAGGGAAGAACAGATGAAGCGAAAGAAACTGTGCAAATACCCTCTTAAAGAAGGGGAAGAGGCGGGATATTTAAATGTCTGACGTAATGATGTAACTGCCAGCAGTGATGCGCAGTCACCTCGCCATTAAAAACGGAGTGGCGGGTAGAGGAAAACGAACACGCGTCAATCAATTAAGTCTAGAACGCCGTAACTAGCGCTGCAATGCTACAGCTACTGGACTGGGGAACTTGATGGTGTGCCTAGGGCAGCACAGCAGAGCCGCGTCCAAGCCCTAGAGCCGGGCACACCAGCCAAGCCCAGCCCAGCAGGCTCAGCGCCCGCTGGCGCCCCCGGGAGCGAAACGCCCAGGCGGAAGGCTCGCGCCCGCCAAGTGACGCTCCTTGCTCCAAGACAAAAGGTACGGTCAGGAGATAAACAGTAGGATTAGAGCATTATCGTCGGAGCCAATGAGAGCGCTCTAGCGGTTGAAGGCGCACGACCCTCCAATCAGCGCCTCTGATCCTGTCTCCCCCAAAAGTGATCTTGTCTGGTACGGAACAGGCAGGAGCGCTAGGTATAAAAGGATGCATTCTCAGACTAACGAGGGAAGTTCTCCAGCCCTTCTAGCGAACGCATACACAAACTCGAAATCATCTCCTAACTTGACTGTCGGAGCATTTTTCCGGGAGCCCCTCCCGGAAAGCGGCTGACGACCCTTGTTCTCTGTGATCTTGCAGTGATAACCAAGTAACCAAGAAGAGTCCAGCCGTGAAGCAGAAGCAAGGTCTTATCGGGGACGAGGTTCCATCATATATTAAAGGAGAAATCATATTTTTTAATTAATATTAGTCAAGAATTAATTGATAATTAGTTTTGTGGCTAAAAGAGATTAATTAAACTTAAGGGACTGGAACTGTATTTATAAGATAATTGCATTTGGGCTATGGATCACCTTGGAATAAAAGGTTGGACGAATTCTATGGGGAAACCCATTAGAAATCGTCCAAGGGATATTCTAAAAGGGTTTATGGGCTGCTTAGGGTTTAAGCAGTCAAATTAGGGTTTCGTAGTTGAAAACCCTAATAGCCTACATGTATATATATAGTACCCTTAAGCCCCAAAAACGTGGAAAGAGTTCCACTAGGGTTTCTGGGTGTTTTGGGCAGCCTCCTCTCTCCTTATTCTTCATCCTCTTGCTCTTGGTGTTTGTGAGACCATTAGAGGAGTAACACTTATGACTCTAAGCTTTCTAAAGTCATTACAAGGAAGATTTGTGGTTGTTATTGCTATATAACAATCAAAGGTAATTCTCTAAACCCTAATTTCAGTTTATAATATGTTAGATCTAAGATTGTATGTCTTGGATACATTGCATGTACAATAGAGAAACCTAGATCCAAGCATTAGGGTTTGCATGAGCACATAGGATGTTCTTATGGCTAAAACCCATCAATACTTTGATGTTTAAACTATTTTGAAAACAAATGTATGAACTTAATGGTTTTGAATAAATTAAAATGTTTTAATTTGGCTCAAATTTTATGGGTGTTACAAGTTGGTATCAGAGCCAGGTTTGAGTGAATTGGAGGAACATTCGTGTGAATCCAGTCTCAAATCAAGGAGGGATTTTCAAAATGGTTTTCAAAAGGTTTTTGAAATAAGTAAAGGAGGATGCAGAGGGTACGATCAGCCAGAGCCAGTAAGTAGACCCCAAAATACCATACAAGTTGTTTGATTATGTGATATGTTAGAACAACATGCTAATACGTACTAGGCAAGGGATCTTCAGGAATTGCATGATAGAATTGCCTGATTATATGATGCCTGCTAGCCTAGGGTTTCCTTTGTATGAAATTGACATCATTATTGTAGTTATTTAGTGTATGCATTATGGTTATACATAATTAAGATCTTATAGCCTAAGAATGTTTGATTTGGCCTTATGTTCTGTTCTTGTATGATTGGGAGCTTAGGGTAGGATTGGATATGCGAAAGTTTATAGGGTCCAGCTTATGTATGACTAGCATATACAAGTGCTGCAGGGTTGGTGGAAGTTTCATGGATGGGAGGGTTGCGTGAGACCAGTAGGTCGGTTGTGGGATAGTGGTGCTCCTCTAGGAGTGGTGGATCGAATGTCTGTTATGTATATGATATTGTTAGGGTGTTGTGGCGATACTTGATGCAAATATGGGTAGGTGTGGAAGGTAGTATGGGCCCGTACTACTGAAAGCATAGGACCCATACGCGTATCAAGGAAGTCACAACCCATAGAGTTTTGTTGGGAGCTAGTTCTCGGGATTATTATGAGGAATGCCTAATATTCTTGTGGCATATTTTCAGTATGGCGATTACAAGACGTCTCGGGGCAGGATCCGGTTCGGGATCGGGATTAGGAGAGGGTGGTCAGGATGGACCAGTTCTACCCAAGGTCATTGGTCAAATGAGTACGGATGAGTTGGATGCCAGGATTCGTGAGATCCTGCATGATGAGGTTGCTGCTATGTTCCGGTCTGAGTTGCCGGAGATGTTTGGGTCGATCAAGACCGCCATGGTTGAGTACTTTGATGAGCGCTATGCAGCTCTTGCGTAGGCGGCTGTCGCGGCAGATACAATGGCTGTATCAGCGGCAGGGGGAGGAACCGGTCGAGGTTTTCAGTATCGGGACTTCGATAATACGAAGCCCGCTACTTTCGATGGAGTTCAGGATCCGATCGTTACTATGAGATGGTTTTTAGATGTGGAGGGTTGTTTCTTCACGTGTTCATGCCCTGCGGATCAGAGGGTGAGGTGTGCTCTGGACCTTTTGAGGCTCGGGGCAAAGGATTGGTGGAGGTTGACTACGGGATCTTATTCTGATGCGCAGCGGGTTGCGGTTTCTTGGGATCAGTTCTGGGAGATGTTCAGCACTCGTTATGTTCCTCGGGTTTAGAGAAAGAGGTTGGCTGAGGAGTTCCTGGAGCTGAAGCAGGATTCAGAGTCGGTGACGGAGATCACCAGGATGTTCACTGAGAGGGTGATGTTTTGCCCGGAATTTTCTTCGGAGCAGGCTCAGATGTCCAGATATCTGAGTATGCTCAAGAGGGATATCAGGCAGTTTGTGTCCATGCAGAGGTGTGATACCTTGTTGGAGCTGCAGGAGGCCGCCAGACGACGGGAGTTAGAGATGGAGTTGGAGTTATGAGAGCAGAGGCAGGCCCCGATGCAGTCGCAGCCGGCGTCGAAATGGTCCAAGACCGTTGACTCTAGGGTTGGAGTTCAGAGCAGCCGCACTTGTGAGAAGTGTGGGAAGGGTCATGCTGGAGTTTGTAGGTCCGATGGTGTGTGTCGTGAGTGTGGGAAAGAGGGGCACTATGTGAGGGATTGCCGTCAGTCAGTCCCAACTCAGGATATGAGAATCTGTTATCATTGTCATCAGGTTGGACACTTGAGGTTCAACTGTCCACAGCTTGCTGCAAGACCGGTGCAGGCTCCAGCACCGGCCGCTTTGAGGATTATGGGTGGAGGTCAGGGTGGAGCAGAGCCTCCGAGGGCTCAGGGACGTGCTTTCCAGCTTACAGCAGAGGAGGTCAGGGCAGAGCCGGATGCAGCTGCGGGTATGTTTCCATTTTGATATCTTGTTGATTTTGTGGTATTGTAAATCTGTTCTCCTTTATCACATGATTCATGGTATGATTGAGGATCTTAGTAGTTATGGGCTGTAGTCGGTTAGCATCCAAGAGGAGGGGTGATCGGAAGATAAGTTATATGATCTCATTGCTTGGAATAGCAACTGCGTTGCGAGAAGTGTTCAGTTGAGATTCAAATTTCCTTGGAGTTCAGGATGTGCGATGTCGGGAGAGTGACCTGTGGAGGTTGCTCACTCCGGAGGGATTTGGTTCCTGGAGAAGAGGGGGAAACTTTATCAAGTCATGCCGGCTGTCAGCAGGAAATTAATAGCCGGTGCACTAAGTGGGGAGAATTGGAAAATTCTCCAGTAAAACAGCAAGTATCCAGGGCTGGTTAGCTGTTTAGATTTATCAGTGTTGTTATCCAAGAGTGTGGCATGATTAGAGCAAATGATAGACAAGTAGGGCAGGGAACAGATCATGGTTTCAGGGAAGGTAGTTGGTCGATGCGAGGCCTGGGTTTAGGCTACGGAAAGGATTCCGGGAACGGAATGGGAGTTCGGAACCCCTAGAGGGCTAGAACAGACTGCATGGGAGAGATTCCCGAGAAAAATGGATCAGGGCGACGTACATCGATTTTTGAGCGGTCGGGATAGACTGAAGGCCGGGAGGCGTACCAGTCTGGCCGAAGGCTCGGGGAACAGTCCAAACATGCTGAAGGCCCAGAAGGGCGATCTAGACATGCTGAAGGTTCTGAGAGTGGTCCAGATAGGCTGAAGGCCTGGAAAGGCGGTCCAATCATGCTGAAGACTCTCTATATGTTAGTGGATCGATATGAGGAGAATGAGTAAATATGTCGCCATGAAATAGTAATCAATATGGTCTGGCCCCAAGTATTGATCATGATGATGGAGTTGGCTGGAGGCCGTGTGTGGGCCTAGTTAGTTATGTGATCGGATTCAGAGTATGTGGGAGCTCGAGAATAGCAGTTGCTCTACATGGTTAGCATAGAGTGGAGTTTAGCTCGGTGTCACTTAGGTGCGGTAAGGGTTGTTGAGTAGACTTCCTGCAAAGGAAAGGTATGTAGCTCCGGAAGGAGTGTGGGTCCTATGAAAGGACGACAGTAGAGTAAATGGATGATCGAAAGTGATTCAGTTGCTGGTAGTAAGCACTGGGATTGTACCAGATATTTGGAAACTCATACGGGTTGGATGCCCGTTAAGGTTATGGCAATGTTGGATGATGCGTAAGCATGTTTCTAGTCTCCTTGGAAGAGGAGGAGGATAGTGGTTCTAGAGTGGAGATTTGGACAGAGGAAGGTGAGACAGCAGGTTAACAGACTCGAGAGTAGTCTGGACCGGTGCCGAAGACTGTATAAGGATATTACAGTCGGAGATCAAGGAACTAGAGATCGTGATAGGAAAGTGTGAGTGGGTTGCACTCCGTTGTATCGAACCGAAGGGTTCGAGGGTGACGCAAGGACAAGATCCTTGGTTTCGAGTATGGTTGTGGTCATGAGTTGTGGATGTAGTGGTGTTCTATCCTAGGGATGGCTGGACCATCATAGGCGTGCCTGGTTTTCCAGCCCGAGGCTGTTTAGGCCAGGTACGATGTGTATGAACATTATAGTTGGGTGTTCAGGAGGGTTGCTCGGAAGCTGTGAATTATTTCATCATGTCAGCACGGTAAGGGATTTGATCCAGGGAGGAAACGGGATGAGTTTCCATCGGTGCAAGTTGATAAAGGTAGCACCAGTTGGGCGAAAGATAGTGAGCTAATATTGGGTCAGGACCCGGTGGTTTAGAATGGTATCCAATTTTTGCAAGTGGAAAATGAATGCGTAAGTCGGAAGTGAGGTAATGTCTTCTGGTGGCATTTAGTCGATGAGTGTTGTTATCAGGGAAAGGAAGCCAGTGGCCGGCTTGAAGCGGTTATCAGGACCCTGCAAGGGAAGAAATGAATTTTTAGGATACGATAGCAGTGTTTGAAGGAATCTGGGTTGGTGTAGATCAGTGGATGCATTGTGGGAGTATCATCCGGAAGTTTGTGTTGTCGCAAGCTTCGAGGACTAAGCCTAATTTAAGTGGGGGAGAATTACAACATCCCAAGTTCAGAACAAGAAGTGAAGGGTGCTAAGTGTAAATAAAGGAAGGGACTCGACGAGTAGGTACGCCCACTCGCCGAGTCAGAGCGGTTTTGGGTATCGAATTAAGTGACCAACTCGTCGAGTCGGAAGCTGTACTCGACGAGTTGGTGCTGGAATGAGAAAACCCTAATCTTAGGGTTTGCATCCTATTTAAAGGACTTTATGTCCCTCTCACATCCTCCTAATCCCCCATAGAGTTCCAGAAAAACCCTAATTGCGTGTGAGGCTTCAATGTTGAGGAGATTGGGGATTGAAAAGAGGAAATTGGTGGAAGAAGCTTGAGAAATTGGAAGCTAGCATCAAGGGGCTTGTATAGATCTGGGATCTACATCAGTTTTGGGCAAATCTTTGAGGTAAGGATCCCTTATCTTGAGCTATTTCCTTTTTGGTTCATCCTTGGTGGTTTTTTTAGGAGTTATTTAACTTGTTTGAGATCTATTTCGGGTTTGGAGTTCAGATCTAGGCTTGTGATGGTCCATAATGTCATAAAGTTTATGTTTAAGAGTTGTTGGTGAAGCCCCTTAGTCCTTAACCCAATCCCTAGTGTGTTTTGGGCCTATATCTCCATGGTTTCACGTAAAGTTTGCAACTTCATGTGAGGGTTAGATTGTAGAAGGGTGGATCTATGGATTTGAGCCTCAACATGGCTCGAATAGCTTCTGAATGGGTTGAGAACTGGAGAGACTCGGCGAGTCACATGGGTGTACTCGACGAGTTGTATGAACATGTGCATGGACTCGGAGAGTTGGAAGAACAACTCGGCGAGACTGTTGAAGATTGCCTTGGACACGGCGAGTCTGTTCTTAGACTCGGCAAGTCTGGTCCCAGAACCCAATCTCTTTTAGGTTAAAGCTTTGGATTAGTGAGTCGGTTGGCGACTCGGTGAGTTGGTTAGGATGGGACTCAGAGATCGTTGGACTCAGCGAGTTAAGTTGTGATATGAGAGTTTTCTGGGTGTGGGAACTCGGCGAGTCGACGGGTTGACTCGGCGAGTAGAAGTCAACCAAGAAGGTTAACTTTGTCTAAGGACTTTGACTTTGACCAAGAGTTGACCAGTTTGACTTCCAAGGGTATTTTGGTAATTCTGGTATTTATGGAATTGGTTCTTTGGTAGTGTCCTGTGGTGAAGTTCGTGTCGGTGATCGGAGCAGCTTGGTTTTATCTCTTCAGTCGGCAATTGCAGGTGAGTTATCCTCACTATATCAACATGGTCTATGGCACCAAGGCCGGCCCTTTATCGGATGGAATTCCGGGTATTGTTTGTTATGTTATTGCTTTGCTAGATCTGCATCCTGGTATTTAGGATGGTATTATGTTAGTGACCTGGTTAAGATCGGTACCCGGTATTTAAGGTAATGCTATGTTAGTGACCTGGTTAAGGTCGGTACCCGGTATATAGGGTAATGTTATGCTAGTGACCGGTCAGGTCTAGACATGCACAAAGACCCGATCCGATCCGATCCGGATCCGGATCCGATCCGGTTTGATTATGTCACGCCCAATCCGATTCAACCTTTAATTCGAACCGATTTCAAACCGGATTTGACCGGTTTTCCGAGCCCCGCATCCGATTCGGTTTAATCCGATCCGATCAGAAATCCGATCCGATTTTCTCTATTTTTTTAAATACACATTTTTTGGACCTCAAATATAACACAAAATGCAACATGGGTACATTAAAATAGTTAAAACATACATCAAACGTCGAATTAGAAAGAGTTTTTAAACTAGTTAAATAATAATAATAATAAAGTGGCGTTATAACATTTAGCCAAATGGAAATAGTTTTTGTGGTCTTCCACTTCGTGTCGCCTTCATTTAATTATTCTTCAACCGCCACGCAAGTAACTAGGGGTCTCATCAATGCCATATTCTTCATCCCCGTCTTCATCTTCGACTTCATCATCATCGTCTTCGTCTTCCGGAGGTGTTGATAAGCCTTGTGCATATTCTTCATCCATGATCTCCGGTTCAACATTTTGTGATAGTGGGCCTTCTAGTGATGCCAAGTGTTGTATACGTTCCACAGAATCCAAGTAATCCTTCAAGGAAACGCAAACCTCTACCGCAACCGGGGTAAGATTCGTCCTCAACTTTGATAAAACTCTTCCACTAAAAGAAAAAGCGGATTCCGAAGCTACCGTGGAAGCTTGGACGGTTAGTAAATCACGGGCCATGACGGAGAGAATAGGAAATTGTGCTTCCTTTTCTCTCCACCAAGCCAAAAGATCCAAATTTTTAAATTGTGGTGCACTCATGAATTTTAAAAAGTTTGAACCCATATAAATTCCAAGTTCGCTACTAGGCGTTAATGTGCGTGCTCTTTTGTTTTGCTCCTCCAAAAGGTAGTTATAGAGGTCGATATGAAAATCCGTTCGACCCCCACCACTACCTGATGCACCGCTAGTAGAGTCGGTTACACTTGCAAAAGTGTTTGACATATTGCCATATTTTATAGCGTAAATGTCAAACAAATTAGTAAAAGTATCATTAAAAATGTTTATTTGGTTACGGATGTAGTTTGAGTTATCTTTGTGCAAATTTAAAGACATAGCAATTTTGGTAATCAAAGCCTCTACACCCGTAACATTGATACATGGGTTTAATGCCGCGGCGCAAGTAAAAAGTGGTGGCATTTCTTTGAAATATTTGACTAGTTTTTGTCTCATTGGTCTCGTAACCAAAACAAATATTTCACTTCTTTGTTCAAAACGTTCCAATTGTGCGGACATCAACCATAATTCATTTAGTAACAACGGACTTGTAGGGTAATACACACCCGATAGAAAAGTGGTTGATTGTTTAAAAACTTTTAACATTTCCACAAACTCTTCCATCAAATCCCAATCATAATCCGAAACCGGGTTTTTTCCTTTTGAAATTGTGTCGTAAAATAATTGCAAAGCGATTCTTTGACGTGTCAAACTTTCAAACATCATGCATGTTGAACTCCATCTAGTGTCACAATCCCAATGAGGACTATATGGAGTTACGTTAATGGAAATGGCAAACTTTCGATATTTTTCCATTGTAGCTTTATTTTTTCCAAAAACTCTAGTTAACACAATTTTGAATTTTTCAATCGTCGAATCTATCATTTTTAAACCATCTTGTACCGCAAGATTAATAATGTGACAAACACATCTAGTATGAAAAAACGAGCCATCTAAAATAGGTTTATATTTTGCAATTAATCTTTTTGCCGCGGCGGTATTGTTACTTGCATTGTCAAACGAAATAGAGAAGATTTTGTCGCGTAAATTATAAGTCTATAACGCTTACTAAAATTGCAAATAATCTTGCCCCCGTGTGAGGATGCGCAAAAAGTTCAAAAGCAATAACTCGTTTGTTCATTACCCAAATAGAGGGATCTATCCAATGTGCCGTGACACAAAGATAGCTTTTGGGACAACTACCGACGGAGGACCAAACGTCACAGGTTAAAGAAACACCGGTTTTTATATTTAAAAATCCGAATTGCATATCTTTTTTGGCTATATCCCAATACTTTAAAGCATCATGTCTAAGAGAAGTGCGACTTACTTGCCGGTATTGCAGTTGCATTTTTCCCCGCAAAATCCTTGTTAATCGTGGGTTGTCGAAGTGGTTGAAAGGATAGCCCTCTTGAATCACGAACTTGCAAAAGCTTTCACGAAGGTCATCATTGTTGTAAATGAAGATCGACCCGTCGGGAGTAATATTTGGTTGACTTTGATCGCTTTGACCTTTTACAGCCGAACAAGTTTTTGTTGTATGACTCCTTAACGTGCTATTGCCATCTTTTCCCAAAAACATTCCGCACTTCTTGCATCTCGCTTTTTCCTTCCCGTTCGACAACAAACACAAATCGTAATGTTCCCACACTTCTTTACTCCGAGTGGTTGGTATGATTTTAACCACCGTTGCATCTGAATCTTGACCCGCGGTTGAATTTCTCGAGCTTATTTTTTTGAGTATTATGAAAATAAGTAGTAAATTTTTTGTGTAAAATTGAAATGTAGCAAATGAAAGGTATATATAGGTGTTTAGAAGTGCCAAAAAGTCAAAAAAAAGTCAAATTAGCCGTTTTTTTTAAGTTCTAACGACTAGTTTAAAAAAAAAATCAAATTTTCCCGTTTTTTAACGGTAACAAAAAAATCCGGTTTCAAACCGGTTTTGGATCCGGTTCGGTCAAAATCCGGTTCTCGATCTGGGGGTCTAATCCGATTCGCTATCCGAAGTCTCGATCCGGTTTCAATCCGGTGGCCGGTTCAATCCGATCCGGTTCGGTCAAAACCGGTTTTGACCAAATCCGGTTTTCGGATCGGATCGGATCCTATAGCCCAAACCGGTTTTTGTGTGCATGTCTAGTTAGGTCGGAATCCTTGTTAGGATGTTGATATGCTATGTGATCTGTTAGACTGTTTGTCTGGTTAAGGATTTTTTATGTGGTTAATTGTTGTATGTGCACATGGTTGTTTGACGGGGGTTGGGTTGAGGCGGGTCCTGCTTTCTGCTGTAGGCCAACATACCCACCGCGGACCGGATATTTCGAAAGCCCGACGAACGGTTCGGATAGGCTGAAGGCCCCAAGATGGCGGACCAGACGTGCCGAGGCTCAGAGAGTGGACCAGGCCGACTGAAGGCCCGGTGTGGGCGGACCAATCATACTGTAGACTTGGAGGGTGGATCAGGTGGACTAAAGGCCCGGTGCGAGCGGACCAGTCACACCGTAGACTCGATGTACATGGCTAGACTCGGAGGGTGGATCAGGTGGACTGAAGGCCCGGTGCGAGCGGACCAGTCACACAGTAGACCCGATGTGCATGGCTGTTCTTTTTGTGATATGTTATGTGTATGTTTATGTGTGGTTGGTATTTTGGGGGTAACTCACTAATCTTTCGGGCTTACAGTTCAGTGTATTGTTTCAGGTACTTCTGGAGATCATGGCAAGGCGAAGGCGTGATCGTACCGCTCCTCATGTTTTATGATTTATGTGATATGGTTCTGGGGAATACTCTGATGTTTAAACTATTTTGAAAACAAATGTATGAACTTAATGGTTTTGAATAAATTAAAATGTTTTGATTTGGCTCAAATTTTATAGGAGTTACAAGTTGGTATCAGAGCTAGGTTTGAGTGAATTGGAGGAACATTCGTGTGGATATAGTATAAAGACATATGAGAACGAATACCCGTTATGTTACATAATATGCATGTGGGTTATAAATCCACATTAACAACGTAATTCACGAGACTTGTCTAGATCAGTAAAGTGTTGTCATCTTACTCTAATAGGTGACCAAACATACCTAAACGGTTTCTTGGTACATGCCTACCATTTCTAGTTGTCCAAAAAAAGGAGGAATATTAGTGTAGTACTCCGGTACGTAACCTGTAACCTGACACACATCAGTGTCATAGAACAGAGCTCTACTCTTCGTTCCAATCTCACACTGTCACACCCCGAGCCGACGACGGAAACACCAAGGGTGACATACAGTACAAATCTCAGAAGAGAGATTATCTTTAATTAATAATATCAATTACATTAACTAAACTGATACATATTTATCTTCGTGTGGCTTTCCCTTCCTTACGCTAAGCTTCTCTTTATCCTATGAGCACATGTGATTTTGAAAACTTCAACGTGATGTTGGTGAGTTCACAAGTTTATAAGTTTCGATAAAAATCTTTGAAAAATTTTAGGATATTTATTAATGAATATATTATTCTTTCATAAGTTCCTTATTTCTTAGGTTCCAAATTCGAAGTTTCTAAAAATCATATTTTCGTTGCCTAATTCTTATCGTTAGGATGTAGTATCAATCCTAATTTTCTTTCTTTTAAATCTTTCTCTCTTTTAGGATATATTACATATCCTAGCTTTTATAATTGTTATCGAATTCTTTTTAATCGGATCATCTAACTACTTGAAGGAGTCACTCTAGGCAGTTTAAGTAAAGATTTTCCAAAAAATATTACCATGAGGCCCTATAATCGGCGCTATGAACCAATATATGCCCCGCACGACGCTTCATCGGACGTTGAATAATATTATTTTTATATTTAAGAAAGTTATCATGTCGAGATTATAGCTAGCAATCAAGGTGGGAGTTTCAGCCTCATATAGATATATACATATCTTTGTAGCTCACGCAAGATTAACGATTATAGGTTCGGGTTTATCCGAATTTAATCACGCTATAGGATGAATAATAGCAACTCACTAACACATGTTTATTTAATCTTAAGTACGATTATAGTTTTATATTTTCTTTCTTTCATCTTTGTCTAATGAAATTTTTCCCTAATTATCACTATATATATATATATATATATATATATATATATATATATATATATATATATATATATATATATATATATATATACTCTTTTACCATATATACAATAATTATGATTATTTTAATAACTGGATATAAGGGAAGAGTAACAACTAAGTATAATGCATATCCTTATATTCGGCCAACATTACTTCTATGTACTAAGTTATCTTAGGAAATTGGCTAACGTAACATCTTGGTATAATCTTTTCCCAGTATAACGGATAGCATAACGATTAAGCATAATATCATTGCTTAAGTCTAGACAAAGTTTCTACCAACATATTATCCCATCGCTTCATTATATATATATATATATATATATATATATATATATATATATATATATATATATATATATATATATATATATATATATATATATATATATATATATATATATATATATATATATATATATATATATATATATATGGAGAGATTCAATCGAGAACACCAAAAAAATTTAGAACGCGAGAACAATTGTAGATTAATCATTTTATAAGATATAAATGGAATTTTATCATCTAATTAAATTATGATTTCCTAAATTTTAGTGATTATGATAACAATTACCCAAAATATCTCATTTTTTTTTTTATATATTCTATTCTTTTAATGAATTATAAAATCGCGATTTAATGTCTTTATCTTAGAAAATGTTTTTTTGTTTTATTTCATTTTTCATTTTTTTGTTTCACTTTTAGCAATCAAATATCAAGAGAATGAATAATTTATCGGTTTACGTCATTGATTTTTTTAAAAAAATTTCTTCATAAATAATTATTTATACATTTCATTTATAAATGAATAAAATTGTAAATTATAAATGAATTAACTTAGTTGTATTTATGAATACACTTGTAATCGTAAATGAATAAAACTTGAGAAAAAAATTTATAAAATCAACTAAAATGGTAATCGTATATAAATACATAAAAAAGCATTTGTATTCATATAAGAATATAATTATAATAGTAAATGAATAAGTTACTATATTTTTTTTTGAAACGAAAACTAGTCCTATGATGACAATCATAAATAAATAAAACACATTTTCACTCCTTCCGAGAGAGGCGTTGGTGTCGGTGTTTTGGTAAATCTCCCACTATATTTTAGGTTTGTATGTTCAAGTTTAAAACTTATGTAATTTGAAGATTTTATTTATGCATCTTGGTTGGAATTTAAGTAGTCTGCACCTTGCTGAAATTTAAGTAAATTCGTGGGTTTGTTTTTTTCTTCTGGAATTCTTTTTGTAAACGAGATTTTAACGAGCTTGAGCCAAACTTAAGCTCGTTTAGGCTCAGTTAGACAAAACGAGTTGAACCCGAGCCAAGCCCAAGCCTATATATTACTTCACGATCCAATCTCAATCTCTTTATTTGGGGCTCGAAACGAGCCACGTTCGAACTCGAGGCATACAAATTTTAAGCGAGCCGAGCTCGAGCTTGGTCAGGTTCGGGCTCGGATCGGCTCATTTGCACCCCTAATCCCAAGCCAGTTCCATCTGTGAATAACGTCCATCTCCCCACGTTCTCTTCTTCTAGAAGTTGGTTGGCTTTTATCTCAACTCCAGCTCTTAGATCATCACTAAAGTCAGCCACAAAATCTGCCAAAGCTTGGTACTTTATGGCAGATCTTGGTTCGTACTTTATGTCATATGTGCTTAGCTTCACGGACCATTTTGCCAATCTTCCTGACATTTTTGGTTTTCTCATGACACATTCAATTGGATAGTTAGTTCTTAAATTTATAGGGTGTGTTTCAAAATAATGTCTTAACTTAGTAGAAGTTGTTACTAATGCAAGTATTAGTTTCTTAAGGTGGGAATACCTGGTCTCAGGATCCAGGAGACTTTTACTTACATAGTAGATGGGATGTTGGTCCCCATTGAGATCCTTAGCTAATACTGCACTTAACACGTTTGAGGATATTGAGAGGTAAAGAAGGAGTGGTTCCCTGTTTAATGGTTTAACCAATAGGGGTGGTGAACTTAAATATATTTTAAGTTCCTGGAAAGTGTCTTCATGTTCGTGGGTCCATTCGAATCTTTTGTTCTTTTTCAAGATGTCATAGAAAGGCTTGCATCTTTCCGAGATGAACTTGTTTAGGGCTGCCACTCTTCCTGTTAGTCTCTGAATATCTTATGTCGAGGATGGTGATTTTAGGTTAAGGATGGCCTTGATTTGCTCCGGGATTGCTTCAATTCCTCTTTTGGTCACCATGTATCCTAGAAACTTACGCGATCTCATCCCAAAGTGACACTTGGAGGGATTCAACTTCATGTTATATTGGTTTAGGATGTTGAAGGCTTCTTCAAGATCCTTGAGGTGATCCTCGACTTTTTTGGACTTGACCACCATGTCATTGATGTAGACTTCCATGGTGTCCCCTAATTTCTCTTTGAACATCTTATTGACCAGTATTTGTATGTTGCACATGCATTTTTAAGACCAAATGGCATGGCAGTGTAACAATAGATACATGTTGCAGTTATGACGTGTCTTCTGGCTCAGGCGGTTTCATCTGGATCTGTTGGAATCCTATTGATGCGTCCATGAATGTTAATAAGTCATGACCTGGTATTGCCTCTATCATGGAGTTGATGTGTGGTAAAGGGAAAGAATCCGTGGGACAAGCCTTGTTGAGATCCGATAATCTACACACACTCTCCATTTTCCGTTCTTCTTTTGTACCACGACCACATTAGCTAGCCATCTTGGGAATTTCACCTCCCTGATCATGCCTGTTCTAAGAAGTTTCTCTACTTCTTGTATGACTTGGTTTCTTTCTGGTGCAAACTTCCTTCTCTTTTGGGGTATCGACCTGAAAGACGGATCAATGTTAAGTTTATGGGTTATTATGCTTATATCGATACCTGTCATGTCCTCATGCTTCCATCCGAACATCTTGCTTCTAGCCTTGAGGAACTTTATGAGATCATGTCCGATTTATTCGGGCATTGAGGATCCTATGAGAACCTTGGCTTCAGGATCCTTAAGGTTCAGGGGCACTTCTTTTATATATTGTTATCTTGCTTCTAGCACGTATCGTGCCCCCTGCCTTAACTGCTATGCTTTTTGTGGCACCATCAAAGATTTCATCGAAGTCTTGTAGCATTCCTTGGATTCTTGTTGGTCTCCTATGATCTTCACTGCCCCCCATGGGGTAGCCATATTTAAGCATTGATGATACGTGGATGGAACGACCTTCATTTCGTGGATTCATGATCTACCTAGTATAACATCATAAGAGGATAATGTATAAATTACACAAAAATGTTGTATAGAGTTTACCCCCTCTATGTAGATTGGTAGCTTTATCTCGTTGATGGTGTGTTTGGTTTCGCCACTGAATCCAATCAAAAATGAGGATCTTGCGACTATCTCAGACTCTGGGATGTTCATTCCCTTCAATGCGTCTAGGAGTATGATGTTGACCGATGATCCTCCATCGATGAGGATCCTACTAACAAAATGGTTGGCGATGTAGAGTAATCACTAATCCGTCATGATGAGGATCCTAGATATCTTGCATATCCGCTTCGTCGAATGTAATATCCTTTTCGTTTGTGATCGATGTGTTCTTCTGTGGTCCTTTTTCCTTCTCCGTTTTGGATACCTTGGCGTACCTTTTTGCTACAGAGTAAGAGGTACCACAAATGCCAGATCCTCTAGAGATCATATTGATGGGTTTTGAGCATCCTAATAACCTTAAGGTGCACATACAACCCTAAATGCTTTGGATCAATGTTTTCTCTAATTATACATGCAATTTGATTTTCCAAAGCATTACCCTACCAAGCATGCAAAACATGGGTACTTGTATAAAAAAAACTAGTTAGATGACATACCTTTCTTGTAGCTTGTTTCCTTGGACCTTTAAGAGCCTAGCACCCCAAATGTGATGCCTCAAATGCTTCACACACCAACACCAACAATGGAGGACTTAAGAGAGTATTACTTGCACTAAAAAATCGGATATGCTCTTCCAAAGATCACTAGTGGCTGATTTCATGAGCTAAAGGGGTTTTTATATACTGTGGCAAGGATTAGTGTTACATCCATGTAAACCCTAATGTGCATGATTTTTCATCTTACTTAGGCACCATAGGTTAAAACTCCATGGACTATCCATGGACTACCATGTTGGTTTAGCCCAACCTAAATAATTATAGGCCCACACTATAAGAATCATTGATTTTCCAAATCAACCCCTTACATTTAATTAGTCTATTTGATCACCAAATTATTTCCAAATTAATTTTTGATCAATACTAATTAAATAATATGATTTCATATTAATATATTAGAACTTATAAAATATTAATAAATCATAAATAACCTCTTCTCAAAAGTCCATCCAAATGTTCTGGTGACATGCAACCCAAATGGACCATGCTACTATCGGGTCAAGTACATACCAATTATAGTTATGGACTTAGACACCTTATCCAACAGTCTCCCACTTGGATAAGTCTAATAACTATAGCTGCAAGTATGACTTAAAACATCGACTAGCAATCGTAGCTCTTAAAAGCCTCTGTCGAACTGTGACGCACCATTTTAGATAAGTGATCATATAATCCTCTGTTCTCAAGATATCAGCCGGAAAAATACATGGAGCAACGTCATACTTATTGTCCAACAGTTTGTTTCCTGATTTCCGATTTGTTTGACATAGAACTTAATCGAACACATCAATTTAGTTCTGACCGGGCCCGACACATATGTCAAAAAAAAATCATCGAGAGGCCCAAGATATCACTTTTAATTCTCCAAGGACTGAAAGGAACACATAAACTTCGAATCATATTATTGTCCTAACCACTCGTTAAATTGTACACAACAACACGTTTTATAGCATCAAGTTACTGATGCAGTTTCATACTATCAATATACAACCAACTCATAGTCAACAACTCATATCTCTTGGTTTGAAGACTCATATGATATTATCATCTCACGATCACTCGAGATAAATTCCATGAAGTGATACAAGTGAGTGTGGGTTTAATCCAATACTCAGACCTTATGAGCACTCATGAATGTTGTAGCAATCCTTTTCTATGTCTAATACAATTCATACAATCTACAAGCAAAATTCATGACAGTCTTGCTTCAATACCTACTTCCAAAGTATGATCGGCTGTGGATAGTTTGAATAATATAACTATTCTGGAAGTCAAAACATGCAAAGTGAAACAATAGTAAATGATTGACACAAGATAGTGAAATTACTTATAAATAAAAAACACCTTTTATTTAATCATCAAATGTCAATTACATTTCAACTATTACAAGTTTCAAAACTATCTAATCATTAAAACTAATATCGTCCTTCAGCCCGATGCGCCTCGCATGCTGTAAGTTCTTAACCTTTCTTAGTCCCTTCGTGAGGGGATCTGATGGGTTCTCCTCTGATGATAACCTATTTGCTACGAGGAGTCATTCTTCTATTCGATGTCTTATGAAGTGATATTTTCTGTCGATGTGCCTGGATCTGCCATGATCCCTTGGTTCCTTAACTAAGGCAACCGCACTCTCGCTGTCATAGAAAATCTCCATAGGCTCCTTTATAGCTAGTACAACTCCAAGGTCTCCGATGAAGTTCTTCAACCATATTGTCTCCTTCGCCGCCTCGCTTGTTGCTATGTACTCTGATTCGCACATTGAATCAACTACTGTCTCTTGCTTGGAACATTTCCATGTTATTGCTCCTCCATTCAGGTAAATACCCGGCCCGAATGAGATCGGAAATTATCTATGTCGGTCTAAAAGTTGGCATCACTATACCCCACCACTCTCAAGTCATCACTCCCAACGAGGGTAAGGACCTAGTCCTTAGTCCTCCGCAGGTACTTGAGAATGTTCTTTACTGTAGTCTAGTGAGCCTTGCTAGGATTCCCTTGATATTTTCTGAGCATGCTCAAAGCGAATGTCACATCATGGCAAGTACAAGTCATAGTACACATGATCGAACCAACTGCGGAAGCATATGGTATCCAACTCATCTAAGCTATCTCAGCCTCTATACTCGGACTCTGAGTTTTACTCGGTTTTTTATTGCTCTGGATCGGAAAGTCATATTATCTCTTGGATCCATCATGCTGAATCTTTTCAACACCTTTTCCAAGTAGGTACTCTGACTAAGTCCAATTAGTCTCTTACTCCTATCTCTCAATATCCATATCCCAAGAATATTGGCAGCTTCTCCGAGGTCCTTCATAGCGAAACATTTCCCAAGCCAAGACTTAACCTCCTGCAAGGTTGGTATATCATTTCCTATGAGAAGTATGTGATCCACATATAGCACCAGAAAGCTAAATATGCTCCCACTAGCCTTGACATATACACAGGACTCATCCTCGCTTCTCGAAAAGCCAAACTCTTTGACTTTCTCATCGAAACAAAGATTCCATCTGCGAGACTCTAGTTTCAATTCATAAATGGATTTCTCAAGCTTACACACTCTATTAGGGTACTTTGCATCGACAAAACCCTCTGGCCGACTCATGTAAACATCCTCAACCAACTTTCCATTAAGGAAAGCGGTTTTGACATCCATTTGCCATATTTCATAATCATGAAATGCAGCTATGGCTAGCATAACCCTAATAGACTTAATCTTCGCTACTGGTGAGATAGTCAACTCCTGGAGTTTGAGTAAAGCCATTCACAACCAGTTGCGTCTTATAAGTGTGTACCTTCCCATCGATGTCGGTCTTCTTCTTGAAGATCAATTTGCACCCGACTATCTTATGACCTGGTACATTGCCAACCAAGTTCCAAACTTGATTGTCATATATGGACTGAATCTCGTTGTCCATCGCCTGTTTCCATTTAGCAGACTCGGGGCCTGCCATGGCTTCCTTGTAGTTGTTAGATTCATCCAAATTTATCAGTGTGCTATCATTGATAACTGTATCACCCTCAAATGTTATATGAAAACCATATAACAAGGTGGAACACTAACTCTACTGGAACACCTCAGAGGTGCGGACTCGTCAATCGGCACAACATGAGTTTCCTCCTCAGGTTGATCGCTGGTGTTTGAGGTTCCTTCACCACTTGACTCTTGAAGCTCTTCAAGTTCAATTTGCCTCCCACTGTCTCCTTGGCCTATGAGCTCTCTCTCGCGAAAGACTCCTCTCCTCACTACGAAGACAACATTATCACTCAGTCTGTAGAAGAGATAACCAAAGGATTTCTATGGGTAGCCAATGAAAATACACCGCCCACTTCGAGGTTCGAGCTTGTCGTGAGTCTCGTATCTCACAAAAGCCTCGCAAACCCAAACCTTGATGTGTGCTAATGAGGGAACCGTCCCTATCCACATCTCATGAGGTGTTTTGGCAACCTTCCTAGTTGGGACTAGATTAAGGATATCGACACCAGTATCTAAGGCATACCCCTAGAATGAGATAAGTAACGAAGCTCGACTCATCATGGAACGAACCATGTCCAACAAGGTTCGATTGCGCCTCCCAGCCACACCATTAAGCTGTGGTGTCCTAGGTGGCGTCAATTGTGAAACAATTCCACATTCCTTAAGATAGTCAAGGAACTCGATACTAAGATACTCACCACCCCAATCGGATCGGAGCATCTTTATCTTCCTATCCAGCTAATTCTCCACTTTTTTTTTAACCTCTTTGAATTTCTCAAAGGTTTATGACTTATGTTTGATTAAGTAGACATAGCCATATCTACTGTAATCATCAGTAATAGTCGCATAGAAGCGGTTAGAATCCCTTGTGGCGGTTCTGAAGGGCCCACATACATCGGTGTGTATGAGATCCAACAAAACTTCACCCCTTTCACAAGTACCAGTGAAGGGTGACTTGGTCATCTTTCCAAGTAAGCAAGATCCGCAAGTGTCATACGACCTTAAGTTGAATGACTCCAAAACTCCAGCCTTTTGGAGTTGGCCTATGCACTTCTTGCTGACATGTACAAGACGACAATGCCATAAGCATGCCTTATCCAATTCATTGGAAGAATCAATGTGCAACACATTATTTCCTAAGTTGTCTACAACTGTAACATCCCAAATTTCAGAAGTATGATTTAAGGGTTAAAGTGTAATTTTGAAGCAGGGACTCGACGAGTAGGTACGCTTACTCGCCGAGTCGGAGCGGGTTTGGGTCGTGAATTAAGTGACCAACTCACCGAGTCGGAAGTTGGACTCGACGAGTTGGTGCTGGAATGAGAAAACCCTAATCTTAGGTCTGAGGTTGCTACTTCAGATATAGGCTTGTGATGGTCCATAATATCATAAAGTTTCAATCATTTAGTTGTTGGTGAAGCCCCTTTGTCTAAAACCCAAGCCCTAGTGTGTTTTAGTCCTATATCCCCATGGTTTCACGTAAAGTTTGCAACTTTATGTGAGGGTTAGATTGTAGAAGGGTGGATCTATGGATTGGAGCCCTTGAATGGCTCGAAAAGCCTCTTAATGGATTGAGAACTGCAGAGGCTCGGCGAGTCACATGGGTGTACTCGACGAGTTGTATGAACATGTGCATGGGATCAGCGAGTTGAAAGAACAACTCGGCGAGTCTGTTGAAGATTTCCTTGGACTCGGCGAGTTTGTTCTTGGACTCGGCGGGTCTAGTCGCAAAACCCAATCTCTTTTGGGTTAAAGCTTTGGATTAGTGAGTCGGTTGGCGACTCGGTGATTTGTACAGGATAGGACTTAGAGATCGTTGGACTCGGCGAGTCTTGGGGCGACTTGGCGAGTAGAAGTCAACCAGGAAGGTTGACTTTGTCGGAGGACTTTGACTTTGACCAAGAGTTGACCAGTTTGACTTCCAAGGGTATTTTGGTAATTCTGGTATTTATGGAATTGGTTCTTTGGTAGTGTCTTGTGGTGAAGTTCGTGTAGGTGGTCGGAGCAGCTTGGTCTTATCTCTTTAGTCGGCAATTACAGGTGAGTTATCCTCACTATATCGACAGGGACTACGACACCAAGGCCGGCCCTTTATCGGATGGAAATCCGGGTATTCTTTGTTATGTTATTGCTTTGCTAGATCTGCATCCTGGTATTTAGGATGGTATTATGTTAGTGACATGGTTAAGGTCGGTACCCGGTATTTAGGGTAATGTTATGTTAGTGACCTGGTTAAGCTCGGTACCTGGTATATAGGGTATTGTTATGCTTGTGACCGGTTAGGTCGGAATCCTGGTTAGGATGTTGATATGTTATGTGATCTGTTAGACTGTTTGTCTGGTTAAGGATTTGTTATGTGGTTAATTGTTGCATGTGCACATGGTTGTTTGACGGGGGTTGGGTTGAGGCGGGTCCTGCTTTGTGTTATAGGCAAGCATACCCAGGGCGGACCGGATATTCCGAAGGCCCAACGAGCTGTCCGGATAGGCTGAAGGCCCCAAGAGGGTGGACCAGACGTGCCGAGGCTCGGAAAGTGGACCAGGCCAACTGAAGGCCCAGTACGGGCGGACCAGTCATATTGTAGACTCAGAGAGTGGGCCAGGTGGATTGAAGGCCCGGTGCGGGCAGACCAATCACATTATAGAATCGATGTACATGGCTAGACTCAGAGGGTGGACCAGGTTGACTGAAGGCCCGGTGCGGGCGGACCAGTCACACAGTAGACCCGATGTGCATGGTTGTTTTATTTGTGATATGTTATGAGTATGTTTATATGTGGTTGGTATTTTGGGGGTAACTCACTAAGCTTTCGGGCTTACAGTTTAGTGTATTGTTTCAGGTACTTCTGGAGATCGTGGCAAGGCGAAGGCGTGATCGTACCGCTCCTCATGTTTTGTGATTTATGTGATATGGTTTTGGGGAATACTCTGATGTTTAAACTATCTTGAAAACGAGATGTATGAACTTAATGGTTTTTGAATGAATTAAAATGTTTTAATTTGGCTTGAATTTTATGGTCGTTACAACAACCATCACAGTTTCATATACACCATTACAAGGTAATGCTTTAAAATAAAAAACACCATTATAAAAAGCATTAATAGCACCAATTTCATTATCAAATGAAAAAGTAAAACCTTGCTTGTACAAACCATGAAAGGAAATAATATTAGTCACCATTTCAGATGAGTAGCAACAATTATTCAATTCTAATTCTAACCCACTACTAATAAATAAAGAGTAAACTCCAATCTTGGTGACAGGTGAAACCTTCCTAATCCCCATGATCAAGTTTATCTTTCTGTGCTCCACATCCTTACTTCTTTTTAGGCCATGCACATCAAAACAAATGTGAAATCCACGACCTGTATCAAGGACCCAAGAACAAGAATGTGATGAGTTATTAGATAGAATAGTATAAATACATGCATGGGTGGCCTTAACCTTCCTATCTTTGACATCCTGTAAGTATTTGGAGCAGCTTCGCTTCCAGTGCCTTTTCTCATGACAATAGAAACACTCTGCTTCCTTAGGAATGGTAGAGGGAGCAGCAGAACCAGCCTTTGTCCCACTTGAAGGGATCCATCAAGAGACTTTCCTTTGTGGATCTTAGAGGGAGCCTTCCTCTTCTTCCCCTTTCATTTTCCAATTGCCAGAACAGGGGCGGTGGTAGGACTAGTAACAACCGATTTACCTTTGAAACTAGTTTCAGCAGTCCTCAAAAGCCCTTGAAGTTTTCTAAGTGTGACCTCCTCCTTGTTCATATGATAGGTCATGCGGAACTGATCATAACATGGAGGTAAGGAGTGTATAATGATATCTATAGCCATCTCCTCATTCAATTTTAGCAAATGGTCCACAAACCTTTGCATTTTCTGCAAGTGGGCCGTGATGGGTTAACCATCCTTCATCTTAGTTGTTATCATGGAAGAGATGATTTCATACCAATTGATATTGCCATATTTATACCTATTTTTAGGCAATATTTAAGTACATTTTTATTAATAAATTGATAATATGTTTAGAATAATGATACTTATGACTTTAAATTGTTATTTTCAGTCAATTAAAAGGATTTTCGAAGAGAGGGACCAAAAGTGACAATATGGGGAACATGGGAGGCTTGAAAGACAAGAAAAGAATAAATCCACGATAAGTACTGAATTCATGACGTGGCAAAGTTGGCCACGACGTGGCACGAGTGTTTTAGAAGATAGACATCACGACGCAAAGGATTTCCTTGTACGATACGGATTACTTGAAGCCCACGACGTGGCAAAGCTGCCCACGACGTGGCGCGGGTTTTTGGAGATTATTTAAGTTCTCCTGATTATTACGAAAGAGAGAAGCTTTTGGCTGAAGGAAAGAGTTCCAAGAGACGATTCAGATCGAAAGAAAGGTTCTGGAAGAAGGTTTTCAACACCAAAAAGAATAGAGGTTTATATCTTGGTTAAATTAGAACATGTTTTCTTTCAATTTAAGTTGTGTTGGTTTATTAGTTGCTAGGATGAGCAGCTGAATCTAGCTACTCTTGTTTAGCTAGATGAAGATTCAACCTTTTGAATAGTTCAATGTTTATGGATTAAGTTTAGTTGGTAAAAATTACTTGTGTTTGATCTGTATAACCTAGCATGCTATTGTTTGTTTCTTTAATTGTTTGATTGCGTGTTCTGTGTAGCTTAGTGACCATTAACTGCATGAACTTGTTTACCTAATGATTTAGTGAACATTAAATTGTTAGAGCTAGGATTGACCAATCTTAGTTAGCAATTAGAATAAATAAGCTTAGCTGTGCTAGAGAACGTGTATTGTGACCATAATTGCGTTTATATTACAAATCTTACATAGTATATTTGCATTTATAATTAGTTCTGTGTTTAATTATGTGTGAACATACATGGTTTGACATGAATTAGTTAATTATTGGTAAGTTAGAACTAAATTACTAATACAACTAAAAACCAACTTAATAATCCGTAATCATTAGCTAGCCATAAGGAAGAAGTGGATTCAAACTAAACAAGAGTGTGTTTTTAATTATTGAATTTGATTTAAGTTCATCTGATCTTGTAAAATCAGATAAAACCCTTTTAAACTTGTTAATAATTAGGTTAATTTAATATAAGTAAATTAATTAGAAACACCGTTCCCTGTGATCGACACCCGACTTACCCAAACTATACTGTAATCTGACTAGGTACACTGCCTATAAGTGCATAGTTAGTTAAGTCTGTTAGGTTATAAAAATATTAAAATTAGTGAGTACTTTTGTGCACATCAGGTTTTTGGCGCCGTTGTCGGGGAACGACTTAGTTTTTAGCTCATTTATTTGCATTAAATTAATCGATCCTTCTTGTGGGGTAAAAACCACAAAAAGTTAATTTTTCAGCAAAATAAAGTTTTTCTGTTAGTCACAGAGTCCACGACGTGGCCATATACCTGCCACGATGTGGACAGTTAAAAAACTAGATTTTTAATTGTTAGATAGTTTTTCTTATTTTAGTTCAGTTTTACGTTTTTAGTTTAGCAAGTTGCAGGAGTTCATGACCAGAAGCTCAAACACACACTTGGTGCCGCCACTTGAAGATCCCGAGTCTGCGCTTCACAAGAAAAAGACGCCTTTACAAGAATTGAAGTCAGCTTTTTCTAGGAAGTCGGGAAAGAAGACAGGAGAGTCAAGTTCACCCGCGAGGCACAAGAGCAATCTTGAGCATTTGGATCATACGCCCGTCCAAACCGAGTCCGAAAGCGATACCGAGCCGGAATTTGAAGAACACACGAGCGAACCCAAGAAGGAGCCAAGGAACGAGATGGCAGCAATTGAAGAAATGTCCATGGGAGCTTACAAGAAGCAGATCCGAGAAGATGTGGGTCCCGGTTTAGTCCAACCCGCAATACCTGCCACTGCCACATTCGAGATGAAGGGGCACATATTGACTGCACTAAAGGACATCCCATTTTTCGGGAAAGATCATGAGGATCATTTTAAGAATTTAGATGAAGTCAACGACATTGCGGATTACTTCAATGTCCCAAATGCCAACAGAAACACAGTCTTGCTTAGGATGCTTCCCATCACTTTCAAAGGAGCTGCTAAGGAGTGGTTAAAGGCACTCCCACCGAGTACAATTACCACTTGGGCTCAAATGCGTGAGCAATTCCTGGACCAGTTTTTCCCACCATCCAAAATAGCCAAACTAAAGAAGGCAATAGCCAACTTTGAGCAACAGCCGGGGGAGTCATTATACGAAGCATGGGAGCGGTACAAGGTCTTGCTCAGAAATTGCCCTCAGCATGATCTAAATGTGCAGCAAGAGATGTTAATCTTTTATGATGGGGTCAACGTGATGACAAGACAACTCCTTGATTCTCAAGGACCTTTGACAAAGAAAAATCCATGGGAGGTCAAGGAGCTAATTGAAGAATTCGCGAAGCACTCTCGCGAATACCACAACCCGAGGCAATATGGAATCAAAGGCGGTGGAGGGGCCCAAACTGAAGAAATAGCAGCTGTAATGACCATGTTGAATAATATGGAGCGAAGGATAACACAAATGGACCAATCGATACATGCCATAAGAGTGGGTTGCGAGAGATGCAGTGGTCCACACTTGACCAAGGACTGCAATGTAGATGAGTTTAGGAACAGAAACGCTCAAGTGTGCTACTCTAGTGGGGATAAGTTTGATGAGGACTGGAGAAAACCGAAGAAGGAGTGGATGCCATATGAAGAGTATAAGTGTAACACCGTGAATTTCAAAACAATTTTTCGCATAATTTAAAAACATATTCATTTAATTTTCATAAAACATCAGTATTTGAAACTCCAATCAATATCATACAATAAATCCCAAGATCACATATCATAAAAATCTCATGTGTGTGTACTGATCAAGTCGGCGCCTTCCCACGGTCATCACTAGTACCTGAAACAATAAACACCAACACTGTAAGCACAAAGCTTAGTGAGTTCCCCAAAATACCACACATAACACATATTAGCCACTCGAGGCTATAACTCTGTGGGTCCGTAGACCCTACTCTGTGAACCCATTGGTTCTAACTCTGGGAACCTTCCGGTTCTAACTCTATAAACATGCACAACATAAATCACATAGAAATAATGCAGTACAACACATAACATACATATAGCAAACAAATACTCTATCACATAACTCTGATTACCTACTCAAGGTAAAGTATAGTGAGAAGACTCACCTCGTATATCTCGATAACTCGCGAATCCCGGAAATCATTCGTGCTCGATCCTCTGAGCTATTATCCTCCTATAACATCATATCACTACTAGAAAAACAGCCTTTTACGATGCTCATTGCGCGTCGTAAAAGGCTCAGACGACGCGCAAATGCGCGTCAAGGAAGGCCCTGTCATAAAGAGAGACGACGCGCATTTACGACGCTCATTTATGACGCGCAATTACGACGCGCGTTTACGACACGCATTGCGTATCAAGGAAGGCCGTGTCATAAAGGAAGACGACACGCATTCGTGTGTCGTAACCTTACGACGCGCGTGTTAATGACACGCAATGCGTATCAAGAAAGCCCTTGTCAAGAAAGGCCATGTCATAAATGAATATGACACCCATTTTTGCGTATCATAATTTTAAATGTTTAAAAAAAATATTATTTATAGATTTACTAATTTTCAAATTAAATAATACATTAAAAATCTCATAATACAAAATAAAATACCATAATGAACAAAGATAATTCATTTCACTAATATGTCAAATACAAATAATTATTCCAAAAGTGAGTAAATGTTATAAAAAATGAACTCATTTATATACAATTGCATCATCACGACTAATCGGTTTTATAATCTCAAAGTCATCAATGGAAGTGCGGTCCTTATTTCCGGAATGTATAGGGCTGGTTCTCAAGCTCCGTACCACATCATCCTCCAATGGAGCATCTTCATCGATAACCGTGCTTGCGATGTCAACTTTTTCATCATCAACCATCTCACAAATCTGCAAATACTTCTCCCTGCTTGTAACAACTAATAATTAACATTTATGATTTATGATTTAACAAACACACACCTCATAAAAAACATGTTTATTATAAAAATGTTATCACTGAATAAGCTTCTCTATGCGTGCTCCAAATGTCTCAACGGTTAGGGCATCAAACTTTCTCCGGTCGATCATGACTCTTAAGTCATCAAAACACGTCAGCAGATACGACAAAGATCGGTCATCATCCAATGGCGTATTGCCAGCACATCGAGCAATATCAGCAAGCTCATTCATCTACAAATATTTCAATATCAATACCTATATCTCATAACAAATAAGAACCTATTACCTACCTGTGGAAGGTCATCATGTTCAGAATAGGCACCCTTCCCTGCCAATAACAAGTCTATCTGGCTGGTTTTTGGTGTCATCAATGGCGACAAACAGAAAAGAAACAGAAAAGAACTTATAAGAAACATTCTACTCTTGGGAATAACAAACAGAAAAGAAACATTGTACTCTTGGGAATAACTTATAACCACAACTTAAGTCGTTAATATAGCTTATCTAAGAATTATTGCTTTATAAGAACCTCACAATTTTCACTTTCAATCCATGGTTAATTTTTCCCACTTTTTAAGTGTTATTTTCCTGTCATGTGGGTTATTACTACTACAATGTAACAGGTTAACATCTGGTGTACAAGTAACGAGTCTAGACTAAAAAAAAGTTACAACAAAAAGAAAAAAAATTGTATAACTTATTTCTTCAATAAAAAACAAGTATCGTTAAAAACTTCACACATGTTCATCCTAATAAACTAACTTGTATGCACTGAAAACCACAACAAAAAAAGCTACAGAATAAACTTAACTACCAACACTTGTGCATATCTTGGATCAATTTCGCCTCAATTTCATTAGTTTTGAAAAATAATCACCTAAAACGTTGTGAAAACTTCAATTAAACATTGTGGTATGCCATTATGTCAAAAGTAAAGGATTTAATTCAGCTGTTTGATTTGTAGACTAAATCGATAACATTTGACATATCAGAGGGAGTGAGGTTGTAAAGTACAAGTAGGGATAAAAATGTAGTATTTGTATGAGAAAAGGAGATTTTATCTATTTTAGGTGGAATATGAGCTAAGTGTAGCAAATCATATTATTATATACTTTCTTATACTATTCAAGAAAACTAAAAACCATTAAGTAATTGAAATCACAGTAATAAGTCATCATTAAGATTGCTTCACTTACATTTTCAAGGGTACCAAATTCATTTGACTTGTATGTCTCACTACAATACGCATTACACAATGCCTGTCCATTAAATGCTTTGTTTTACTTTCTTATACAATGTGATTATATTTATGATATCTTAAAAACCCATACTTACTTCCCAAGTTGATGTCATTTCTGCATCAAAATCTTCCCATCTAGCAGGTGTATTTCTTAGTCAAATCTGCATTCTTCCCCTGTGCCACATAAAAACGATTACATGTAAATGCAACTTCATTAAAACATTGTATTATACACAAGTACAGGCATATATATATATATATATATATATATATATATATATATATATATATATATATATATATATATATAGCTCGTTGTTGACAAGCATCAAAAACTCTTCTCTCTCCCTACTCAAACTGTCAAACACTGCACAAATTAACAACAGAAACGTAAGAAAAACAAAAAAAATGCACAAATTAATCAAATTGTTTCTAGTTTATCCTTACAGATTTATAAACTAATACAGCCAAAGCTCACTGACTTTACAGAGACGCTCTTGTTTTTCTGATGCACATGTTCTTGCTTCTTCTTATGCCTCTGAGGATGTTATATTAATCATCTCCTCTTATAATGATGTCATATCTTCCTCATTTCCAATAGGTTCTTCTTTTTGGCTTGCTCATCTTCCTTTTTCTATTCTTCCTCGTGTAATATCAATTACATATTATGATTCTCTTTAGGCCACTTATATTTAAACTATACGCAGTAGACCAACAAATCATTAAAACTATTTGTGCCAAATTCCCTGAAACATAAAAAAAAATATAGAAGACAAAGTTGTAAACAACAAATAATAAAATAGAGGAAGTTGTTGCTTTATTGCAGAAAGAAAAACAAAACAGGAAGGGATATACAGTAGTTAGTGACAGAAGAAAATTGGAAAAGAAACCTAACCTCCTCATGATGTGGTAATCATTAGAAACTACTATCCATCTTATTTTTCTTTCCATCAACTGAACTTAGTGCAATGTTTTCTCCATATAAACCTGCCCAAAAAGGAACACCTGTATGATGAAGAACAACCAGAACTTCAAAATCCCTAATAAGAACATAAGTAACAAAGAGAAAATGACAAAAACCAAACAAATATGACTTCTTGCACTGTCAGAAGAACCGAACATTTCATCAAACAGTTGGTGGGCATTATGTTACCCCAAGAATTGGTTCCATACAATTTCAATATGTCGATGCATCAAATTCCAAATATAAATGGAAATAAAGAAAGTGTTAAAGACCTCAGATCTCTCATTTCCAGATTGAGTACATAATTAGGTCCCAATAATGTTCGTCGTTTCAACACCGGTGAATCACCACCAAATTACTTTGATAAAAAAATGAGTGAGGCTTAAATCGAAACACAGTACTTAAAAATAACAACCTAAATTACCCCCAAATTGGAAAACTAAACAAAAATTAACAAAGAAACAGATGAATTTGACAAGACAAATGCATATGGGTCTTAATTAAAACGCACCTTTCAGTTTTTCTTGGTTGTCTTCTTGTTGAAGAAATGGATAGAAGACTAGAAGATAAGTTTTCTTCGATTTTATATGGATTGAAAGGAGTTGGATAAGAAATAAGTGTGGTTCTTGATAGCGATGTGAAGCAGTTCTTTACAGGATAAAAAGAAACTAAAGTAGTCACAAGATAAGGTATTGTAGGAGAAGCGACCAAAGAGGTTGCCGGAAAGGCGAGGCGAGGTGAGTGACATAGTCGATTTTTGGAGAGGCCAGCGAGCACTGAGAGTATACAAAACATACTTGTTGTTGTTCAGGGAGAAGAAAGAAAGTGATCGGTCTGGTAGAGCAGTGATGCCTTCTTTCTCGCGTGTTTTAATTTGAGCGACAATGCTTTCATACTACAAAAACACTGTAATCGGAAACCCTAGCTCCCATTTGTCCCATAGATCCTTTCTTCCATATTTCACAGTGATAACTCATGGAATTCACATAACATCATTAGGCCAAACCATGGAAAAGAGAAAAGTAGAAACGAAGGAAGATGAGAACAGGGCGGGGTTTTCTAATTTTTGGGGATTTCGTTTCCCGCTTAGCTATTAAAGGTTGGCGGTGCGAGATCGGAGGTTGGGTGGTGGTGCGATGCTGCTATGAAGACCAACGCCCTAGGGCTTTTTCTTGCTAATCGGAAGAGGCGGGGGGGGGGGGGGGGGGGGTTTAATTTTTGGGATCCAGTATAGGCGGGTGAAATCCTGCTTAAAACGCGTGTTTCATTAAAAAATTATAAAGCGACACTCTTAGATGACACACGTTTTATGAAAGGTGCCCTCCACTTTTTCTTTTTTTTTTTCTTTTCTGACACTAATTTTAGGGCACGCACAAATGCGGTGCCCTCTATCCTTCATATTTTGCAAAACTGACATTATTTTTTAGGGCACGCACAAATGCGTATCGTCTATCAGCGCGTGTCATTGTTTGCGCGTCATTAAAGGGCTTTTTTCTAGTAGTGTATATCTCTAATTAACACGTTTACCACTAAGGTTGACTACCCCTATCAAGCCAACACTAGTCAACTCTGGTCAACGGTCAACGGTCAACTTTGACCTGACTCGGCGAGTGCACTAGAGCGACTCGGCGAGTCTATATATGTTCACTGACTCCCTAGGATCCTCTCTTGACACGTCGAGTACACCCCTAACTCGACGAGTTCCACCTAGCATGAATCGCGGGGCCACCACGACTCAACTCGCCGAGTCTCAAGAACAACTCGGCGAGTTCCAGCTCGACTCAGTCCATCTGTCAACCCTCTCCAACTCTCCCTGACTCACTGAGTCAACCCTTAACTCGGCAAGACCACTCGCTGAGTGGTTAAGGACAATCTTCATGCTACTCGCCGAGTCTGTTCTTCGGACTCGGCGAGTCCATGCCATGCATCAACTCAATCTCGCTCCTGAGGTCAGATCCGCTCCAACAACTCATAGATCTAGCCCTCCCAAGCACATTTATCACGTAAAGTCACTATCTTGGCTACCATGCAACACCTACAAGGCTTCTTTTGGTGAAATGACATCTAAAATGGCAACCTAAGCCCCCAACTCAAAAGGAAAGGCATAAAGCAGAGCATTTGGGACTCTCTGGACCTAATAAGGTCCAGATCTAGGTACCATTTCCCCATGGGACCTCTCACACTCCCAATACAAGGCAAACAAGGCATGAAGAAACCCTAGATTTGACCATATCAAGAAAAACACGAGAATAAGCTCTGACTGTTACCTCAAATAGCTTCCTCTGCCGAAATGGAAGTAGATCCAAGGTCCCCAACTCTCCTAGCTTGGCCTTCCTCTTCCTTTCTTGTAAATACACACAAAAATGGTGAATAATGGCCTCTTATCTCACTCACAAGGACTCTCAGCTACTCTGGTGCTCTCAAGGTCGAAGGTAGCCGCAATGAAGGGTTATAAGGCCCTTTAAATAGGGCTCAGGGCCGGGAAATTAGGGTTTCATTAAACAGCATGGACTCGCCGAGTCCGGACGCGAACCCGCGTCCAAATCCGTGAGCCTACTCGGCGAGTCTAGGCTCCAACTCGCCGAGTCTCCTCACAATTTACCAAAATAAATAAATGAATAATACCTGGGAATCCGGGCTGTTACAATAAGAAGCAAAAAGAAGAGAAGTATAGGCAGACAGGTCGAGGCCTTTATCAGAAGGAGCAGCCACCAGCCGAGAAGAAACTCGACCTAGAGACCATTTTGATGAAGTTTATGGAAGCTTCGGAAAAGAGACACGATGCCACTGATTCTGCTATTATGGAACAACAAACTTTGATAAAGAATCAGCAAGCCTCCATCCACAACCTTGAAGTACAATTTGGTCAACTAGCCACTCTAGTTCATGAAAAACTGTCCCCAAAGAATCCCAAAGTGAAGACCCAATCTCACGTAATGGCCATTGATACTGAAGAAGAAGCAATCTCTGAGTTCCTGGAGGCATTGGAAGAAGAACCGCAGCAGCCCGATCCCAAACCCAAGAAGTCAAAGTTCGAGAGTAAAAAAATTGTTGAACCAGCTTCGCCACGACGTGACACTCCTCTGGCCACGACGTGGCACATGTCTGATCAAAAAACCTTTGAACCCGTTCAAGCTTATCAGCCACCTTTGCCATTTCCCACCCGAGTTGCACTTAGTCTACCGGAGAAGGAGCATTTAGAGTTTGTAAAGCATGTGAAGGGGATTCCGATTAATACCCCCTTTGTCGAATCCTTATCCAAAACTCCCGAGAATCAGAAATTACTGCAAGATTTGATAGACACTCGAAGGCAATTAAAGAAGCAGTCTAAAGTGATTCTAAGTGAACAAACTTCAAAAGCTATGTTGGGAGAGACACCAGAAAAGATGGGGGATCCTGGACACCTCACTCTTCCGTGTGAGTTTGGAAATAAAATGAAGGTTAATGCTTTAGCCGATTCTGGGGCTAGCATTAATTTGATGCCTTTTTCATTTTATCAAAAATTGGAGATTCAGAAGATGAAGGCTACAAAAATGAAGATTCACATGGCGAATCGTTTGGTGACACAACCCCAGGGCATCGTGGAGGATATTTTGGTGAAAATTGGAAAATTTGTTTTTCCAATAGACTTTGTAGTTTTGAATATGAAAGAAGATCCAGATGTTCCAATAATCCTTGGTCGTCCATTGCTTAACACTGCTGGAGCTCTTGTTGATATTCGTGAGTCTAAGCTCACTTTGAGGGTTGGAAATGAACAAGAAGTCTTTGGGATACAAGACGACTTCCAATAGGATAAAGAAGAGGTGTTGACAATCAATGAAGACAATGAACTAGAAGAACGGGAAAAGCTTATGGAAGAAGAGATCAAGGCATTTCATCAAGTCAAAAGATCAAAACCGAGGGCATCTGTTCCATATTTGATTGAAGTCATAGCTTACAAGAGTCCGCCTTCTTGGGTGAGCAAAGAGGATGAGGAAATGACAAGTGATGAAGAAGAGGTCACTTCAAGAGTGACAAAGCCAGTAGTGAAAAAGGAGGAGGATGCTATGGAGTGCAAGGAACAAACCAAGGGCACAAAACACAAGATTGAAGAAGACGGAAAAGCTAAAAAGGAGAATTCAAAGAAGGCGTATAAAAGGCGAGTTCAAGCTTACAAGAGGCAATTCAAGGAACAAAAGATCTTGGTGGTGGACTCTTCAGAAGATTCAACGTAAAAGGCAAAGAGTCCAGCTCAAGACTCCAAGAAAAAGAAGCGCTTCTCGGGAGGCAACCCGAGCTTGGTTTGCATTTTCTTTTCTTTTTTTTAATCTTTTTTAGCTTTTAATTAGGAAAGATAACAACTCATCATCTAATAACTGATACTTAGTAAAGAATTAGCTGTGGGAACTTTAATTAATGAATAAGATGCAAAGTAGATAATTAAATTGTATGATTTTAAAGAATATTGCAATCAGGAAGTTTCCACGACGTGGGCATAGCCAGCCACGTCGTGGGTAAAAATGAAAACATGGGACTAGAAAACTGTTTTAAGGTCCACGACATGGGCATAGCCAGCCACGACGTGGCCTTTAAAAAGTCACGGGGGGGCCATATGCTTAAAACCCTTTGACTAATAACCCCCATACCCATTTCATACTGTCGCACGAACGGGAACAACAAAACCCCATAACCAATTTCTTAATCTACTTCTAATTTCCTTGCAAGTTCTTGCCAATTAATCTACTTGGTATGTGTTCTACTCATTATTTGTAGTTAGTTCATCCAATTTTAGATTTTCATGGCTAGGGTTTATGTGATTCACGAAATTGGTTGAAACTAGTTGTTGATTCTAGGTTGTATGTCCCTTAAATGTCCATAGGAACAAACCCCAAGCATTAATTTTGGTAGAAATCACAGATAAAATTACCGATCCAGAAGCTGTTTGCGACTGCGGCCCACGACATGGCGCAGCCTGGCCACGTCGTGACTTCAGGCAGACCCATTTACTATGTTTTAATGTTTTAGATATTTGCTGCTTTGGTTTGCTTTTGTATGCAGAAATGGGACCACGAAGAGCTGTTCCACAAGAGGAAAACCCGATTGATGTAGCAAGCATACATCCCTTATATCAGTTTCCTCAAAATATTCCCCGACCATTGTTAACCACTTACGAGAATCGGCTGGGATGGCTGTACAATAAGGAGTTTGCGATAGCCCCAATTATCGATTGGGGATGGCTCGGTGGAGTGGGAATGGTTGCTGAGTTGGCACGCTATTGGTCGAAAACATACGAAGGGGACCAATTTTCTTTCACTTGTCACGGGTGGAGGAACTTGTTTGCCATCCAAGAACCCGTATACCGGGAATTATCGGTGGAGTTTTTCTCTACCGTATGCTTCGAGGAACGCACTATTGATTTTACCTACAACCGGTCACTTGTGTTTCGTTTGGGTGGTGTTTATATAGAGTGTAGTCTTCAGGAATTCGCTTGGCGTATGGGGCTTTATACCGAAGTGGAGACTCAATCTCCGTTTTTCATACCGTTCTTGCTTGGATGTGTTCGGGATTTTAATCCCAGTGTTTTGGATGTTCAGTTCTGGAGGAGCATTTCTAGCCATGAATACAATACTCGTGACTCGAGTGAGTCACAAATTTGGAATCCCGTTTTCCGATTTTTACATCGCCTAATCACTTTTTCAATAAATCACAAGCATCATGGTGATAAAGTCCCCATTCAGAATTTGTTTTATTTATGGACTCTTATTACCCCGGGAGTTTGCTGTGATTGTTGGCGAGATTCATGGGGAAGAAAGCGGCCAATTCTAGGCCCGAGAGCCCGATTATGGGGGGGGGGGGGCATTTGGTTACTCGCCTTGCTAGGTCATATCATATTTTGACCCATGACTTTGTGAGGAATCTTACTCGATTCCCGGACACAGACTTGACCATTCAAGTCTTGGGAGTTATGCGAGCGGTGGTGAATATCGGGGGTCGTTTTGTTATACCGCCGATAGATGACGAGCAAGAGGAGGCGCAGCCAGGGCAACAACCGCCAGCCAGACCGCGGCGTCGGAATGTGCGAGCTAGAGGGGAGGTCGAGAGAGAGCGTGCTGCTTCCCAGTATGTGCAGGGAGTACCCACTGACCCTTTTCAGAGTCGGGTGGGAACTTATTTGGATAATCTACGGGGGCATGCCATTTACCATACCCAACTTACTGAGGGTATTTATTCGCATTTGGGTGTGGCCCGACCACCTTCTATGCCACCACAGTATCCTTATTTTCCGACATGGGAGGAGCTATGGCGTCCGCAAAATGATGGGGCAGGGCCAAGTGGGGCACAAGACCAAGATGATGATTGATTTTCTTTTCTTTTTATTTTGTTTTGTTTTTGAGTGGTTTTTAGTTTGAATTTGGTTTGTAATGTAAAACATTCTTGATCTATGATGTTACTCTTTTATTTCTTTTGGGTTGTTCCATTTTTCAGATTAGCATTGGAATTCTAAGGAGCATATAAGGATAACTCTAGAGTCGTGTTTGTCGGGTCAAGGAAGCTTAGAGTTGTGAGTTGGAACCCACAATTCAAGATAAGTGTGGGGTACGTTAGTAAGGGAGAGGTTACAGTTGGGAAGTATATTTCCATAGAAGCGTCTTAAACCATTTAGACATTGGTCAAGTTGCTAGAGTACATGAAAGAAATAAGGCAATTTTCTACTGATGTCCAGTTTCCACGATGTGGGATCCTTGCGCCACGTCGTGGTGCTCATGCACTTTGAAGAAATAAAGCAGCTTGGTGTTCGCACTTTCACCTCATATCACGACGTGGCCAGCTACCTGCCACGACGTGTATTAGTTTATTCTTTCCCACATTTCCACTTGCTAACACCCACTTTGAAGAATTGAAGTTTCGAGTCATGTTCGTGGTTTATTTACATATTCACCCAGTTCTACACCGAGTTTCTATTTTTGCAGGTCCATATTCCGGATGCACGTTGTCCACACTTTTAGAGATGCTCACGCCACTATCCCAGGGGAGTCTGTTCCTTTTTCTCCCTTTTCTTTAATTTTGATTTATTTTTATGAATACAATGAGGGCATTGTATGAAATAAGTGTAGGGTAGGGGTAGAAAAAGTAAACTGCTAGATAATCAAAGAATTTGATAGTAAAAAAAAATTGAAAATTTATAATTGAATCTAGTAATAATAATTTGAGTTATAATTGCTAGTGTTATGTGGGATGATCCGATGAAAGTTCAAATGTTTAGTTGAGCCAATACACGTTATAGTGCATTTGTGGCCTCCCTTATTTTAGTGAACTCATGGAACAAAAACATAACCCCGCTTGATCTGAGGGATGCAGTATGTTTAGCAGCCTAAACCTGAAATGTATCCAGGAAAATTATTATCATTAACCGATAAAGGTTGAGGTTGAGCGCCTCTGCTTAAGCATGTAGGTTTTGAGTGAAAAAAGAGAGGTACATGTAATAAAAAAAGAGAGAGAATTATGAGTAAAGTTTGAAGAATTTTGGAGTGAATAAAGTGAAGATCAAAAGATCAAAATTCCAAGAATTTCAAAAAGTTGAAGATACCATAAATCAAATAAGGTGGTGAATTCAAAGAAATCAAAGATCGAATGTCAAAGAAATGAAGAATTCCAAAAGAGCTCCATAGTGGTATCAATGATTGTAATTCTATATTATGTATGCTTAGGTTGCTCAATTAAAAATACCTTAAGGATAAGGAGGTTTTCTGCGGAACGATTCGGAGGGTTGCATAAAGTGAGCATTGTTCGGAATAAGTGGGCGAGTGTTTATGAAGATTGTGAGTATTTAAAGTATGGGGGTACTTTAGGAAAATTTTAGACACAAATGCATGCGTTAAGGTCTTGGCATAATGGCTGAGCTAGAGTCGGATTGTTCTATGTGGTGTTAGTAGTTAAGAGTTAAGTTAGATTTTCTTGAGGGCAAGCAAAGCCTAAGTGTGGGGTATTTTGATATTGCCATATTTATACCTATTTTTAGGCAATATTTAAGTACATTTTTATTAATAAATTGATAATATGTTTAGAATAATGATACTTATGACTTTAAATTGTTATTTTCAGTCAATTAAAAGGATTTTCGAAGAGAGGGACCAAAAGTGACAATATGGGGAACATGGGAGGCTTGAAAGACAAGAAAAGAATAAATCCACGATAAGTACTGAATTCACGATGTGGCAAAGTCGGCCACGACGTGGCACGAGTGTTTTAGAAGATAGACATCGTGACGCAAAGGATTTCCATGTACGATACAGATTACTTGAAGCCCACGACGTGGCAAAGCTGGCCACGACGTGGCGCGGGTTTTTGGAGATTATTTAAGTTCTCCTGATTATTACGAAAGAGAGAAGCTTTTGGCTGAAGGAAAGAGTTCCAAGAGACGATTCAGATCGAAAGAAAGGTTCTGGAAGAAGGTTTTCAACACCAAAAAGAATAGAGGTTTATATCTTGGTTAAATTAGAACATGTTTTCTTTCAATTTAAGTTGTGTTGGTTTATTAGTTGCTAGGATGAGCAGCTGAATCTAGCTACTCTTGTTTAGCTAGATGAAGCTTCAACCTTTTGAATAGTTCAATGTTTATGGATTAAGTTTAGTTGGTAAAAATTACTTGTGTTTGATCTGTATAACCTAGCATGCTATTGTTTGTTTCTCTAATTGTTTGATTGCGTGTTCTGTGTAGCTTAGTGACCATTAACTGCCTGAACTTGTTTACCTAATGATTTAGTGAACATTAAATTGTTAGAGCTAGGATTGACCAATCTTAGTTAGCAATTAGAATAAATAAGCTTAACTGTGCTAGAGAACGTGTATTGTGACCATAATTGCGTTTATATTACAAATCTTACATAGTATATTTGCATTTATAATTAGTTATGTGTTTAATTATGTGTGAACATACATGGTTTGACATGAATTAGTTAATTATTGGTAAGTTAGAACTAAATTACTAATACAACTAAAAACCAACTTAATAATCCGTAATCATTAGCTAGCCATAAGGAAGAAGTGGATTCAAACTAAACAAGAGTGTGTTTTTAATTATTGAATTTGATTTAAGTTCATCTGATCTTGTAAAATCAGATAAAACCCTTTTAAACTTGTTAATAATTAGTTTAATTTAATATAAGTAAATTAATTAGAAACACCGTTCCCTGTGATCGACACCCGACTTACCCAAACTATACTGTAATCTGACTAGGTACACTGCCTATAAGTGCATAGTTAGTTAAGTCTATTAGGTTATAAATATTAAAATTAGTGAGTACTTTTGTGCACATCACCTCTCTTGACGAGCACTCTGATGGTATCTTTCCATCAGGTCTTGGTGCATCTCAAAAAGGTAGAAGTCGTCATAGGACTTTTGGAGTTCAGCTGTCATGGTGGCCAACATGATACAAGACACCTTGGTGACATCCTTCTCATGAGTCCTAAACTCAGTGATCTCCTCACTAAGTAGTAGAAGACTCATCGATTTCCTTAAGCTCCTTGTCTAGGACATATTCCTTGTCCGCATAGCGAGTGACCATCCTGATGTTCCTAATCCAATCATTGAAGTTGGAACCATCAAAGATGACTCTCCTACACAAGCTCATGAGACAGAAGGAGTTAGTAGGGTTTGATCCAAAAGCAGTGTTGGAAGACATCTGAAAAGAAAGAAAGACAAAGTTTAGATTAGATAAGAGTACTTAATATAACACCCAAATGAAATATTAAGGCTAGGACCCAACACAATGTTTTACAATTTGGAAAAGGGATGCTGTAATCCAACTTGCAAAATATTTGAAGGTAGGTAAATGACGATTTACAAATTTCCACCATGAAAAACGAAATAGATTATTAAGTTTTAATTGGATTGAAATTCCTAGATTCCTTTGAGATTCATTGAACTTCTCAATGACATGTTTAAATCTCGTTTATGCCCTTCAAGTTTATGACAGGGATACCGAGGATTACAAACAAGGTGTGAATAACCATGCAAATTAACTTCGTACACTCGATGTTATTTATCATCTAATTGATGTGCCGGTTAACCACACACACTCCACCGATCTATGACAAACATCAAGCTACCCTTTTCCACCCTTACTAGTCCAAGTTAATGTGTCGGTTAACCACACATGCTCCATTAACGACTTGGTAAGGTGCATAGTGCAATCTCATGGATTAGCATCAATTTCACATTTTCCTAAAGTAACTAAGTTTGGGAATTTAATAAAACATTTAGTTACTTTATAATTTTTCATTATACTTTTAATGATAATTAATGTCGTATTCTACCCGTTCGGCTTACGACTGTAACACCCATAAAAAAAACCATGCCAATTTTAAACTTTTAAAAACATTTCAAATACTAAAAGTTATTACAAAAAGGTTTCCAAAATAGTTTCATATTAGAGTATCCTAGAAATCCAAATCAAAGTATGAGGGAGTGTACGGTCACGCCTTCGCCTTCCCGCGGTCATCCGTTGTACCTGAAACAATAATCAATAAATGTAAGCTCGACGGCTTAGTGAGTTACCCTCAAAATACCAACCTCAACAATACCATAACCATATCATATAAAAAACACAGAACATCCATTCATATCAAGTCTACAGTGTGACTGGTCCGCCCGCCCCAGGCCTTCAGTCCACCTGGTCCTATCTCTGAGTCTACAGTCTGACTAGACCGCCCGCACCGAGCCTTCAGTCTATCTGGCCCACTCTCCGAGCCTCAGTACGTCTGTACCGCCCTCTCGGGACCTTCAGCCTATCCGAACCGCTCGTCGGGCCTTCGACCTGACAATGTGCCATCCCAAGTCTGCAGTATATCCGGTCCGCCTTGGGTATGTTGTCCTACAACACAAAGCAGGACCCGCCTCAACCCAACCACAATCAAGCAACCATGTGCACATATAAAAGATAATAACATAACAGTCCATAGACAAACAAACTGATCTAACAAATCATATAGCATAGCAACATCCTAACCAGGATACCGACCTAACCGGTCAATAACATAACATCATCTTATATACTAGGATACCGACCTAACCCGGTCACTAAACATAATACCATCCTAACTACCAGGATGCAGATCTAACAGATCAACAAACATATCAAACAAAACCAGTATACAATCCGAGAAAGGGCCAACCTTGGTGCCTTAGACCATGTGGATATAGTGAGGATAACTCACCTCGCAAGTCGTGTTGCTGCACCGAAAACCTTTGATCGCTGCCTCACCGGAAAAACCTGAACTATTACGTAATAAAATCCAAGCCAATACACAGCATAACAGTCTTGGCTAAGGGTCCACTAAATCCATCATGTCCATTCTCTTTTAATTGGGCCAAGGCCCAATTCCAAGTCCATAACCTTGAAATTCTTTATGTTGGGCTGAAGATTATTTTGAAGTGTTGCGTCGTTGAGCTCGATAGTTTATTTATTTTGTACTCCGGTTTGGGCCTGTCCAACCGAGAGCCCATTATGTTTAATATATAAGTATATGCTTGCATTCATATTAGGTTAAGGATTTTAGAGATTAATCTAGAGCGTAACGATAGCATTACAGATTTCTTTAATCGTTCTTGTAACCTACCAATCCTCTACAGTTGATGTTCTTAATCGAGCTCTTCTGAGGATTTTGTTTAATCATTCGACTCGTTTGATTCACACTTGTCTCGTTCTTATTTTCGTGTTCTTACAGTTTCATATTTACTTACCTGTTTGAGATCTAATCGATCTTCATAGATTTAAAGGTTTTAAATCTCATCAATTGGTATCAGAGCAGGAGGCTGTGTAATCGATACACATCTTTTCTGTGAAAAGGTTGCAATTAGGGTTTTTCCGCAATTAATAATATTTATTGAGCCGTCATCTCATTATTGACGTATCTTGATATTTATTGTTTTGCCCTAATCTGAGTTATTACAAGTCTGATCTTTTAACAGGTTTTTTCGATCATAATGGACGAGTCGCAATCAAATCCAATCAATATCTCCAACAGCATCGGTTCGACGACAAAGATTCCAATCCTATATACCCATGACTACGAAGTCTGGGCGCATCACTTTGAAGACTACGTAATAGGATCTGAGGATAATGGATACCTCATATGGGAAGCTATCATTAATGGACCGTTTTCTCATTCAGCAACGTCCAGAATTATTAAAACTCAAAAGGAGTACAACGATCTGCTGAAGGATGTTAAAGATATTGCACAAGACGAAAAGGACAAATTCCAGTGCAATATCAAGGCGTTAAGGTTAATCAGATTTGCCCTTCAGTCCGACACCTTTAGGTTGGTCAGCTCATGCACGACGACAAAGGAAGTTTGGGATAGACTTCGCGAACTGTATTCTACAGACGAGGATCTTGAACATTCTATCCAAACCTTGCTCTTATCTGAGTTTGGAGAATTCAGGAAAGGAGCCGAAGAAACGGTGACCCAGACGTTCGATCGCTTCAATCATCTTCTCAGCAAGATGATCAAACATGAGATTTAAAGGAAGCTTATCGAGCAGAAGGTTACTTTCTTAAATGGTCTGAGGTCTGAATGGAGAGTCGTGGTGTCTACAGTCAAAGCCCATGAGTAGTTTAAATCATACTCATTGGCGAAACTGGTGGGTATTCTCAAGTCCCAAGAGAAGATTATACTGCAAGAGAAAAACGTTGTTTCAAGCCTTGGTTCGTTGGCCCTCCTATCAAAAAGTAAAGTTGCGGTGGAGGATGAAGATCTCAACTTGGAGGAGTATGACCTCACGTCTGAGGATTATGCTATGATGGTGTCTAACCCCAAGAGGTTCATAAAGAAGAGATTCCCCAGCAATAAAAACCGAAATTGGCAGGGGAGTTACACCTCAGAAAAGGTGAACAATGAACCGAAGGTTGAGAAGCCCAAGAAGGAACCGAAGGTGGATGGCGATTCCGGAGTAAGCTGTTACTACTGTGGGGGGAAAAACCACTATGCTAAGGATTGTGTCCTTAAGAAGATGGCTGAAAAGGATGATGAAAAGGATGAGGAAGCTGTGTTGCAGAAAAGGATCGATGAGTTGAGAAAGAAGAAGTCTACCGCTAACCCTTCTACTAATGCTTTTATTGTGCAGGGTTCGGTTGCTGATGACGAGTTCGGCAGCACGGAAGTTTGGTCTACCGACTCAGAAGACGATGAAGTGAGGAAGCCTACCCATGGAAAGGCTTATGTGGCTAAGGAGGAGAGCAGTGGAGGAAGATGCTTCATGGTGTCTGATGTATCTCAGATGAGGGGATACAACACCGATGGTGGAAGCAAGGAACCGAAGGTGCAGGAGGACATGTACTTCACGGCCAAACCACTCAGCCAGCAGTTCAATGAGCTTGATGAACTGATAAAGAAGGTACAATCGGTTTTTGTTTCACTTAAAGTACCCCAATCCTCATATGAGAAAGAACTTAAAAATGTTAATACAAGAATTTCTCATCTAGATAGTAGATTAACTCAAACTCGAGTCACAAATTCTAACCTAACTGATCAATTAAGCAGGGTGGCGTCGAAGAGTGAGGAGCGATGAATGTGGATCGAGTTGAAGGAGTCTGAATTAGTTAAAGTTAAAGACGAAAACATTTACTTGCAAAGAGATAATTTAAAATTATTAAAACAGCGGAATGTTTTTTGTTTAATTGCAAAACGTCTATATTCTAATATTACTCAACTTCACTTGGACTGTGAAATAGGCCAAAAGATCCATTGCATGATTTTGCCCTTCCTTGAGTTTAAGGAGGATGAAATCGATGCCGAAGCCTACAATTGTGAGAGTGTGATATCGTCTGATGATGTCAATCCGACCTACATGTATGGACTGGACAAAATTGAATCCTTCATTAAATCCAAGGACCACAAGGACATGCTTAAAAATCTTTTAGATGAAAATGATAGACTTAAACTGAGAACCGAAACCATACAAAAATTTGACTCTTTAAACGCCAACGTAAGCTCAGAAAACAAAATTGATGTTGAAAATGCATCTGAGCTTAACGAAGACGACAACATGAGTGAAATTTCTGTAGAGGACACGGTTGACTGCTCAGAATTTGTTAAAAGCGAACCTGAAAACCACAAGAATCTTATCTCAGAAAATTCAGTAGAGTTTGCTCGATTGTCCCAACAAAAGTCCCCGATATTAGCAGAGAAAGCCGTTGTGTATCAAAAGGTCAGGACCACTCCAAATCAAGTATACAAGGTGACTGGAGTAACCGAACATCAGACAGCTGAACTCACAGCAATTGTAAACGAAGACAATGCTGATGGCTGTGATGAGTACTTCTGGTCTGCTCCTATAGATAATGCAAACGAAACGGTTGGCTTATCTAAAAGAACCTCCTGGATGAGTAAAGGTAGATACATACCTGAACCCTTGAATAAACCAGATAATTTCGACGAGCCTAGCACCAGTGGTACAAAAGACATTCCTCTGGAGGATGAAAGTTCGGCAAAAGAAGACGTTCCCTCTGCTCCCTCAGCTCAAAGTGAAACTCCTTCAGACGTTCCCTCTACTCCCTCGGCTCAAAGTAAAACTCCTTCAGTTCAAAAGGAACCAGCCAAGGAGAAACCAAAAACGAAAGCTAATGTTCATCATCAACCAAAGCAGATGAGAAATAAGAAGAGAGAAAGAAACCAAAGATACAGGAAGAATCTCTCTGAAAGGAGACAATTCTGGCAATCCCAGAATGCATACTTCTCACATCAAGACAAAAATCTAAAGTATGAAAACAATCCTGTCGAAAAGTCTGAAAGTCACAACAACCGAAAGCCAAGGTTCGGTTCACAAGAAAATACCAACCGAAAGCAAAGGTTCGGTTCTGAGAATGACCTCAACCGAAAGCATAGGTTCGGTTCAAAGAACGATTCCAACCGAAAGCAAACGTTCGGTTCTGAAGCTAGAAGAGATCAATACTCTAAGGTCGGTCCCTCCAATGCTCAAAAGCAAAAGGGTCACCTAGAGTCTCCAGCCAAGAAGTCCTCTCAATCTAAACCCACTCCTTCTAGTTCATCTGATTCTTCTAATTCCACCAATTCATCTCCGTCTTGCTCTAAATCCAATTCATCTCATTCGTCAGCTGAACAAAAGGGCAAACAGAAGGTCAATAAATCCAAACCAGAGTCCAAACCGAACGCACCCAATCCTAATAAGATAAAAGTTTTTACCATTAAAAAGAAAGATGAAACTACACTCATAAAACGAACATATCTTGTTGATATCTCTCTTACTGTTCCTGTTCCCATGAAAAGCTCACGTGGACCCAAGAAACTTTGGGTTCCTAAATCTGCTTAATTTTTGCAGGTAATAAGTGACGAGCAGTTCGACGAATAATGGTACATCGATAGTGGCTGCTCACATCACATGACAGGGAGGAAAGAGGAGCTCAGGGAATACAGGTCTCTTGCAAATGGTGGCAACGTCAAGTTTGGAAATAATTCTTTCGGCACCATAAAGGGATACGGGATGATAACAAATGGCGACTTTACTATAAGGAAGGTGGCTTATGTGGAAGGACTTCAACACAACCTCATCAGTGTATCTCAGCTTGTTGGAAGTACAGGTCTCAAAGTCTCATTCGATGATGAAGGTTCTGAAATCATAGAGAACAAGACAAAGAAAGTGATTCTCAAGTCCGAGCGAAAGGGCGAAATGTTTCCTCTAAACCTGAAACCCAGCTATATGCTTGTTATCAAAAGCTCAATCTGACGAAAGCTGGTTATGGCACCGAAGACTCTCTCATCTCAACTTTAAAGATATCAACCGAATTGTCACTGGAGGTCATGTTAGGGGTCTTCCATTGCTCAAGTTCGATAGAGATCATTTGTGTGCTGCATGCGAAATGGGGAAGCAGAGTCGTCAAAGTCACCCATTTATAATTAACACAAAAGTTGTTGAACCACTCGAATTACTTCATATCGATCTGTGTGGTCCTTCATCTATCGAAAGCATCGGTGGTAGCAAGTACATTCTTGTTATTGTTGATGACTTTTCACAATTTACATGGGTGTTATTTCTAAAGCTCAAATCTGAAGCGACTCAGAAGCTGAAAGTGTTCATCAGGCAGATTGAAGTACAGCTCAAGAAGGTCGTTCGCAACATTAGGAGCGACAATGGTCTTGAATTCAAGAACAGGGAGTTTGAAGGATTTCTTGCAGAAAAGGGAATAAGTCACAACTTCTCAGCTCCCTACACACCACAACAGAACGGAATTGTCGAAAGACGAAACCGATCTTTGTGCTAAGCTGCCCGAACTATGCTAAGTTTCGCTTCCTTACCTCTTTATTTTTGGGCCGATGCTATTTCTGCTACTTGTTTTACACAGAACAGGTCTTTTCTCAACAAACGATTCACGCTCACACCTTATGAGATACTAAACAACAGAAAGCCCAATGTGAAATTTTTCCACGTGTTCGGCTCACGGTGTTTTGTCTTTAACTCTAAAGAGCACCGCAACAAGTTCGATGTCAAAGCCGACGAGGGAATCTTTCTGGGTTATTCTCTCACATCCAAGGCATACAGGGTCCTAAACAAGCGTTCAAGACGAATTGAAGAGACATACTATGTGACCTTTGACGACAGCTATGTCAAAAAGCTGCAGGCTAAAGAAGACACAACTGGGGAAATCTTCCCTCAAACTGGCCAAGTCACAGTATCGATCGCTAATCTATACGAGAAGTTTATGGAGCTCTTTGATGAACCAAAGAGAGCATCTCTCTCAGAAGCAGGTGCAGCAGACAACAAGGTTGACCACATGAAGCAGATTGTCGAAGAAGCTACAAGGAAAATGAATGAAGGAGGATCGACTCCTGATGAACCTCCATCTAACAATGCCACTGTCGAGGGGGAGCCAAGCTCTCATGTCGAGGGGGAGCCAAGCTTACATATCGAGGGGGAGCCAAGTTCTACAACTCCAACCGAAGGTGCTTCTCCAACCGAAGGTACCTCTCCAACCGAAGGTACCTCTCCAACCGAAGGTGCTTCAACGCCTGAAAGCTCAGCATCACAAGAAACCCATGAACCTCAAGTTTCTCAAAGCTCATCAATCGAGGGGGAGCATGATTATATGACGACTGATTACGATAGCCAATTTGAGCCAGAAGAAATGATCAATGCTGAACTAGACCCAACCTTTGATCCGAATTACCCTCCTCTTACCAAATGGACCAGAGATCATCCTATCTCTCAAGTGGTTGGCGATGTCTCTGAGAAGGTTCTGACCAGATCACAACTGAAGGCAAAACAGACATCCTTATTTTCAAAGGTTGAGTTTTGTATGTTTAACTCATTCGTATCAAAAGTTGAACCGAAGACAGTTAACACTGCCCTCGATCACTCTGATTGGGTTCAAGCAATGCAAGACGAACTGAACGAATTTGAAAGGAACAAAGTCTGGCGCCTCATTCCCACTCCTCCAGATGCTTCGGTTGTTGGTCTCAAATGGGTCTTTAGGAACAAATTGGACAAGGAAGGTAATGTTATAAGGAACAAGGCTCATCTGGTGGTAAAGGGATACTGTCAGGAGGAAGGGATAGATTATGAAGAGACTTCCGCTCCTGTAGCTAGGCTAGAATCTGTTAGAATATTTCTGGCTTATGCTGCTCACAAAAACCTTGAAGTTTTCCAAATGGACGTCAAGTGTGCATTTCTCAATGGAGAACTCGAAGAAACTGTGTATGTGGAGCAACCTCCTGGGTTCGTGAACGAAAAACATCCAAATCATTGCTACATTCTGGATAAAGCTGTATATGGCCTTAAACAAGCTCCGAGAGCCTGGTATGAAACGCTAACTAAATTTTTAAAGATGTCTAAATTCAAACAAGGTTCGGTTGACCCAAGCTTCTTTCGCAAAAAAAAAGGTAACCACCTTATGATAGTTCAAATTTATGTCGATGACATCATCTTTGGCTCTACGAATCCCAGTTTAACAGCTGAATTCAGAAAGTTGATGGAGACTAAGTTTGAAATGAGCTCAATGGGTCCTATTAACTTTTTCCTGGGTTTAAATATCAGATAGGGACCCGAAGGCATCTTTATTAATCAGGAAGCTTACACGAAGACTCTCCTAGCAAAATTTGGCATGATGGGAGACTCAAAAGTCAAAGTCCCAATGGCATTCGGCACCAAGCTTACACCATCCCTAGACAAACCGCAAACCCACGCGAACCTCACATGCTTGCAGTGAAGAACATCTTACGCTATCTCAAGCGAACCACCTCCTTAGGTCTATGGTATCCTTCCAACTCAGGCTTCTTCGTTCAAGCCTATTCTGATGCTGACCTTGGAGGATGTGGACTCCATAGAAAAAGCACAACTGGTGGCTATCAATTCCTTGACGGGAAGTTGGTCAGCTGGCAATCCAAGAAACAAACGTGTGTGTCGTTGTCTACTGCCGAAGCGGAATACATTGTCGCTGCCTCTTGCACATCTCAAGTGATTTGGATCCAGAGTCAACTTCGAGACTATGGACTCAATATGAAGAAGATCCCACTATATTGTGACTCTGAAAGTGCAATTAGGATCTGTCATAACCCAGTGTAACACTCTAAAACCAAACACATAGCACTGAGGTATCACTTCATCAAAGATCACGTGGAAGATGGAAACGTCGAAGTTCATTTCGTAAGAACCATTGATCAACTGGCTGACGTCTTTACCAAAGCTCTTCCTGAAGCATCATTCATCAGAATACTGCAAGGGCTAGGTATGATGGAATCAGAGTCAGTACCTCACACTACCTCTCAACCTCAAACGTAAGAAGCGAAACCAACCGAACGTTCGGGTTCGGTTAAACCCTGTGTCTCGCTCATCACTTCAAAGGTAGTTTTTCTCTGTTGTATAATTCTTGTGCAATTTTGTTTTTCTTTGTGTTAAAAGTATTTTCCAATTGCATGTCTAAATTCCTTGGTTTCTTAAAATTTTTCAAAACCGAAACCTACCGAAGGTTCGGGTTCGGTTTCTCAAAATTTTCCAAAAACGAAACCAACCGAAGGTTCGGGTTCGGTTTTTCAAAATTTTGTTGAACCGAAACCAACCGAACGCTCGGGTTCGGTTTTTCAAAATTTTCTGGAACCGAAACCAACCGAACGCTCGGGTTCGGTTTTTCAACTTTTTTTTCCAACCGAAACCAACCGAACGTTAGGGTTCGGTCTTTCATAATTTTTCCAAAGTTTTTTTTTAAGTCTTATTTTTTTCTTACTTATTTTTTATTTTTTATTTCTTTAATAAATCACAAAAACTCCAAAAATATTTTTTTTTAATTTTTCTTGTATGTTCGTTCGTTTATGGGGGTATAATAGATGAATTGCTTAAGTGTCCCTAGAAGCATGCTGTTGTATGTGTCCCAAGCCTCATAAGATTTTGAATAATAGCCTTCATGACATGGTATACACAAACCTTGTCTTCCCAATAAGGCTAATTCATTTATTCTAATCGTGAGCTACCTCACTCTCTTCTCACATGAGTTGAGGGTTTTCTGCTTGGTCCTTAGTTTCGCAGCAGAGGTACTATGTTTTCTTACACCATCTCCATTTTATTTCTCCATTACATTCGTTTCATCATTGTAACCCTTGAGACTCTCAGAAATTACCACTGAGGTTTATGGTTACACAACATCTGTGATTATGATCTTAGTTTCGTGTCACTACGAGCTGAGTGAATCCCAAAATTCAACACCTAATGAATTGACGGTGAACAATTAATTTGCTCAAGTTTTCACCAAAGGATTGACGAATGTACCCTAATGAAATCTCAAATTTTCTTTTGTGTGATTCCTATGAAATTGTTAAACACCATAACATTTCTTCCCTTGGGATCCAGTTTTTGTTTTTATCTGAGATTTTATATTTTGCAAGCCAATTTAAAATAAATTCCCACCTACTTGTTCAACAGGCTACACCGGTCTCACAAGTACTTTGTTCACTTTCTTTCTTATTTCAAGACTAGAATTGCTGAATCAAAGCGAAAGCCACCCTTATTTAGCCTTATTAAAAGAAGCCTTTCAACATTTATTAATAAATGTTTGATCGTAATTCAACGGGAATCCACGCTAACACTTTAAGGTCTCTCTTGACCTTGAAGGAAGAGATTCGTGCCCGGGATCATCAGTTTCGTGTCATTATTGACATCACAGAAAATCCTTAAAAGAGTTGCTTTATTTCTTTTTCCTTTACACTCTTTGCACGAAAATCTTTGATTTTCCAAAATTCCGTTACTAACTTTTACAGGCTGTATTATTACTTGGTGGTTAATTATGAAGTTGTGGTAAAAAAAACAAGCCACATGGTTATTTACTTCAAAAGATGCCGTTTAAAAGGATAAGACGAAAGGTTGCTGACTCGGCGGGAGTTAAACGGATTGAAATTTAAACGACGGTAAAAAGTGGGCGCGTGTGAATTTGAAACGGCCATGCTTTTACTGACATTGTGGACGCGTGTGCGAAATCCAAGCGTCATCACTCTGGCACTTAAAGGCGCGTGAGGAATTGAAACGGTTTTCTCTCTGAAACGGCGCTTGTTGGGCGGCGTAATCCTAGGAATCTGACATTCTCTCTCCTACGTGATCATCGCACGTCTCAACTGTCATCCATCTGTCACTCAGGAAACCTTTTCGTATTTCCATAGAAGATTTGAAACGATTTTTCTCTCTCCTATCACCCACTATAAAAGGCCATCTACACCACCTTTTACCTCTTTACTGCCTACGAAGTTTCCGAAGAACAAATACTCCCAAAAAGCTTTACTGTTCATCATCTTCTTCAATCCTCAACAATGGCTGAATCATCTTCCGTCCATGCTACTTCACAAATCCTACCCATCCGTCCACAACAATGTCTGGTGATTGATCTTAACCCTTTGGCGTACGACTCCTACATGTCGCTGATTATCGAATGTTTGAAGTACTCCCAACTCGCTCCAGCACTATCAAGGATCGAATCTGTGCCAATGGTGGCCCTATCACAGGTTTATGCGACTGCTTATTACGACAAGGCAGTCGAACGGGTGTTCTTCGAAATTGCAGACCACATGACATCAGTTTCTCGCCAACGTTTCTGTAACGACCCAATTTTTACGTCCGAAAATTTCATTTTTTTTTTTTTTTTTAAATATTACTTTAGAAAACATTAATAACTAAAAACATTGTCTAAATAAAAAGAAACGTTGTTTGTTCACACCATAACACATTGCAACCATGTTCTAAAAAGCCACACCATACATCCCATCAAAATATCAGAGTACAGTCCCGGTAAATCTCCTAAATGCGGAAACCGAAGAGTGTGTGTATGACGTGCCGCTACCGCGCCGGCTCCTTCCCCTTCGATGCAGAGGTACCTGAAAACAAAACTGTAAACGTAAGCACAAAGCTTAGTGAGTTCCCCCAACGTACCGCATACCATACGAACACATAACATATATATACTGCCAGGCTATTCTGGGGTGCCTGACTACCCGGTACGGCCATTCTGGGGTGCCGACCTACCCACGTCAAGCCATTCTGGGGTGCTGACCTACCCATACGGCCATTCTGGGGTGCCGTCTTACCCGTGTCAAGCCACTCTGGGGTGCTGACTACCCATCGGTCCTGACAACCGATTCTCGGGGACTATTTCACCCCTACTACTATGATCACATATAACATAACAAGCCAGCATGCAAACATATCATTACATACTGTCAGACGCAACTGGGGTGTCTGACTACCCTTCGGTCCTAACGACCGAACTTTACTACTATCACATACAACATATCATGCTAGCATATAACATATCAGGTAATAGCAAACTTAGATGATATCACAAAGACAATCATCTACCATACATCCCCTACTGGTGGGTCGGCATTGTGGCCTTAGACCCACCGCTACTGGAAGGTAACTCACCTCAAAGTAGCTGCTGAACTGATCGGAAACTGACTGCCTACTGCTGCCGCTGCTGCTCCGGAAATCCTCCGGCTGCAATTTCCACAATAAACCCAATCAAACATTGCTCACTGACCGTTGGGTAAAATGACCATTTACCCATGACCATGCCCTAAGTCAAAGTCAGAGTCAACTTTCAGTTGACCCGACTCGCCGAGTTGGCTTTCCAACTCGCCGAGTCCCTGACCAAACGACTGCCCTGAATCCCGATCCTACCCGTCGAGTTAGGCGACTACTCGACGGGTTCACCTTCTTAACCAATATTCAAGTCCTTCATCCTACTCGCCGAGTTGTATGAACAACTCGTCGAGTCCATCTTCATCCGAAGAACACCTTATGCTAAGACTCGCCGAGTTGTATGAACAACTCGCCGAGTCTGTTCTTGAACTATGAAGATTGCCTTGGACTCGCCGAGTCAGGGCATTGACTCGCCGAGTCCTAACGTGGGTGAGTTCAGCTCCCAACTCACCGAGTCACCCCCTGTGACTCAAGGCTCAACTCGACACCTGAGGAAGGGACCAATTCTGCGACTCGCGACCAGACTCGCCGAGTCACCTATGCGACTCGCCGAGTCGTCGCCATGCACTCCTTAAATATACCGATTTGCTCGGTTCCAGACCATGCCATTCATAGATCTGGGCTTCTAGGACACGAATCACACGTAAAGTTTCCAACTTTACGTGTGGATATCCACCAATAAGGATTATAAGGCTCAAAATGTCCCAAAATGGTAGATCTAGGGCTAACAAGCCTTATGGGGCCAAAAAGCTAACAGATCTGAGCTCCTGGAGCTCAATCTTACATAGATCCGAAGGCCAAACGCCTTATTACAACATATAATGAACATGCTAACTTGGGAAAATGACCAAGAAGGACCCAAAAGAAGTTTTAAGCATAGAATCAAGGGGAAAACGGGTTATACCTCAAAGGAAATGTTGAAATGACACAAGGATGGCCGATCTCCTTCTCCTCTTCTTGATCTACTCCTCTTACACTTCAAAACCTTCAAGAATACACTAAGAGCACCTCAAACTCTCAAGAAAACAAGGGGAAAACGATGTAGGGGGAGTTCTGGGGGTGAATGGGGACGAGTTGGGGCGGAATGAGGGTTTAAATAGGGTGCAAACCTTTGAAACTTAGGTTTTCATCCCGCAGCGGTGACTCGCCGAGTCCAGGATATGGACTCGTCGAGTCGCCTACTTAAAACGCGTCCTGAGTCCCGTCCCTACTCGGCGAGTCGGACCCTATGACTCGCCGAGTCTAAGGCTAAATTAGGTCAATACTCAAATAAAATTCACATACCGGAAACCAGGTGCTACAAATCTCCCCCACTTATTTTAGACTTCGTCCTCGAAGTCTGCTGCCTGATCCTGAAACAGCTCGGGGTAGTGCTCCATCATCTCGTCTACCGGCTCCCAAGTCCACTCTGAACCCTTGCGGTGCTGCCATTGCACCTTCACTAGCTCCACCCTCTTGTTCCTTAAATCCTTCGACTTCCTGTCGAGGATTGCGACTGGGCGCTCGATGTAGTTCAGGCTGTCATCAACCTGAATATCCTCCAAAGGTACTACTGCAGAATCGTCCACTAGGCACTTCCGCAACTGCGAAACATGGAAAGTGTTGTGGATCTGACTAAGCTCGGCTGGCAGATCCAGCCTATATGCTACCTTGCCCACTCGGGCTAAGACCCTGAATGGTCCGATGAATCGCGGGCCCAACTTGCCCCGCTTCCTGAATCGGATGACGCCTTTCCATGGCGACACCTTCAGGAGGACCATATCCCCGACCTGGAACTCTAAATCGGATCGACGCTTGTCGGCGTAACTTTTCTGTCGACTCTGAGCAGTCTGAAGCCTGCTCCGAACCTGCTGTATCCTCTCAGTCGTCTTGAGCACCACTTCAGTGCTTCCCATAACTCTCTGGCCAACCTCACCCCAGCATATCGGGGTCCTACACCTCCGTCCGTACAACATCTCGAAGGGAGGGCGGTCGATACTCGCGTGATAGCTGTTGTTGTAGGAGAACTCAGCCAAAGGAAGATAGGTATCCCAGCTACCACCGAAATCCAGAACACATGCCCGCAACATGTCCTCCAAAGTCTGGATGGTCCGCTCACTCTGTCCATCTGTCTGCGGGTGAAAGGCGGTGCTGAAATGCAGACGAGTGCCCAACTCGTCATGGAATCTCTTCCAAAACCTGGAAGTAAAACGCACATCCCTGTCTGAGATCACCGATACTGGCACCCCATGCCGTGCCACAATCTCCCTGATATAGATGTCGGCCAATTTCTCGGCCGATATGCTCTCCGGAATCGGAATGAAGTGAGCACTCTTGGTCAATCTATCCACGATGACCCAAATCGAATCCACTCCACGTGCGGTCCTGGGAAGCTTTGTGATAAAATCCATCGTGATATCTTCCCACTTCCACAGTGGAATGTCCAATGGCTGCATCTTGCCATGCGGCCTCTGATGTTCGGCCTTGACCTTCCTGCAGGTCAAGCACCGCTCGACGTACCATGCCACATCCCGCTTCATGCAGGGCCACCAATAGTCTAGACGAAGATCCCTATACATCTTCGTCGCCCCGGGATGAATGGAGAATCGGGACTTGTGCGCCTCCTCCATCAAAATCTGGCGCACGCCCCCGAGATACGGCACCCACACCCTACGGTGTAATGTCAATAACCCTCGGCTATCATAATCGAAGGAGGAAACCTGACCTACTACGCGCTCGCTCTTCCGATGCTCCTCCTTGATAGCCTCCTGTTGAGCTTCCCGAATCTGCTCCAACAGGGGAGTCACCACAGTCATCCTCAAACAGGCGTCCCTGATCGGCGCCGCCTTGCGGCTAAGCGCATCGGCCACCACATTGGCCTTTCCCGGGTGGTAAAGGATCTCGCAATCATAATCCTTCACCACATCCAACCACCGACGCTGCCTCATATTCAGATTCGGCTGGTCCATGAGGTACCTCAAGCTCTTGTGGTCCGTGTAGATGGTACACCGAACCCCATAGAGGTAATGTCGCCAAATCTTGAGGGCAATTACCACCGCCCCCAACTCCAAATCGTGCGTCGGGTAGTTCGCCTCGTGAGGCTTGAGTTGCCTCGAAGCGTAAGCAATGACATGCCCCCTCTGCATCAACACCGCGCCCAACCCAGAAATGGACGCATCGCAATAAACCACGAAATCCTCTACGCCCTCTGGCAGGGCTAAGATCGGCGCCTCACACAATCTCTGTCTCAGCGTCTCAAATGCAGCCTGCTGCTCGGGTCCCCACCGAAAGACCACGGCTTTCTTCGTCAGCCGCGTCAGGGGCACGACTATCTTGGAGAAATCCTGGATAAATCTCCGATAGTAGCCTGCCAATCCTAGGAAGCTCCGAATCTCAGATGGGGACTTCGGAACCTCCCATCTCATCACGGCCTCGACCTTGGCCGGATCGACCAGAATCCCGTTCTGGTTGACGAGGTGCCCCAGAAATTGCACCTCGCGCAACCAAAACTCACACTTGGAGAACTTGGCATACAAGTTCTCCCTCCTCAGGGTCTCTAACACCTCTCTCAAATGCTCCTCATGATCCTCCCGGGTCTTGGAATAAACCAAGATATCATCGATAAAGACTATCACAGACCGATCCAGCATCGGTCTGCATACACGGTTCATGAGGTCCATGAACGCGGCAGGAGCATTGGTGAGCCCAAACGGCATCACCACAAACTCGTAATGGCCATAGCGCGTCCGAAACGCGGTCTTCTGCATATCCTCCTCCCTGACCCTCATCTGATGATAACCCGAACGCAAATCAATCTTGGAAAACCAAGATGCGCCCTGAAGCTGGTCAAAGAGGTCATCAATCCTCGGAAGCGGGTAACGGTTCTTCACCGTTACCTTGTTCAGCTCCCGATAATCTATACACATCCGATGCGACCCATCCTTCTTCTTCACAAACAGAATCGGGGCTCCCCAGGGCGAACTGCTCGGCCGAATAAATCCCTTGTCCAGCAGCTCCTGCAGCTGCGTGGACAGCTCCTGCATCTCGGGAGGAGCCAACCGATACGGTGCCTTGGCTATCGGAGCCGCACCGGGAACGAGGTCAATCCTGAACTCCACATGTCGCTCCGGAGGTATCCCAGGTAGTTCCTCCGGAAAAACATCAGCAAAATCTCGAACCACCGGGACCTCGCTCACGGTCGCCTTACCCGCCTCCCGGGTGTCCATCACGTACGCGACATAACCCGCGCATCCCTGCTGAAGGTAGCGCCTAGCCCTCGCTGCTGAACATACAGTGGGTCCACACTGCGGCCGCTCTCCATGAATCACCAACTCTCCCCCACTTGGGGTCTTGACTCGCACTAGCTGCTGCGCGCAATCTATCACTGCCCCATTAGGGCTCAACCAATCCATACCAATAATCACCTTGTTCCCACGCAATGGAATGGGAACCAAGTCTACCAGGTAACACTCCTCAAACAGTCGCAGGGCACAACCTCGAAACACCCTCGATGCTCGCACCGATCGATCATCGGCAATCTCTACTTCTAACGGGCAATCTAACTCGCCTGAAGTCTCATGAAATCTCTTGCTAAGAGCAAGAGAAACGAACGATCGGGATGCACCCGAGTCGAACAATACCTGAACCGGGATGCCGTTCACATGGAACGATCCTAATACACATGCATACACACAGAGCACATATCAATATCATATCAACGAAAAATAAAAGATAGAAGGAAGAAATCATACCCGTCACCACATCGGGCGCGGCGCGTGCCTCCTCGGCAGTCAACTGAAATGCCCGACTCCTCACCACTGGAGCCTCTGCCTTGCCCTGACGGCCATCCGTGATCCGCAGGGTCGCTGGAGCTGGCGCCTTCACTGGCGCTGAAGCTGTCAACATGGGGCAATTGGCCTTCTTGTGGCCCCTCTGGTTGCAGTGGAAACACAGCAACTCCGATGTCTGAATAACGGTCGCAGGAGCAGTGCAATCCCTGCTGATATGCCCAAACTTGCCGCACTTGTAGCAGCCTGACGATCCCATCCTGCATGCCCCCTCGTGCGGCCTGCCGCACTTCCTGCAGCGGCTCGGTCCCGACTGGCCTTTCGGCCTCCCATCTGATCCCTTGGGCTTCTTCCCCGAAGCCCCTGATGCCTGACCATCCTCAAGTTTCCGTTTCCGGATGTGCTCTAAATCTATCTCTCTCTCTCTAGCCCTGGCAATCATGGAGTCCAGGGTAGGGCAAGCCGAAAAGCTAACATGCTCCCGAATGTCAGCTCGTAGCATATCGTGGTAACGAGTCCTCCTCATATCCTCGTCACCTGCATACTGGGGCACCAATAAAGCCCTCTCCCTAAACTTGGCGGTGATCTCCGCCACGGTCTCTGTCGTCTGCCTCATGTCTAAGAACTCCCTGGCCAGCTGCTGAAGCTCGACCGCTGGCGCAAACTCTGCCCTGAACCTAGTCACAAAGTCCGACCAGGTCATTGCCTCGACAGCCGAGGCTCCCATCGAGTCACCCACTGACTCCCACCAATCTCGGGCCCGGTCCCGTAGACACCCTGCTGCGTACCTCACCTTCGACCCCTCGGGGCAGAAGCTGATCAACTGGGCGGACTCGATATCCGCAATCCACCGCCTGGCGACAATGGGGTCCTTCACCCCATGGAAATCCGGCGCACCACTGCTCCTGAAGTCCTTGAAGGACAGTGTGCGAGATCCTGACTGGCTAGAGGCCAAGTCGCTCCTGAATGCCCGTAGGCGATCCTCCATCATCTCCATGATCCCTTCCTTGATCGACCCAAAGATGATGGGGGTCGACTCAAGGATGCCCCTGGTGATCTCCGACGTGATGAACTCACGTAGCCTCTCCTCAATCGGCTCGGTGCCAGATCCCGAACCTGACCCCTCTCCTGACCCGCCATCTGTCGGTCTCGAACGAAGTACCACCATTCTGCAAAACATCAATGATAATCATTAGTGGTACTGCTACTTTCTGAGGGATCTTAACTACTTTCAGGTTCCTTGGTCTCGTCTTGGCCTTCCTCGGCTCGGGTACGGATCCTCTGCTTCCAGTAGTACGGGCCCATACTACCTTCCACATCTATCCGTACCTTCTCCGAGGAATTCCTCGACTCCACCAACTCCCCTCTACTACTGCTACTCTCCAATATTCTCACCCTAGGCTTGCCCTAGGGAGAACTCAAGTTCAATACAACTGGTCCTCAGCTGCCGTAGGTCTCCTCATAATGCCAGTTAGCGACCACCTAAACACCATCACATGTAATGAGGATTAGATAATCCTTCAAGTAAAAGATCCGTCCCTACAACGGTTGGACTCAAACAAGAGCTGCGCAATAGGGCCAGTTCCAACACTTTGGGATTATTCAACCCTGATTACATGTGGTGTGACGTGTTTACCTAGTGGCTCACTCCCATTACTCAGAATCCCACCAAGCACGAAGCAAGCAGCATTCGGATAAGGAAAAACAGACTCAAGCCAAAACTGTTCTTAGAACAAGAAACGACACTTAACACAGGATGCTAAGCTCATACTATCAGGCATAACCTAAACAGGCTACCCTACTGCTGTCTACTCAATTCTAATCATGCAATATTCAATAAGCTGGAACAAATAACAGGCACATAAGGCATCACTCCTAGATCCTTAGCCTATTCTAGCATGCACTATTCATAAAGCTGATAAACATAACATAAACTTGTATGGGTACTATGGGGAATACTTACTTGAGCTCGGCCGGTCGCGCACGTCACACACTTTACTCTTTCTCGAAACTCTTTCCTCAATTTTAGAAAACATTTTCTTTTAGAAAATCTTTTAATCCCTCGATTTGAGTTCAGACACTCCCGAGGGTGTGTCCGAATCCCTCAAACCAGGGCTCTGATACCAACTTGTAACGACCCAATTTTTACGCCCGAAAATTTCATTTTTTTTTTTTTTTTTAAAATATTACTTTAGAAAACATTAATAACTAAAAACATTGTCTAAATAAAAAGAAACGTTGTTTGTTCACACCATAACACATTGCAACCATGTTCTAAAAAGCCACACCATACATCCCATCAAAATATCAGAGTACAGTCCCGGTAAATCTCCTAAATGCGGAAACCGAAGAGTGTGTGTATGACGTGCCGCTACCGCGCCGGCTCCTTCCCCTTCGATGCAGAGGTACCTGAAAACAAAACTGTAAACGTAAGCACAAAGCTTAGTGAGTTCCCCCAACGTACCGCATACCATACGAACACATAACATATATATACTGCCAGGCTATTCTGGGGTGCCTGACTACCCGGTACGGCCATTCTGGGGTGCCGACCTACCCACGTCAAGCCATTCTGGGGTGCTGACCTACCCATACGGCCATTCTGGGGTGCCATCTTACCCGTGTCAAGCCACTCTGGGGTGCTGACTACCCATCGGTCCTGACAACCGATTCTCGGGGACTATTTCACCCCTACTACTATGATCACATATAACATAACAAGCCAGCATGCAAACATATCATTACATACTGTCAGACGCAACTGGGGTGTCTGACTACCCTTCGGTCCTAACGACCGAACTTTACTACTATCACATACAACATATCATGCTAGCATATAACATATCAGGTAATAGCAAACTTAGATGATATCACAAAGACAATCATCTACCATACATCCCCTACTGGTGGGTCGGCATTGTGGCCTTAGACCCACCGCTACTGGAAGGTAACTCACCTCAAAGTAGCTGCTGAACTGATCGGAAACTGACTGCCTACTGCTGCCGCTGCTGCTCCGGAAATCCTCCGGCTGCAATTTCCACAATAAACCCAATCAAACATTGCTCACTGACCGTTGGGTAAAATGACCATTTACCCATGACCATGCCCTAAGTCAAAGTCAGAGTCAACTTTCAGTTGACCCGACTCGCCGAGTTGGCTTTCCAACTCGCCGAGTCCCTGACCAAACGACTGCCCTGAATCCCGATCCTACCCGTCGAGTTAGGCGACTACTCGACGGGTTCACCTTCTTAACCAATATTCAAGTCCTTCATCCTACTCGCCGAGTTGTATGAACAACTCGTCGAGTCCATCTTCATCCGAAGAACACCTTATGCTAAGACTCGCCGAGTTGTATGAACAACTCGCCGAGTCTGTTCTTGAACTATGAAGATTGCCTTGGACTCGCCGAGTCAGGGCATTGACTCGCCGAGTCCTAACGTGGGTGAGTTCAGCTCCCAACTCACCGAGTCACCCCCTGTGACTCAAGGCTCAACTCGACACCTGAGGAAGGGACCAATTCTGCGACTCGCGACCAGACTCGCCGAGTCACCTATGCGACTCGCCGAGTCGTCGCCATGCACTCCTTAAATATACCGATTTGCTCGGTTCCAGACCATGCCATTCATAGATCTGGGCTTCTAGGACACGAATCACACGTAAAGTTTCCAACTTTACGTGTGGATATCCACCAATAAGGATTATAAGGCTCAAAATGTCCCAAAATGGTAGATCTAGGGCTAACAAGCCTTATGGGGCCAAAAAGCTAACAGATCTGAGCTCCTGGAGCTCAATCTTACATAGATCCGAAGGCCAAACGCCTTATTACAACATATAATGAACATGCTAACTTGGGAAAATGACCAAGAAGGACCCAAAAGAAGTTTTAAGCATAGAATCAAGGGGAAAACGGGTTATACCTCAAAGGAAATGTTGAAATGACACAAGGATGGCCGATCTCCTTCTCCTCTTCTTGATCTACTCCTCTTACACTTCAAAACCTTCAAGAATACACTAAGAGCACCTCAAACTCTCAAGAAAACAAGGGGAAAATGATGTAGGGGGAGTTCTGGGGGTGAATGGGGACGAGTTGGGGCGGAATGAGGGTTTAAATAGGGTGCAAACCTTTGAAACTTAGGTTTTCATCCCGCAGCGGTGACTCGCCGAGTCCAGGATATGGACTCGTCGAGTCGCCTACTTAAAACGCGTCCTGAGTCCCGTCCCTACTCGGCGAGTCGGACCCTATGACTCGCCGAGTCTAAGGCTAAATTAGGTCAATACTCAAATAAAATTCACATACCGGAAACCAGGTGCTACAGTTTCTGCACAATGTTAGGGTTGGCTGTTGACCCTTCAAGAATTAATCCGGAGACGATTCCGGTTGGGCATCTATTTAACATGTTTTACAACATGGGGTACACGGAGGTCCTCACCTCCGTCGCTAAGTTCAAAAAGTCATGCCTGCCGCCACAGTGGAACAGCTTGTTTACAGTCCTATTCAAGGGCTTGTCGGAACGGAGTTCAGGATCCGACGGTGCCAGTCGCCTCTTCCTATCGATAATGTACGCGGTCTACAACGGTATTAACCTGGACTATGGGTTGGTCTTATGGCAACAGCTCATTCAGAGCCTTTCTTCATCATCACGACACTCTGAGGTGTCGTTGGCCCGGTTCTGGATTTTGATTACAAAATGGGCGATGGAAAAAGTTCGACATTCCAACTGCTGCCGGTGCATCGATGTCTTCTGTTGGTATGTTTCATACCAAGAAGATCATCGTCTCAGATGCTTCTAAATTTTCGTTCATTGGCTCCATCCCGGAGACAATGTATGCCGACGTGCCTTCTGACAGCAGGCTCATACGGACAATCAAGGATTTCAGGGCAACTGGTCCTAGGGAACTGACACCGGATATGCTCAGGTCTATCCACGATGCAGACAAACCGGTGCCCAGGGGCAAAAAGGCGGACAAAGGGAAGCAAGCGACCAAAGTTCCTAAGGGTCCTTCTCCCAAGAAGAGGAAATAGACAAAGGTTGCACCGTCACCACAGCCGAAGAGGAGGAAGACACAACCGAAGCGCAAGCTTGTTATTCCCTCTTCTTCAAGTAACTCCGAAGATGAGCATTCGGGTTCGGATGGCTCTCAAGGAGGCGAAACCCCACAACGAGGCAACACACCACCACCGTCTCCTATCCCAGAGATGGATATTCATAATTCACCAGTTCCTTCACCTCCTCCCACCATTCCTACTTCCATTCCCATCATAATCCCCACTACCACTATTCCACAAACATCTTTCCCTATACCACCACCCATTTTCACAACTGTAACCGAAACACCACCCATAACCGAACCTCCACAAACCGAAACCCATACAACCGAACCTACCCACACTCAACCACCACCCAAAACTACCCCACCCAATACTCAACCTCAACATACCCCAACCACAACACCCCCAGCTTCACCACCCCCTCCATCTCCAGAAAATGCCTCTGATGGAGACAGCCCTTACCTTGGTGGTGAACACATGAACTTTGATTCGGTCTACTATAGTCCGTTTCAGGTTCAGAGTGACGAGGAGGATGATGCTCCAGTGACAAAGAAGCATCTTAAAGAGCTTACCGAGAAGGTTGATCTACTTCTCGCCTCCTATTCCAACCAGCAGTCCTCTCTCTCTGAAGCTGCGCTTCAGAAAATTGTTGATGCCTTCTCCCGGGCTCAACATGATTCGGTGGCCTCCGCAACTGCTGCTATTGACGCCTCCACCAGAGCCTGTGAGGCTGCGACCGAAAAAGTCGATAAACTATTCTCCGACGCTTCTATCCTGTTGAAGTCCTTACAGGAAAGCGCCGACGCCACCAAGACAACTTTGGAACCGATTGTTCAGCAATTGGCCAAGTTTGTCTCAACGGAGTTGACTTCGTTCGCTACACTTCGACAAACCCTCAGCGACGACAAATCGGCTCTTCGTGCCTCCATCGATGAACGTCTTGCTAAGCTACAAGAGGATCTTGCGGCTGAAAACTCTTTGATGGACGTTCTGGCAAGCAAAACAACCTCCCTCAAGATCAAGAGCACACAACTTTCAAACTCACAACAACAACTTGAAGCTCTTCAATCCGAAAGGGAGGTCATCAAGACATGTGTTTCGGATGTCCACGTTGTCTTATCCAACATCCTGGAAGCACATGATCCGATCCTAAACTATTCGGTGAGGAGAACCCTTGCTGAAAAACTTGCTCCTGCCTTGGCCCTTCTCAGCAAAATAGAAGGCTTACCGAGTTTCGTGTCCATTCCGAAACAAGGGGGAGAAGATAAGCAAACCGGATCGAAACCACCTCCTTCCTCCAAAGCTACTCATACAACCGAACCACCTTCGACTGGTCAAGCTTCGGGTTCGGGTGTGAAGGACAAAGGGAAAAACATAGCTGAGGAAGAAGATGAAGATGAAGATGAAGACAGGGAGACCATTGCTGACATGTTGAAACGAAAGAACAGTCGCAATGTGGATGAAGATGTTAATCGTGTGGCGCGAGAGGCTGAAGAAGCTGAACGCAAGAAAAAGGAAGCCCACGATCTCCTCGAGAGTAGGAAGACTCTATTCCCTGCATGGACTCGGGAGCATTTGTTCAAAGAGGCCATAGACACTCCCAGCATATTATGGCTCGAGCCGGTTATCTCGTTCGACTGCAATAATACTATCGACTCGCAGTTCGACATGCCGCTGACTCGAAAGGCATTCATCGTCCATGCCTTCTCAAACATCTTTGAAGTCCCTCATCCGAACGCTGAGCTTGACAGGGAGCTCATTGACTTCTATCTGGCGGCTACTCGTCCTCAGTACCTAACTTGGAGCGCCCAGAAGATTGTGAATGTTCGGGTACTGAAGCCTTACACCGAAGGTCGTTTTATAAACGTTCGGTTCAAGGTGATTCGGGGATCTGCAAGAACTGCTCATCTTATCTCCCTGGCAGATCTACCGAACTTAAATCCTCATGATTGGATTGTTCTGTATAATATCCTTTTGACTAATGAAGTCGAATATGGTCCCATTATAGACCATATCAAAAGGATGTTAGCCTGCTACATCATGGAGGTTGCCCTAATGGATCAGGAGGTTGCCACAGTCTTCAAGAAGAAACCGAAGATAGCTCATGTGGGATCGGCCAGTGATCTCAACCAAATGCAAATGGGCAAGATCGACCCGAGACGCAACTCAGTTATGTTCACTAGAGCAGAAGGACAGAAATGTCTCATTGCTTTAGCTGACAAACACCTTTACAGCACTGCTTGTCTGGAGCACGTGTTATCAATCATCAAGAGGTGTAAAGAGAATTCAGCTGATGACATCAAGTACTTCAATGATATGATCCAATGGTACATCCGGTTTAGACATACGATTCTCTCGCTTACCAAATGTCTGTTTAACACTGTGAAGAAGAAAGTACCTGCTTCAGCTGCTGGCCCAAGTAACAAGTGAAGGTCTCGCTCCAAGTGACGCAAAGGGGGAGATTGTTGGGCTGAAGATTATTTTGAAGTGTTGCGTCGTTGAGCTCGACAATTTATTTATTTTGTACTCTGGTTTGGGCCTGTCCAACCGAGAGCCCATTATGTTTAATATATAAGTATATGCTTGCATGCATATTAGGTTAAGGATTTTAGAGATTAATCTAGAGCGTAACGATAGCATTACAGATTTCTTTAATCGTTCTTGTAACCTACCAATCCTCTACAGTTGATGTTCTTAATCGAGCTCTTCTGAGGATTTTTTTTAATCATTCGACTCGTTTGATTCACACTTGTCTCGTTCTTATTTTCGTGTTCTTACAGTTTCATATTTACTTACCTGTTTGAGATCTAATCGATCTTCATAGATTTAAAGGTTTTAAATCTCATCACTTTATGCAAGGCCCATTATTGGCCCAATTTACTAAATTGGGCCCAACTTCCTTATTGGGGTTAACCCCGTGATCCACTATGACCAAAACTGGTCCAAAACATATCTACTCAGAAAGTCCAGCAAGGCCCAAACCCTACTAGCCCAAAAACTAGCCCAAATCACCAAAAGTCCACAGAAGGCGTACGCTGGGCATACCCCAAGGCTACGCGAGGTGTACACGAGTCTCTCATTGACTGGAAAACGAGGTCATTGACTCAGTACACTACGCATACAGAACCTTACGTTGGGCGTACGCCGAGTTTCACCAAAACACTAATAAGTGCTTAATGGCTTAAGCACTTAAGCCAAAACTCCAGATCCAATGACCAAATGTTCCTAGAACTCATAAAGTCTTGAACTTTATCACTTTGGACGTCCAGAAAGCTCTTAATCCAAGGTCTTAATCCATTAATACCCTTCTACTACATGCATGGGACATCTTAAGCCACTGGGACCTCATTTTATCACTTAAGACCTCCTCAAGGTCCAAAAAGGACAACTTATCTCGTCCAAAATGCATCAGGCACCATATTGGGGTTTTTGGGACAAGAAATGGTTCCATAATGCTAGAAGGCTAGATCAATAACGTACAAGCATAAAGTTTGAAGCTTTTTACCTTTTGGAGCTTCTAGGGCAGAGCACAACTTCAGATCTACAAGCCAATCTCCTTCTTCAACTATTTGTTGCAATGGCTTCACCTTTAAGAGCTCAAAATACCCACCAACTCACTCTCACACACAAGAACTAGGGTTTGGGGACGTTTTTGGAAGATGGAGGCTGAGAAGGAGGAGAGAAAATGAGCCATAAGGATGTTTATATAGCCCCCAACCCGAGATATTAGGGTTTCCTTTTGTTATGAGTACGCCCAGCATACACAAGTGTATGCCCAATGTACTAGGGTGCACCCTAGTACGCTCAGCGTACCCTAATGTACGCACAACATACTCCTCCTGGTCCCAAAATTACAATTTAGCCCTTAGGCTCTTCATTGCTTTACCCTTCCATCCCCAGGGACTACAAATGACAAAACTTGGGATGTTACAACGACCCTCCACCAGTCAAGGAAGCGGTGGGTAAAAGTCGACACCCATTACACCATTTTATAGGCAGTAAACTTGTACTCCCCTTATAGACCAACTTTGTGAATGAGGCCTACTAACGGTAAGACTAACTTGTCTTATATATATATATATATATATATATATATATATATATATATATATATATAATTATTAAACTTATAATATTATAATAGTATAAGGGTTGAATTTTAAACTTTTAAAATTCTAGGGTTTGGAATTAAAGTATTCATAAGTGTGACTTTACAAATTCCAAAACTTGAGGGCAAGTTTTGACACTATTCAAAACTTTTCATTTCCATAATTATGAGTTTAATTACTTTTAAAGAAAAGACTTTTCATTTTCCATTACTTGAGGACAAGTTATGGAGTCCATTAAAGACATTTAGATCATTATTTTAATTAACACAATAATCAAATAATTCATACACGATCTAATTAAACTCATAAAAACAGGATAATTCATATCATCAATCTTCAAGAAATTAGCCTAATCTTATAAACTAATACAAATCTTGAAATTATGACAATTATCTTTTAATTGGACAAGCATGATCTTTACCTTACTAAAAACAGATTTAATGGTTCAAAAAATAGTTTGGGGTAATGATCATAATCCAATTTCTGGCCAAAACTCAAAAATCTGCACACTTGACCACCAACTCGGCGAGTACATGAATTGGACTCGTCGAGTTGGTCCATTTCCGAGTGGACTCGTCGAGTCACCCAGTGGACTTGGCGAGTTCACCTATCAGAATGTAGAAATTCGATTTTTCTAACTTTGAAAACCAATAAAACATCAAGTATAATAGAAAACAATCCTAGGCTCTAATACCACTGATGCGTTTTGAGCATCCTAACAACCTTAAGGTGCAAATACAACCCTAAATGCTTCGGATCTATGTTTTCTCTATTTATACATGCAATTTGATTTTCCAAAGCATTACCCTAACTAGAATGCAAAACATGGGTACTTGTATAACAAAAACTAGTTAGATGACATACCTTTCTTGTAGCTTGTTTCCTTGGACCTTTAAGATCCTAGCACCCTAAATGTGATGCCTCAAATGCTTCACACACCACCACTAACAATGGAGGACTTAAGAGAGTATTACTTGCACTCAAAATCAGTTATGCTCTTCCAAAGATCACTAGTGGCCGATTTCATGAGCTAAAGGGGTTCTTATATATTGTGGCAAGGATTAGGGTTACATCCATGTAAACCCTAATGTGCATGTCTTTTCATCTTACTTAGGCTCCATGGGTTAAACCTCCATGGACTATCCATGGACTACCATGTCGGTTTAGCCCAACCTAAAAAACCATAGGCCCACACTATAAAAATCATTGATTTACCAAATCAACCCCTTACGTTTTATTAGTCTCTCTTGATCACTAAATTAATTCCAAATTAATTCTTGATCAATACTAATTAAATAATATGATTTCATATTAATATATTAGAACTTATAATATATTAATAAATCATAAATAACCTCTTCCCAAAAGTCCATCCAAATGTTTTGATGACATGCAACCCAAATGGACCATGCTACTCTCGGGTCAACTACATACCAATTATAGTTATGGACTTAGACACCTTATCCAACGTATATTAATTACCTTGATGCCAGCAAGGTATCCTGGTCTTTCAAGGATCTTCGGTGGATCTTGGTCTTTTTCTTTGGATCTCTCATTTCTTCTTCCAAGGATTTCTTTGAGGTATCCTTTGTTTAGGAGATAGTTGATTTCCTTCATGAGAGCTATGCAATCCTCTGTGACGTGACCAAAGTCTTCATGGTATACACACCATTTGGACTTGTCCTTCCATGATGTGGATTTTTCGTCTTTTTTTGGCTATCTCGCCTTGTCTCCAAGATCATGCATAGTAAATATTACACCTGAAATATCCTCAGAAAAACAATAGTCAGTAATCTTGGGAAAATTTTCTTCCTCTCCCTCGTCTTCTAGGGCATTAACCCTATGATGGTCAGGTTTGGAATAAGGTTTCGATTTATAGTATCTTTGGGCCAATGAATCGACCTTCCTATTGGGGTGATCATAATAGCTTGGTGGGTTGCTCCTCTTTTGGATCTCCTTGTCTTCTTTGAGCCTGATGAACCTTAGTGCTCTGCTTCTGACTTCGTCCATTCTCTTGCATGGAGTCATTACAAGGTCTTCATAGAAGGGAGAATCCTTCTTTAAGACCATTTTAAAGGCTTCAAATGCAGTCTCCATGTCGATGTTGGGGATGCTTAGAGCTTCCTTGCCAAACCTATTCACAAAAGCCCTAAGGGATTCCTTAGGATCTTAGACCATCCGATAGAGATCGCTAGTGATCTTTTTGAATGTTCTGCTACAAGAATATCGATTTTTGGATAAATTAATCAAATGAGCAAAGGATGTAATCGAATAAGGAGGAACATTAAGACGCCATTTCAAAGCTTATCCTATGAGGGTGGAACCAAAACCCTTGCACATGCAAGATTCCATCAAATGAGTGGGGATGAGAATGATCTCCATCCTTTCTATGTATTGTGTCACATGCTCCTAAGGATCTGTAGTTCCATCGTAAGGCTTCATGCTGGGAGTCTGAAAGCGCTTTGGGACTTCGGTATCAGCTATGATTGGAACAAATCTGGAGATCCTCTGGCTCATGGGGGATACTTCTGGTACAGGCCGAACTACTCTGGGTACGCTTGAGATCATTTGTCTTAGTTGTTGTAGTTCCTTAGCCATGATTGGGCTTAAGTCTGCATCAAGATCCATTGAGTTAGTAGTAAAGATATTATTATTGACAGGGTTACAGGATCCTTGTTATTGGGAGTAACAAAGGTTTCATTGGGATCCTGGGTCGTATGGGCTTGGTTCCTCAGAGTCGCATCCCAAGCGGGAACAAAAGTCGGTATTGAGGATCATGTCTCGTGATGAACCGCTGAGGAACCTAGGTTACGAAAGTGCAGGATCTTGGGTTGCAAGATCGAGGGTACTGCCTCTTGAGGCTTGTGGATTTCAGTCCTCATTCTTTCTACTTCCTTGAGAATTTTCCTATTGTCCTCCTGCTATTGGGCGACTTATCGTTCTAGTCCCTTCATCCTAGCGAAGATTTCGTTGTTGGAAATCAATACAGGAGGACCCTAGGGTCCGGGGTAACGACCGGAGAGGTATTTTTCTTCGGTGCTTTTGAGGCTTTCTTGGGAGCTCCAGCTGGAGGTGGTGGATGTTTTTTTGGAGGAAATGGGAGGAATGGAGGAAGAGGACTGGGTTGATTTTGTAGACATGCTTTTTTGAAGGATTATGAACACCACGGTCCCACGGATGGTGCCAAATTGCTTTGGTAAAAAATGAACAATCTAAGATCAACCAAAGTGTATGAGAGTCTATGATGTTCAAAATAATACAAGTATGAAATGTAAATCAAATGACACAAGTTGTTTACAAGGAAAGCCCTTAATCCTTTCTATGATCTCCAACATAAAACCTTGGCAGTTTATAATGATCACCTTCCTTGATGATTTTATTGATCAAAATGTTGATTACAAAAAAAATACAAAGAATGTAAGTACAAGTGTTGTTTTCCTGCTAAGCTTTGTGTGTAGTGTGATGAAATACAAGTGATTTATATAGTCTAAAGATATGTAACAACAATTCCGAAATTTTCGGGATCCTCTAAGATCAACTCATGGACGTTGATGGACTTGGTCTTCCGGGTCTTTTGCATGGTTATGAAGACTATTCGTTGAGAACAAGTCTTTGACTAGTTATTTCTGCACATGTAAGAAAGACAATAGAATATATAACTGTTATAAATATTTAGGAAATAATAGTCAGGATCCTGAAGTGCGCTTGGGATCCTGAAGTTTGAGGATCCTGAGGTTTGAGGATCCTTAGGTTCGAGGATCCTTATTGTATTTCAGAGATCCTAGCCCTACCAATGATATTTCATTAAGTTTCAGACTTTCATTACAAAACCTATACCCAACATAGATACCTATTTTCCTCCATAAAGATATCTCAATATCACATCCAATTGCTATTACAATTTTTGGTTATATTACTAATCCAACAAAGAAACAAGAGTTATCAGTTTGTCAAATAACTACGCTTTTTTAGGCTTAATTGTTTAAAAAATAAAAAATTGAAAAATTGGTCCCCGTATATGTCAAAATTACGTGGTTTTGGTCCAAAAAAGTTTTATAATGCATCGGTGGTCCAATTTCGGATACATTGTGTGGTTTTTGTCCTAATGGTTGGCATTTTTGTATAATTTTGGTCCATAACCAACCTGAAATAAAAAAATATGCCCAAATATATTGTAACATCCGTATTTCCAGGAATAATATTTTGAGTATTCATTTCGAGATATGAGGAGTGACTCGACAAGTTGGTGTTTTAACTCGTCGAGTAGGGTCGCGTTTTGGTGTCGTGTTTAATGAATGGACTCGAAGATTCGGGTATCTGACTCGCCGAGTCAAAGCTGCTGAGGAAAACCCTAATTGTCCGGGTTTGTGACCTATTTAAAGGCCCTTATGGCCTTCATTTGCGGCCACACTTCCCTTGAGATACCCTAATTGATCCAGAGAGCATAGAGAGAAAGAGGGAGCTAATTTTCATCATTTTGGGTGCATTCTTCCAAGGAAGAAGGAGAGTGTTCAAGCTAAATTTTTTGAGGGGCTCAGATCTACTGCTATTCCATCCAAAGTTGTTTAAGGTATAAATCTCTACCCGTTTCGTATGGTTAGTAGATCTCATGAATTTAGGGTTTCTTTACCGTCTTTTAAGTTGAGTTATGATGAAAGTGAAGTCCCCTTGAGGCATAGACATTAGATCTAGACCTTGAGAGGTCCAGAGAGTCCCAATCATCCAGCTTTATGCAGTCCCATAAGAGTTTTGAGTCTAGGTTACCATTTTAAGATTTATTTCATCAAATAGAGCCATATGTGTGATGCATGAGCATAAAGATGGGACCTTTACGTGACTTTGGGTGTGAGAAGGTCAGATATATAAGTTAGAGAAATAGATCTGACCTCAGAAGGTCGATAGACCATTGCCATGGAGGAAACTCGCCGAGTCCATGAGAGGACTCGACGAGTCGGATCGGGTTGCTGCACGATTCGTGATTAGTGGTAACCCGTCGAGTGAAAGGTTAACTCGACGAGTCGAGTGAGGCCTTAGTAGGATTCAGAGGACACGCGTGGACTCGCCGAGTCACCCGAGTGCACTCGACGAGTTTGGTTAAAGTTAGACCGTTGACTGGAGTTGACTTCCGTTGACCTTAGGGTTTTGGTCTAACTGATTCAAGAGAGGCCATGGAGGGGTGGAATGGTCTTCTACCCATTCTTTTGGGATGAGAACATAAAGAGAGTATTGATAAGAGATGTTATCATTTTGATAGGAGGAGGCTAGATCGGGGATATCGAGAACGAGAGTATGATAGACATCATACGAGGTGAGTCTTCTCACTATACTTTACCTTGAGTGGTAGTTATGTGTGACCGGAAGGTCTTATGTGCTTACATTAAGTATTATGTTATTCTTTTGTATGTGGTATGCTATGCATTATGTCTTTGTGATTTATGCTATGCGGAGTTTATAGACCGGACCGAAGGGTCCAACGATCTGTGAGGCCGGAAGGCTCACAACCAAACCGGACCGGAGGGTCCAACGAGCTACGGGACTGGAGAGTCCCGCTGAGACACATTGACCGGAGGGTCTTACAGAGTATAGCCTCGAGTGGAAAATTGTTGTACGTGGTATTTTGGGGAACTCACTAAGCTTTGTGTTTACTGTGTTATATGTTATGTGTTTCAGGTTTCTCAGGATCGTGCGACGGCACCGGCTTGATTGTACACACCAGAGAAAGAGTTATGTTTTGAGGATCCTGGATTATTAATGGGGTTGTGTTTTGTAAATTGAATAAATGAGATTTTTATACAAATTGTTATGAAAAGTATGCATTTTTAAAATGAAATTTTTGTTTCAAAATTTACGGTGTTACAAGTTGGTATCAGAGCCTTGGTTTGAGGGATTCGGATGCACCTTCGGGTAAAATCTGGACTCAAACTGAGGAGTTGAGAAACAATTTCAAAGAAATGATTTTTCTAGAGCGAATAGGAGTTTCTAAGAGAAAATGAGGAAGAGCAGTGTGTACAATCAGCCAGAGCCCGAACGGTGATTTCCCAAAATACCGTTACTTTTATATTATGAGATATGTTATGAGGTATTATGCATGCTAGAGATAGGCTAGGTATTTCATATTTTAGGACTAGAGTGGCCTTATTTGTGATGCCTTAGCCTAGGAGTTGTTGTTATCTGTGATGAGCTTTCGAGTATGTGCTGAGTAAGAGTATAGAGAGGGATTTGAGTAGAGGAGTAATCTATGAGAGATACCTAGATGAGCATTGTGGAACCTACTGAGAGAGTAGTTAGCTACCCGCGAGGAGTAGAGTTGCTGAGTTCGGTGATATCTTTTGAATGTGAGTAGAGCAAGTGAAGTTATCACCTAGAGTGGGTTTTGCGTGTTTATTCGATGCTCGAATGTTTCTTGCTTCGTGCTTTGTGGAACTCCCGATGATGGGAGTCAGCTACCAAGTGAATGTGACGATATTCAGGAGGTAGATGACTGGCACCATAAGGAGTTTCTCAGCAAATGATGGCGGAGAAGTGTGAGAACCTAGGAAGAGCCTAGGAAGTGACCTTAGTCAGATGAGTACACTGATAGAGTAGAGCATTTCGGTGGGAAGCGAGCACGCGTGTCGGGATTGGTGATTGAGAAGGTTGAAAAGCTACTTAGGGACTCTGGGGTGGTCCGTGTAGAGAGTATGGGTAGATGTGGCAGGTAGTATGGGCTCGTACTACTAAAAGAAGAGGACCCATACTCGATGCAGGGAGTATTCCGGAGGATCTAAGTAGCAGATCGAGAGGTGATGCCATGGTTCGAGTACCATGATTTGTAGCAGATCGAGAGGTGATGTCACGGTTCGGGTACCATGATTTGTAGCAAATCGAGAGGTGATGTCATGGTTCGATTACCATGATTTGAGGCGGATTGAGAAGAGAGAACATGGTTCGATTACCATGATTCGTAGCAAATTAAGAGGAGGTAGCATGGCTCAGGTACCATGATTTATAGCAGATCGAGAGGCGGTCACATGGTTTGAGTACCAGGACACGTGGTGGTTAGTGCTTCTGGTTTTACCGGTTATTCTGTGGTGATTGTCTAGACTGGGATCAGATGTGAAAGAGTATGGGGCCAGAGGGCCATGATGAACAAGTTTTAGTGGAGCATCCCTTGAAAGGGAAATCGAGTTAGCTCCGAGGGATTGTTGGTGAGATGCCAGTTGGAGTCGCAAGACTCAGGGATGAGTAGGGTTGGTGCGTTATGGGAGAATACGGTCTGGGCTGAGTGACCGGCCAATAGTGGAGATGTCATTTTCTGTGACCTGAGCAGTGTTATTTCTGTTCTTGTGGGAAACAGGAGAGGTATTGAGATTTTCGGTCTCCGAGGTTCGGAGTGAGCCCTGTGGGGTAGCTTTGGTTACGATCTTTCATCAGAGTATCTGGGCAGTATGTCTGCCGCGAGGTAAGGATATAGCAGGAGCAAGTTGTCAGTGGGGATTGAGATGGTCAAGGACCAGGATACACCCTATTTGAGCGTAGTAAGGCATGTGTTAGCTACAGCAACGTACGAGCAAGAGGAGTATATCGTAATGGTGGATCTTATTGTCTATGATGGGTATCGAGTATGGAAATGAGGTCTCTGCTCTTATGATAATTCACGTGATAGGACGTTGGTTAATGATTCGAGGATGAGGAGTATGTTAGTTCATTATTTTCAAACTGAGAGCCAGGGTTACTATTGGACAGTTGAGATGTCCGGTAGTAGGATGGTACGAGACTCTGAATGACTAGAGGCAGTCATGATGAGAAGTTTCTGAGGATTTCATCTGAGATTTGGGGTATTTGGAGTTGCTTGATCTCCATCGGGGAGATCACCGAGCATTGCATATCACCTTCCAAGAGTAGGTGCGATGTTATTGGTAAAAACAGTCTGTGGGATAGATTGTTGGTGAACCAATTGGTGATGGTTCGAACCCTGAGTGGGGGAGAACCAGGTACTTTTTGAGGAGATCAGAGATTTGTTCAAGAGCGGTTAAAGAGCTGGATATAGAGACATGTGGTGCAGATTCCTGAGACCAGGGTTATTGGTGGTCAATGCGAGGTGCAGAGCGAGATAGTGCAGGTGGTACATGTTTGAGAAAGGATGAGTGTCTCCACGGAAAGTGGCCGTTGGTCGGAGACCTTGTGGTGGTTAGGAATCCTTCAAGGTTATAATGGTGAATTTGAGGTGGTTGGCTTGTAAGGTTAGTTCGGCGGTTGAGAAATCCTGGTTCAAGGTATGGGCTATTATATGCAGTATGGGAAGGGAAGAAGTTGATTGGGCAACCAACTTCAGGGTCATTATGAGTATTCTTGCATGAGTTTTGAGCAATAGAGGAGGAAGTTTCGGATTGTCTTCTACGTGTTCTGAGTCGCTGACGACTCCTCCGTGTTTCAATTGAGAGTTAGAATATTTCGGAGTTACGAGTGGTGTGAGAGGAAGATCAGTTGCAAGAGTTTGAAAGGATGATTTGAGATATCAAGGTATGATACCGTATATAGGAGATCAGTGGGTGAGGAAAGACTTCATGAGGTTCGACGATGGTGTACCGGGGTATCCGAGCATGATGCCCTGATTATCGGGTTATTTTGAGGCTTGATTTACGAGATAGTAAGTGGAGTATCAAGTATCTATGATTCCAATGGGAGCCCTTCGACTAGTGACAGCAAGTGAGGTTATTTAAGAATGTGGATTGCAGCAAGAAAAGGTGTGGTGATACTACGGGGAGCCGTAGTACTCACCAGTCAGTGAGAGAGGGTGTGGTGATACTACGAGGAGTCGTAGTACTCACCAATCAGTGAGAAGGTGTTATGATACTACAGTGAGCCATAGTACTCACTAGTCAGAGAGGGTTTTGTGATACTGCAGGGAGCCGTAGTACTCACTAGTCGGTGAGAGGGTGTCGTGGTGCTGCGAGGAACCGCGTTATTTGTTAGTCATGGCATGACTCATGAGAGTTCTTAGGCTTGAGTAGCCTTATTGCATTGAGTATCCGAGAGCCTGGTGGCCAGATTAGGATAGAGACGGAGGTCTCCATAATGGTCGGGAATCATTATATCCTGAGTTAGGCTGTGGAGACCGTAATGGGAAGGGAACGAAGAAGTGATGTACGAGTGGGTTGCGAGTCATGAGTCATGAGTTGGGTGCTTTATTGGGACGGGTGGTTCCAATTTTGCGTCGGTCCAGACTCTCGGGTTGAGTTTAATTCTAGTGGTGTATCGAGTAAATGGATTGAGATTCCAGATTTAGAGATGGATTTCTTCTAGGAAGGGGTATTGTTTTCATCTGGTGTCTTGGAACTGGGTGGGTCGGTTTGTTGGTGTGAGAAAGACCGCGAGACGCATGAGACTAATGGGTAGTTGTCGACAAAGGTCGAGGGTGAGACGATTTTAGTTGGGATTATAGTAATCGTTTGGGGTAAAGCGAGCTTCGTGTCTGGTGTGTGACAATGGGCCGAGATAGTTGTTATGAGAAGGAAGTCAGTAAGACGCTCTGTGGCATATGATTCTAGATGTCAGAGGACACTTCTAAGCGAGCTTGATTATTTTCATGTGTCTGAGGACAGGGTGTTGAGGGTTCAATGTTCGGACGGATTCTGACAGCAGTCCAGTGGATGGGTCTCTGTTAGCATATGACCCTTTCGTCTATGGAAGTGTGTTTGGGATCGTTTGGTATGTCTGGCATGGGTGATCGGTAGCTGATTGTTGGACTTATCTTGTGAGAATCAAAGGGGCAGTGAATTATTGGGGTATGTTATTCGAGGAGTGAATAACGTGATGATATCTTGAGTGGACGGTCTGGCGGCAGACCAGACCACTAGAGTTCCAGATTTGGAAAGTCGGGAGGGGTATCTTAGCGGCAAAGGGGTCGGTTTTGTTCCGAATTTAGGATTTCCTGTTTAGGTTCAGGTATCCATGGAGTAAGATATCGTTTTTGTGTGAGATCCTTTCAGTGGTGCTTTTCGGGTGTTTGGTTTTTGTCTATGTGGTTGAGGAGCGATTTCGAGGTCGAAATCTAATTCAAGTGGGGGAGAATTGTAACATCCGTATTTCCAGGAATAATATTTTGAGTATTTATTTCGAGATATGAGGAGTGACTCGACGAGTTGGTGTTTTAACTCGTCGAGTAGGGTCGCATTTTGGTGACGTGTTTAATGAATGGACTCGACGAGTCGGGTATCTGACTTGCCGAGTCAGCGTTGCTGAGGAAAACCCTAATTGTCCTAGTTTGTGACCTATTTAAAGGCCCTTATGGCCTTCATTTTCGGCCACACTTCCCTTGAGAGACCCTAATTGATCCAGAGAGCATAGAGCGAAAGAGGGGGCTAATTTTCATCATTTTGGGTGCATTCTTGCAAGGAAGAAGGAGGGTTTCTTTACCCTCTTTTAAGTTGAGTTATGATGAAAGTGAAGTCCCCTTGAGGCATATACATTAGATCTAGACCTTGAGAGGCCAGAGAGTACCTATCATCCAACTTTATGCAGTCCCATAAGAGTTTTGAGTCTAGGTTACCATTTTAAGATTTATTTCATCAAATAGAGCCATATGTGTGATGCATGAGCATAAAGATGGGACCTTTACGTGGCTTTTGGGTGTGAGAAGGTCAGATATATAAGTTAGAGAAACAGATCTGACCTTAGAAGGTCGATGGAGCATTGTCATGGAGGAAACTCGCCGAGTCCATGAGAGGACTCGACGAGTCGGATCGGGTTGCTCCACAATTCGTGATCAGTGGTAACCCGTCGAGTGAAAGGTTAACTCGACGAGTCGATTGAGGCCTTAGGAGGATTCAGAGGACACACATGGACTCGCCGAGTCACCCGAGTGCACTCGACGAGTCTGGTCAAAGTTGGATCGTTGCCTGGAGTTGACTTCCGTTGACGTTAGGGTTTTGGTCTAACTGATTCAAGAGAGGCCTTGGAGGGGTGGAATGGTCTTCTACCCATTCTTTTGGGATGAGAACTTAAAGAGAGTATTGATAAGAGATATTATCATTTTGATAGGAGGAGGCTAGATTGGGGATATCGAGAACGAAAGTATGATAGACATCATACGAGGTGAGTCTTCTCACTATACTTTACCTTGAGTGGTAGTTATGTGTGACTGGAAGGTCTTATGTGCTTACATTGAGTGTTATGTTATTCTGTTGTATGTGGTATGTTATGCATTATGTCTTTGTGATTTATGATATGTGGAGTTTATAGACCGGACCGAAGGGTCCAACGATCTGTGAGGCCGAAAGGCTCACAACCAGACTGGACCGAAGGGTCCAACGAGCTACGGGAGTGGAGGGTCCCGTTGAGACACATTGACCAGAGGGTCTTACAGAGTATAGCCTCGAGTGGCAGATTGTTGTATGTGGTATTTTGGGGAACTCACTGAGCTTTGTGCTTACCGTGTTATATGTTATGGGTTTCGGGTTTCTCAAGATCGCAGGACAGCACCGGATTGATTGTACACACCAGAGAAAGAGTTATGTTTTGAGGATCCTGGATTATTAATGGGGTTGTGTTTTGTAAATTGAATAAACGAGATTTTTATACAAATTGTTATGAAAAGTATGCATTTTTAAAATGAAAATTTTGTTTGAAATTTTACGGTGTTATATATATAACTTTATTTTATTTTATTTTTAATATTTTAAAAGAAAACTGATTAATTAAACATGTGGGTCCTACCACCCCACACCCTTCTCTCCCCAATTCACACCAACACATCCGATGTCAAAACACCACTAAATCTCGTTGTCATACCCACCGCCACCATCTCTGCCGTCAAACACCACCGCTACTGCCTTTGCCATCAAACATCATTGACCACCACCACCACATTAACATAAACCATTGACCACTACCACTACCATTAATCACCACCGCCACTTTAACATAAACCAATTGTTGAAACCGAAATCTAAAACCTTGAAACTGAAATCTTAATCTCAAATCAAAACCAAATCCTACCTCAAAATCTAACTGCGTTAAAATTTACTTTATCTAGACATATACTTACATCTATAGCTTTAATTTTGATAAAAGTTCCTTTAATAATAGTTTTTTTTAATTATTATTTAAAAAGACTTTAAAAAAATCTTTTTATCATTGTTGAAAGATGAGTTTTTTAATAATTCTAACCATTTAATATTCTTTAATCTTATAACTTTATTCTAGTTTTTGACCATTTTAGTTTTTATATTTCGTAATAATTTATTTTACATCTTACTTATATTTAGATATCAGGCTTTTATTAATATTATTTTTTTTGAAACGGCAAATACACTAAACTGCATCTAAATTATTTCATCTATGTTCAGTGAAACTTAAACCTTCAACCTCAAATAAGAAGGGCAACACTAGATATTGTTGGGCTAGAAGCCCTTTGGTATCAAGCTTTTATAATTATTACTTAATTTGTTTGTCAAAATATAAAAAATAATTTAAATATATTTTATAAAGCCTATATCGTTAATAAAAAATTCCCAAAATCATACAAATAACAAGATAAAGAAAACTTTATCCTAACATCTTATTTAGTATTTTTTTTTTAGACAAAATTACATGGTCCTTGTATTTGACACAATTGACCAACTATGGTCCTTATGACAAATTTCGTGCATAGATGGTCTATTTGATTTCAAAATCTTGCAAAGACAGTCATTATGGCTAACGATGTTAACTTTTTCAGTTAAATCCCTTGTGACATGACACATTTTCCCTTCGTGTCATAGGAACCATTTATATACTCTGGTTCAGCCATAGGGACCATTTATGTAACTTGGTCTATTATTTTATTATTATTATTATTTAATTTATTTATATTTCTATGATTTAGATTTTTTTTTGACATTTTATTTAAATATATTCTTTAATGTTTATATATATATATATATATATATATATATATATATATATATATATATATATATATATATATATATATATATATATATATATATATATATATATATATATATATTCGCTTACATTTCTTGATATTTGTTCGTATAATTTTTTTTTAATATTTGTGACATTTTGTTTGAACACATTTATTAATATTTGTTTTGACTTTTTGTTTGAATAATTTCTTTTAATTTTTTTTTTTACTATTTGTTCGAATATTTTTTAATGTTTTTTTTTTTACATTTTGTTTGTTTATATTTGTTAAAGATTTCATGGTCAGCGTAATCATAATTCATAACTTAATTCACTTACAATCATATTTTCCATTTTATGTTCTTTTAATATAGATTAGGTTTTCTAAGTATTATTTTATAATTCATATATAATTATATAACACATATAAGGTTGTATAATTATTAGTTTTGTAAAGCTTTCATAAACATTTTTTGTAAAAAAAATATATAAAAAAAAATTTGTTAAATGTGAATATGACTAATATAAATTAGGTACACATAGGTTAACCTAAGACTGTCATGTAGTCTTGACGATGACGACCATGTCATTTCACATTAGACTTAACTTTAGTGTTTTTTAAGTTATTTAAAGAGTAAATTATTGAAATCGTCCATATGGTTTGGTCAAAATTGCACGTTTGACCCTTAACTTTTTTTTTTGCACTCAGATCATCCTTGTGGTTTGACTTTATTGCGTTTTTCATCTTTATGGTTTGGTCAAAATTGCACGTTTGGTCCCTAACTTTATGTATGTAAGGGACGAAAAACACAACAAAATCAAACCAAATGGACGATCCGAGTGCAAAAAAAAGTTAGGGACCAAACGTGTAATTTTGACCAAACCATAGGGACCATTTCAGTAATTTACTCTTATTTAAATCCTCTAGAAATTTTTTTGTTTTCAAGTTATACAAATTTTGATTAACCTATGTATAACTTGACATTAGTTTTGGATTCCGATTAGCCTCTATGTTCCAATTAGCCTATCTATATTAATTATATTCACATTTAATAAACTTTTTATATTTCCTTTTAAATGTTTATAAAAAGCTTTAAAAAGATAATAATTATACAACCTTATATGTGTTTTATAGTTATATATTTGAATTAAAAAAATAATAATTATATAACATTATCTATATTAAAATAACAAAAAGAAAGAAAATATGCTTTGAAGTAAATTAAGTTACGAATTATGATTATAGCAACTATGAAATCTTTAAGAAATATAAACAAATTAATTTAATAAAAACATTAAAAAATATATTTGAAAAAAAAACATCAAAAAAATTAGAAGAAATTATTCAAACAAAAAGTCAAAAGAAATATTAGAAAATGTATTCAAACAAAATGTCAAAAAAAATAGAAAAAATTACATGAACAAAATATTAAAAAATGTAAGCGGAAAAATATTTAAAAAAAACATTAAGAATATATTCGAAAAAAATACGTCAAAAAAAATTTCTAAATCACAGAAATATAAATAAATTACATAAGACAGTTACATAAATGGTCCCTATGACCCGAAGCAAATTACATAAATGGTCCCTATGGCAGGAAGGGCAAATATGTCATTTCACAAGGGACTTAACGGAAAAAGTTAACATCATTAGCCAGAAGGACTGTCTTTGCAAGATTTTGAAACCACAGGAACTATCTATGCACATAATTTCTCATAAGGACCAGAGTGGTCAACTGTGTCAACCACAAGGACCATTTATGTAATTTTGTCTTTTTTTTTTATTTATCAACTATCATTATTTTTAATCTGAAAAACATATGAAAATCGTTAATATAAATAATATAAAGATGCATTACTTAATTTTTAGAAAAAAAAAAAAAAAAAAAAAAAAAAAAAAAAAAAAAAACGTTTTAAAGGTTAATTTTGGAATGGTTTATAAAGAAAGTTTTTAGATTAAGAAAATTTGATGGAAATATGTTTTAAATTTTTTTAAAAAGAAATGAAGGGTTAATACTAAAAATGTCATAATTAGCTTTTTTTTCACACATTTTAAACAAACATCCATTTTATATATTTACCATAATTACTTAATTTGTCCACGGATTATCAAAATTTATATATCATTTTCACACTAAAAGAAAAAAGAACGTTTTATTTATTTATTTTGCAATGTACAAAATAAATATTCTAATCCAAAATGACCTTTTTCCATCAACAATTATAATTATTATAACATACTTATCCTTTGACGGTAAGAAAAGATTAGATATGGAAATTAGAGTTGTCAATTTTAACCAATATGTATAAAAACAAGTCGATTCAAGGGGTATTTTGACAGCAACATATCAAAAACTGGATAAGAAAAAACAAACCGACCAAAAGGGACATGTAAGTATATCAAACGAATTAAACTAGAAGTCATGTAAAATATCTCTAAATATTTTTAACTTCATAAATCAAATATATATATATATATATATATATATATATATATATATATATATATATATATATATATATATACATATATATATAGGTTCAGGTTCATTTGAGACCATTCTAATTTTGTGAAATCATTAGACCAAATCTAAAAATAATTTTAAAATGCAAAATAAATGGAAAAATCCAAAAATTCTCTTTTTAAATATTATTTTCGGAACTTGAATTAACTAAAAAAAATAAAATAAAAATAAAAATAAATCCTTTTTTTTTAAAATACGTGAAATATTCTAATAGAATATTACACTGACATATTCTAAAAAATAATTTTAAAATGCAGAATAAATAGAAAAGTCTAAAAATTCTTTTCTTAAATACTATTTTTGGAACTTGAATTAACTAAAAAAATAAAAAAAGTAAAAATAAATTCCCATTTTTTTGAAAGATATGTGAAATATTCTAATAGAATATTACACTGACATATTCTAAAAAATAATTTTAAAATACAGAATAAATGGAAAAATCTAAAAATTCTTTTTTTAAATATTATTTTCGGAACTTGAATTAACTAAAAAATAAAATAAATAAAAATAAATTCCATTTTTTTAAAAAAAATACGTGAAATATTCTAATAGAATATTACACTGTACATATTTTAAAAAATAATTTTAAAATGCAAAATAAATGGAAAAATCCAAAAATTCTTTTTTTAAATATTATTTTCGGAACTTGAATTAACTAAAATAAATAAAAATAAATAAAAAAACGCGTCTCACGGTCTCACAAAATATTGTTGGTCTCAAATGAACCTAACCATATATATATATATATATATATATATATATATATATATATATATATATATATATATATATATATATATATATATATATATATATATATATATATATATATATATATATATATATATATGCAAATGATCTCTAGCTCAGCTGGGTGATGCACCCAGGTTTTTCCCCTTGTGGGGTTTTCTCTTGGAGGTAGTGGGTTCGAGCCTTGTTCGTACCAAAGTGGTGAAATTAGGTGTGGGGGAGAGAGCGGTGATTCCGGGCAGCCCGACTTATGATCGAACCTATGTCTAACGTTCCCGTGTACTCCCGTTTAAATATAAACTCCGCCGTTTCCAAAAAAACTAAATCATATATATATATATATATATATATATATATATATATATATATATATATATATATATATATATATATATATATATATATATATATATAACCTATGGGAACCACGGTTACAAAATTAATTAAACTTTCATATTAAAATTCAAAATTATTAATCAGTTATTATAAATAAATTATTAATTAAGATATATTTTTTAACTATATAAAATTATAATCATTGATTTAAATAAATACATAAAATTATATCACCTTATAATTTGTATTGATTTTATTTTAATTTTATTCGAATGTTATTAATTTAGAGGGTGTTTGAGAATGACTTATAGGACTTTTGGCTTTTTCAAAAAGCTAAAAGTCAAAATAAATGTTTGCCAATTTAAAAAGTCATTTTAAATCAAATTTTTGGCAAGAAAAAAAAAAGTTATTTCAAAAGTCTTGAATTAATGACTTTTTGTGACTTTTGAGGTTTTAATTTTAGTTTTTTCAAAAGATAAATCAAACACTTTTTAAAATCTTTTTTTGTAAAAAACCAAAAGTCAAAAAGTCTTTTTGTCAAAAAGAATTTTTTAGCCTAAAAAATAATCCCAAACACTCATTTAATGTAATTAGGCTATCATAATTCACAACCAAACCCTACCCAATTATTTATTAAAAACAAATTTATTTTACTTCCACCTCTACAATCCAACTAAATCTAAATTTTTATTCTCATTAGCAACCCAACTAAAACCAATATTTTTTATTAATAAATACAACTTATAACCTTTTCTATTATAATATTTTTTTTTAAATAAATATTTTATTTTGGAAGCAAATGATCTATGAAAAAAAAAACAAATGATCCACCGTAGATAAAAATACAAACTTGAAAAAAAAATCAATAGTTTTAAAAATATATTAAAAGAAAGAATTCATTGGACGTGAAAGTATCTCTACTTATAAATAAAAATAAATTATAATTTTTTTATATAATTTTAAAATTAGATAAATTATAGATTTTTATTCAAAAAAGAATTGATCATAAAATGAATTCACTTGAAGTGATTGTGAAGATATATAGTAAAATATTCTACAACTAAAAGTTGCTGCACCAAATTCGTCGTTGGTGTTTTGGAAATTTATCAATTTATTTATAATATTTGAGCCAACCGACTACAAAATTATTCTGGTTGAAGTTTTAGAGTGAAAATTTTAAAATTTTGAAATTTAAAATGGAAAATAAATAGATTAATAAAGTGCATGGTATTAATTAGAAGACATAATAGGGTGAAACATGACAAAATAAGAATAAAATATTAATTTATATATATATATATATTGTGCAAACCAAAAAAAACTAGCGAACTTGTCAACTCATAATCAAATCATCATTTTTCGAAACCAAAACATCATTCTTCTTCAAATTGTGTGTGTAAGCCATATTTAGGTTAAAGAAAAAGATTTGACAATTTTTTTTTTTATTTTCGAAATTTGCATGTATGCAAAATCAACGGTCCATATGAATGTTGATTGTATTCATCAATAGTCTTACAAAAAAACAAATTGTCAAATCTTTTTTTGAGCTTAGATATGATTTAAACATACGATTTGGAGAAAATTTGTGTTTTTGGTGTTGAAAAATGATGAGCTGATTGTAACACCCAAAAATTCAAGCCAATTTAAACTTTTTAAAAACATTTTAATCCATTAAGTCATTACATAGATTGTTTCAAAATACAGTTATCAGAGTATCCCAGTATCAGGGGCGGATCCAAGGGGATCCCGGGGTAGCCCGGGATACCCCTCAAATTTTTTTCGATAGTGTAATTTTTGTTTACGTATCCCTAAAAAAAATCGGTATAATGTATATATACGCATCCCTCCACTTATAAACACAAACAAACAATTGGTCTGCTGGTTAAGGCGTTGGCTTATTCAAGCAAAGGTCTTGAGTTCTATTCTTGCTCCTTACATATTCTTTGTTTATTTTAGTTTTATTTTCCCAACTATTCTATCCCACATCGCTAAACACATGTAAAATCAACCATTTTTTTCTATTATATAAACTTGTTATGTTCATGCTTTATTTGATATCTACTTTGATTCCTACATCGATTCAAGTATTAAAATATACTTCAACTTCATGTTTATATAACAAGACTTGAGGTTAGCTAAGGATTCGATTAAGATTTGGGTTTAAAACCGAAATTGAACCTGGGAAACCCAAGTCCCAGAAAAAAATTAGGTTACCCTAAAAAAATCGCGATACCCCTTTACTTTGATTCTGGCTCCGCCACTGCCCAGTATCAAATCATAAAAGTCATAACAGTGAGAGGAGCGGTACGATCATGTCTTCGCCTTCCCGCGATCACCAGAGGTACTTGTAACAACAACAGAAACTGTAAGCCCGAAAGCTTAGTGAGCTATCCCCCAAAATACCAACCACATAACCATGCAATATATATATATATATATATATATATATATATATATATATATATATATATATATATATATATATATATATACACACACACACACACAAACAACAAGCATAATGAGCCTTCAGCCTGACTGGTCCGCCTCACAGGCCTTCAGTCTATCTGGACCACTCTCCGAGCCTTCGGTATGTCAGGAAAGCCTCGTGGGGCCTCCGGCCTATCCGAACCGCTCGTCGGGCCTTCGGTCTGACTAACATACCCTCCTGGGTTTTGTAGTCTATCCGGACCGCCCTAGGTATGTTGGCCTTCAGCACAAAGCAGGACCGCCTCAACCCAACACCCAAATCAAACAACATGTGCACATACATTCATAGGCTATCATAATAACGGACAAACCGATCTAGCAGATCAATAGCATAACAACGTCCTAAACCAAGACACCGACCTACCCAGGTCATATCATAGCATAGTCCTATAACTAGGGTATCGACCGAACCCGATCACTAAGCATAAGCATATCACCATCCTAACAGGATGCGAAACAATGCACATATTACATAATAATCAAGATACAAATCCATAAGGGCCGACCTTGGTGCCTTAGACCCTGTTGATATAGTGAGGATAACTCACCTTGTAACTGACGTCTGAAACTAGAAAGCTCAACTCCCGAATCACCAATACGGACTCCACCACCTGTAGATACCATAAAACCCTTTTTCATAAATCTCCGAATTACCAGAATACGCTCAGAAGTCAACTGGTCAACCCTTGGTCTAAGTCAAAGTCCACAATCAAGGTCAACAGTCCATGTTGACTCGACTCGTCGAGTGCAGTTCACCGACTCATCGAGTCCTTCCTGAACTCGAGAAGTCGCGAAATCCTTGATTAGCTCGTCGAGTTCCCCTTTAACTCGGAGAGTTCATACGTGTCCAGGAATTGGGAGAAACCCTAGCCGACTCTCCGAGTCTTCGAACGACTCGCCGAGTTGTTCATCAACTCGTCGAGTTCATGACCATCTTCAACGGGCTCGCCGAGTTGTTCATCCAAATCGTCGAGTCCTTGTAGACCATTAACCATGCAGACACTTTTTAAGCCATTGCAAGGTTCCATATTACAAATCCAAGCTTCTAAGGCACGTTTATCACGTAAAGTTGCAAACTTTACGCACATGCAAGGCTCTAAAGGCCCTAAATGACCGATCTAAGCTTCCAATGGAGCTCTACACTTTGGGAGAGTCTCATCCTTGCACAAGCTGGAAACTTTATGGACTAAGAAGCCCAAGGGAGCTCAGTTCTGAAGTTACAACTTCAGATCTTAGCTTGCACACAAGAAAAGCTTCCAATCATACCATGAAAACCCTAGGATTTGTCCAAAGAGGGGATCTAGAATGAAATGAGGTCAGGGTAATGATTTATACCTTCCAGAAGGTGCCCAATAAGGTAGATTTCAGACCCCACAAGCTCCTTGCTTCTTAATACTTGCTCTCCAAGCTCCTTTCTCCACAAAATCCTCTTCCAAGCTCAAAAACACACCAATGGAACACACACACTCAATTAGGGTTTGAGGGGGACAAGAAGCAGTAAAGGGGAGGCTGGGGGAGGCCAATGACCCTTTAAATAGGGTGCAAAACCCCGAGATTTAGGGTTTCATCTGCCAGCTCCTACGCGTCGAGTCCCTTCTTGGACTCGGCGAGTAGGTCATTAAAATACGTGGACCAACCCGTTGCTACTCGACGAGTAAGGCAATCAACTCATCGAGTAGCCCTTGAAATCAATAAACTCACACATTATATCGGTACCTGAGAAACGCACCGTTACAATTCTCCCCCACTTGAACTAGACTTCGTCCTCGAAGTCTGCTACAGCGAATAACTCCGGGTAATGCTCCCGCATTTCAGCCTCCGTCTCCCATGTCCACTCAGACCCCTTCTGATGCTCCCACTGTACCTTCACCAAAGGTATCTCCTTATTTCTCAGAATCTTCATCTTTTTCTCCAGTATGGCCACAGGCCTCTCTACGTAATTCAGGCGTTCATCAACCTGAATATCATCCAGCGGCACCACCTCCTCTTGATCCATAATGCACTTTCGCAGCTGCGAAACGTGGAAAGTGATGTGTATCCGACTAAGCTCCTCCGGCAGCTCTAGCCTGTAAGCTACCTTGCCAACCTTGGAAATGATCCTGAACGGCCCAATATAACGGGGACCCAATTTTCCTCTCTTCCTGAAACGGATCACACCCTTCTAGGGTGAGACCTTCAGGAGTACCATGTCACCGACCTGAAACTCTAACTCGAAGCGGCGCCGGTCGATGTAACTCTTCTGCCGACCCTTAGCGGTCTGTAGTCACTGTCTGATCTGTTGAATCTTCTCGGTAGTCTGCAAGACCACCTCCGTCCGACCCATCTCCCTGTGACCAACCTCACCCCAACAAACCGGGGTGCGACACCTCCGCCCGTACAACAGCTTGAATGGCGGGGCGTCAAGGCTTGAATGATAGTTGTTGTTGTAGGCAAACTCTGCAAGCGGTAGGTGAGAATCCCAACTCCCACCAAAATCAATGACACACGCCCTCAACATGTCCTCGAGGGTCTGAATAGTTCGCTCACTCTGGCCGTCTATCTGCGGGTGGAATGATGTGCTGAAATGCAACCGCGTGCCCAGCTCCGCGTGAAACTTTTGCCAGAAGCGGGAGGTAAACCTGACATCCTGATTAGAGACAATGGAAACGTGAACCCCTTGGCGAGACACGATCTCGCGAACGTACACTTCGGCCAATTTCTCGACCGAATAGCTCTCCCGTATGGCCAAGAAATGGTCACTCTTCGTCAATCGATCCACGATGACCCATATAGCATCAAACCCCTTCGCCGTCATCGTCAACTTGGTAACAAAATCCATCGTGATCTGTTCCCATTTCCACATGGGAATCTCTAGAGGCTACAGCTTTCCATGCGGCCTCTGATGCTCGGCCTTGACCATCCTACAGGTCACGCACCTCTCGACGTACCAAGCGATCTCTCGCTTCATGCACGGCCACCAATAGCTCAAACTCAAATCTCGGTACATCTTGGTGGCCCCCGGGTGAATAGAGAAATGAGACTTGTGAGCCTCCTCCATAACCGTCTGCCTAACCCCACAAGACATCGGAACCCAAACCGGGCCATATCGGGTCATGTGACAACCCGGAATTTTCATTCATATAAACTCCGCAATCTAGAACATTAAAAATTAGCCAGATTCATCCCAAAACATTTTTGGCCGGATTTAAGCCCGTTCGAGTATTTTCTTTTAACTTTTATGTCAAACGAACAATTAAATGGAAGTGTCCGTTAGGTGTTTTGTATAACGATAAATCAATAAACACCTTGGCTAGGTGTTTACGGCCAAACAAGGGTGTTTGGGCTGTAAACTCCCCTTGGCATGGACTAATGCATATAGCATGAGTTTACCCTCCATTCTTCACTTTTCACTCCCCACCTCAAGAACACTCAAGATTTTCTCTCAACTATCATAAAATCATTCCGTCAAATCCGCCAAAATGTAAGTGTTTTCTTCCTAGATTCGTTCATATAACACTTAATCTAGTGTTTTTACATGATTTCATCCATGAAATCTTGCCTTTTTCTTAGATCTTCAAGTGATATTCAAAAGCACCAAGAACACCAAGAACACATTTGTGTTTTTGGGGCTCTAATCACTCTTACAAGCTTCATATAAGTAAGTGTACCCTCCCTAACTAGTTATTTGCTTAGTGTGCTTGTAATCCATAAGAGAAATCACCAAAAACCTCCAAGAACATGGGTTTATGGTTTGGGAATCTCCCAAAACCGTAAACACCCCCAAAGGGTGTTTTGATTCCCCTAACACCTTCTAATGCTTGGACAAAATGCTAGAAACTTGCATGCTTGGTCTATGAACCACAAATCACGAAATGGTTGGAGTAACCATGAGTTTACGGTAGTAAACTCATGGGTTTACGGTAGTAAACTCCCAAAGATGGTCCAAGGACCGTAAACTCCAAAAAGTGTGCCATTTTGAGCCCTAACCACTTCCTAAGCCTTTGATTCAACCCTAGATCACTCCTTTGTGAAACATGAGACCTTGAAGCACACAAACACACCATTCCCATGAGTTTACGACCGTAAAATCATGGGGGAAATGGTCCCTCAACCGTAAACACCCCTAAGGGCCACCATTTGAGGAGTAAACCCCAATGTGAGGCCATACTCTCTTTATATGCAACCCTTGGTACTCCTAGCACTTGTGGTAAAGTGTTTTCATGTATTAGGATGTATTTACTTGCATAATTAGTTATTAAATGACTAATTAGATACTTAAATGTATCATTACATGTTAAATAGGACTTGCGTGTGTGGTCAAGTCCTCACTTGACACCTAGCATCCCATACCGTCCGTTCATCCGAATCACCCACGTCAGGTGAGTTCATACCCCTTAATCAACCTTTTCAAATGATTTTAAATGCTTTTATGGGGAGGGAATACAAGTTGAACTATAGAGTTATTATATCAATCACATGTGATTAATAACTGTATAGCAAATAGATTTCTGCATGATTAAATTGTTTATCCAGCTAAAGGTTTTTAAAGCAGTTTTATAAATTGGCATCAAGTCATAAATCCTTATTTATAAATTTTTCAAAAAGTTTTTCCAAAACTTCTTATACTCTTGTATTGTTAAATGCATGCATGTATATGTATAGTTATATAAGTAATGTTTAAAGGACTTAGGAAGGCTAACTTGCTTTAATTCCTTTTCCTTGTTTGGATGTGGCTTTAGGGTATCGGTTATCCGTCCGAAGGTCGTTTAAATAGTAGTTATATATCATGTATACATATGTAGCCATAAAGGTTCCATCAGCCAGATCATCATCCTTTGGGTAGCAAAGGCATCTAGATAACCTCTCAAGTAAACTATAATAGGTATAGTTTAGAAACCAACCATAACATTCATGAAAGAGAACTTAGTTATATTCTAACACTTATACTTTTTAGTAAAGAGAAAGGTTATAGAATTTGAAACACAAGATACATCCTCATGACACGGATTCCACCGTTGTCGAGTTGGTAACCAGAGTCTCCTGGAGGGAGAGCGGGCATTGTGTGTATAGATCTATACGGGACAGACACTCCCACATCCCGACTGCTAGCTACAGTCCCGACCGACCAAGCCAAGGGGTGACAAATGTCACATTCATTCCGACGCAATCAGGTCGTCAAGTATTCGATTGTCAATCAGTATGGTTACGAGTATCTTTACGTTTACCTTATAATTCATGGATTTAAGGTAATAAGTATAAATTACCGTATTTCTATATATGAAACTGTAACGTCCCAAAATTCAAGACTAAAAAATTTCTTGTAATAAAGTATCACTTAAAGTAAAATCATCATTTCAAAACATAAACAGAGTATTAGTTTTCAAAACACATGTTCATTATCAGAGTAAAACATTCCCAGGCGGACTAATCTATGGTGTGTGCCATGCGATCATCCCGAGCTCCATCAACCGCTACCGAAAGTACCTGAAACCAAAACTGAAAGCCGTAAGCACGAAGCTTAGTGAGTTCCCCAGATACCACATACCATACAAACCATTCATAGCCAAGAGCCATACATAACCAACTTATCCATAACCAAGTAAGGTGCTATGTGCCAAACATAGTCTTGCCATTATGCCACGGGCCGCACGTGGTCTTCCTGGTCAAGCCTGGGCCGCTCCCTGGGTCTTACAGACAAGTGCCAAGGGCCACCCCCTGGTCTTACAGACAAGTGCCAAGGGCCACCCCCTGGTTTTACAGACATGTGCCAAGGGCCACACCCTGGTCTTCTATGCAAGTATCACAAAGACAACCGTACATACTACTCTACTTAGCTAAACAGCATACAATGTGCCAGAAGCCACCTCCTGGTCTTTCATATCTATAGCATACAATGCGCCAGGAGCCACCTCCTGGTCTTTCATACATATTTCCTAGGGCTAACCCCCGGGTCTTCCTGTCATACATAATAACATACTGTGCGCCAGGAGCCACCCCCTGGTCTTTCATGCATATTGCCTAGAGCTAACCCTCGGGTCTTCCTATCATACATAATAACATACTGTGTGCCAGGAACCGCCCCCTGGTCTTTCATGCATATACTAAATGGGCCGGCATTGGTGCCTTAGACCCATACAAACAGTGAGGAGACTCACCTCGCACTGCTGAACTCTGCTGATAATCCTCTGTCGCTGACCGACAACTCTCTGAACTCCTGCTCCACTAGCTTCCCGGGCTACCAATATCAAAGAAACACTGAGTCTAACTGACCCCCGAAAGACAACCAAATCAACTCAGGTCAAAGTCAAAGTTCTGGTCAAATTCAACCTTCCAGGTCAACCCTACTCGTCGAGTCACCCTACTGACTCGCCGAGTTCATAAGTCCAGAGTCCTTCCACTCGCGACTCTACTCGCCGAGTCAGCCCCTGACTCGCCGAGTCTACTGATTCCCGATTCCTGTCCTGTCCAACTCACTGAGTCCTTGCTCGACTCGCTGACTCGAGTCTTAACTCGAAGGGTTTGGGGACTTCGCGAGGCTAAGAACAGACTCGCCGAGCACGCAGCAATCTTCATCCAACTCGCCGAGTTGTTCATCCAACTCGCCGAGTTCATGCCTATCTTCATCCGACTCGACGAGCTGTTCATCCCACTTGTCGAGTTCCTCCTCATCTTCATGGTACTCGCCGAGTCCACTCAAAGGACTCGCCGAGTCCATTCAGATCTCCCAACATGCAGAGGGCTTTCGAGTCATGCAGGGACTCCAATCCATAGATCCATACTTCCAAAACTCAATCCCTACGTAAAGTTGCAAACTTTACGTATAACTAAAGAGATCTAGGCTCAAAACACATTAGGGTTTGGTTTAAGGACACAAGGGCTTCACCAACTACTCATCTCCTGATGCTTTATGACATAATGGGCCAACCCAACAATAGATCTGAAGTGGCAACAACATATCTAAGCCCCTAACCCGATTTGGGTCTCAAACAACCATAAAACCCCCAAATCTCATGACAAAATAGATCTAGATGCAAAGAAGGGAAAATGGCAGCTTAATACCTCCAAGATGAACACAACTGAAGTAGATCTCGAGCACACACTTCTCCCTTGAAGCAACCTTCTTGATCTTCAAATTTCTCCAAAGTTTCCTTACTCCCAAAGCTATTTCTCTCAATAATGGAAGCTCACACGAATTATAGGGTTTACAGGTCTTCTGGAGTGATATGGGGGCTGAGGGAGGGACATAACACCCTTTATATAGGATACAACTCCCGGAATTAGGGTTTTCCTCGCACAGACCAGACTCGCCAAGTCACCTTGGCCGACTCGCCGAGTCGGTCACTTACTCCTCGGCCCGGATCCCGCTCGGAATCGTCGAGTCCCTCCTTGGACTCGCCGAGTCGACCCCAAAACTTAGTGTTTCCTTTCTTTTCTTGGTCCTCAAAACTTGGGTGTTACAGAAACCATCATAACCTATTTTCCTAGTTATATACTAGGTCACATTATAAACCTTTAAACTAACCCACATAGGATTAAAGGCTAATGTAGACTCTCCGAGGCGTATTGTTCACTTAATACTTCCTGGAGTCTGTATTTCATTCTTTTAGACTTTGCAAGACATATCGCTCATTTGATACTGTCTGGAGTCTGTACTTCTTTCTTTTAGACTTTGCTAGACGTATTGTTCATTTGATACTGTCTGGAGTCTGTACTTATTTCTTTTAGACGTTGCTAGATGTATTGCTCATTTGATACTGTCTGGAGTCTATACTTCTTTCTATTAGACTTTGCTAGACGTATTGTTCATTCGATACCGTCTGGAGTATGTACTTCATCCTTTTAGACCCTCCGAGGCGTGTTGTTCATTCAACACCACCCTGGGGTCTGTATTTGATCCTTTTAGACTCTCCGAGGCGTGTTGTTCATTCAATACCACCTAGAGTCTATGTTTTATTTACTTTTAGCCAGCAGCGTTACTGCTGACGTAAAAATATTATTTTCCCTATTACTTATGATTATGATCTTCTCACATATTCTTTAAAGTACAAATCATATTTTGATAATGATAGTACCTTTAAGGGGAAATTTTTTATTAAACATAAAACAGACGAGTCTTGGTAGAAGACTAGTTTTAATAGAGATACTCTTTGGTTTAAACATAAAACAATTGGGTCTTGGTAGAATATTATTTTTATTAGAAAATATAGGATTTTCTGGAAAGGATTCTAATACTCTGTAAACTCAAATCACCATCATTGTGTGAGGTTATTTTTGAAGTAAAACATGTATTTATACCAATGTCATTAAATACTTATGAACTCACCAGCATTTAAAAATGTTGATACTCGCTTTCAAAATAACTTGTATTCTCAGGTCATCCGTAGACAGGTACACTCCGGGAGCTTTCGCGAAGACAGCCTTGTACCGAGCAGCATTATATGTTTTTCTCTGTATTTACTTTGATGTTGTTGCTATATGTAACCTATGTAAAATTATTACTATTAATTCAATGGTTGTTGTACTTTGATTACTATAATGCATATGTTGTGATACTTGACATGACGTCATCCACCCCAGAACGTTTCCGCCGTTCTCGGTTTTGGGGTGTGACAGATTGGTATCAGAGCATTGTTTATAGTGAGCTCAGTATATCTAATCATAAAAGATATACAACCTACAAATACATTGGGATAAAACACTCTGACCAAGAATTATACTTTAAAATATAACCATATTTTATAAGTATAAGAACATCCAGAATCTAAACACCCGAACAAAGTATCACAAGAAGAACAAGAATAAAAGTCTTCGGATGTTGACCATTTCTGTCAAACCTGGGCAGTTATGTAATAGTAAGCTAGAATAAATATAACCTGATCAACTATATTTATTCGAGATGTGATTAACGTGTGCTCGGGAGTGATGGTGGTGTTGCAACAAGTCTGAAACTTACCAAATAGGAATGTTAGAGCCAAATATAAAGTTTAAAATACTATAGGAGTATTTTATGACACTAAAAGATTCACAATAAACCCAGAAGCATGTTCAGAAGTTAAGAATTAAACTTGTAATTAAAATACTATAGGATTATTTTAGGAACCATAAATAACCTTGTGTGAAAAACTAAAAAAAAGATCCTTATTGATATACCTATGATTACATAGTGTATACTCCTAAGGTTATATATAGTAAGGATCTCATAGGCTAAGAATGTGTGGTTTCGCTCTACTTCCTTTTCCTTGTTTGGATGTGGATATAGGGTAGTATCACATATTCGAAGGCCTATCAGATCTAAGTTATATATGATTTGTGTACGCTATGTAATTGCAGCAGGACTCGATATGGATCACCTAGTGAAATGTTTTAATAATCTCTTAGGATTCTTTCGACATTTCCAACCTCGCGTGAACCTTTTAGAAAACTTTATCCACTTCATTAATCGGTGCAAGAGTCAATACAGACCCAGAAGAGGTTCATTGAGTAGGTTTCCAATTAGGAAATAAATGAACAGGGACGAGACTATTGGAACCACCATGTACCTATACCTTTTAGGGACATCGGTGGGAAATTCGCCTGAACTTCCGAGATTCCAGTCATCCATCATGAAGTGATGACACTCAGAGTCAGTACTGGAAGTAAGATGGAGTAGAAATTCAATATGTTTACAGGAGAAGAGAACCTTAGAAAAGTACACGAAGAAAGCCAACGCCTGTTCCAATCAAGGATAGGAGGTGGACAGAGGGAGCCAATACATGGAACCAGAGAAGTGTCTTTTCCTCTTTATCATCACGCTAATAAATCCATAAAATAATACAATTTAGTGAGTTAGTGATTACACTACTCACACTATGTGTTAGGCAAATCGTCTTTCCCGTCGCGATTAAATACGAATAGATCGGATCTCAAAACCTCGATTTAGAGTGTTTAGCCATAAGTTTTCATGAGCCTTTTCTCTCGTGGCCTTCGTTCCGAACTTCTCTCAAATCTTTTCAAAGTCGAAGAATGAATCTCTCCAATGTAAAGATAACTTAGTGGGAACGACACCCATCGTATGGCTCTCCGATAACATTTACTCATGTCCTATTAACCGGACTGCATCATAGGGATGTAGGTCGACACTCAGATAACCATGATTCGAGGCGCGGGAAAATTTAAGCTTGTCATATAGAGAAAGATATGTCTAGGGTTAGCCATCGTCTCTCATCAGCTTGTATTCCTTTTCATGTAGGAAAAACCATGCCTCCGAAGAAGCGTAACCAACCCGTTAGTAAGACACCGATCCTTCAATTCGATGAAGCTACGTTTCGAGCTACAGTTTCGGCAGCCGTAGCAGCTGTCATGGCTCATCTGAATGCTAGCAACGCCAATGTTAGCAGGATCCCTATCGGGAATCCCGATCAAAACAATGGACAGCAGTAACCAACACTGGTGTGTACAGCCACCCAAGAACCCCAACCAAATCCACTTAAAAGAAAGTTTAATAACGAAGAGGGAAGTACCTCAACTCAAGGGCCTTCAAAAGGGCAACGAGCTGAGGTAGTCACCACCCCTGTCAACCTTTCCATCCCGACTCTAAGGAGGCCATACCTAGGAAACCTTCCCCACTGCAGCAAGTGTGACTTCCATCATCATGGTATCTTTCGGGAACCATTTTGTGTTAGGTGCAACATGAAGGGGCATACCGCTCGCAGCTGCAGGACCCCGGTTGAGTTCATTACATCAACCACCAATGTGGGGACCAGTCCAATATGCCATCTATGTGGTAAGATTGGGCACCTCAAGAGGAACTTCCCAACTGAAGGAAATGATAAAGGCACAGGAGGAGTCTAACCCTAATGCCTAAAGGAACATCAAAGAACCCGGTAGAATTTGGGTACGTCTTTTAATCCTGAGTAGTTAACCGAAAACATTAAATGATTAATCCTAGTTGTAATTACTTCCTCGTTAAGGCGAAAGTCGCAGTACTGTTGCAACACTCGAAAACCCATCAGGCAAAATTATGATGGCGAAGTATATACGTTAAGGTCATTTATAATTAAGAGTGATAGACCTCGAGTGAGTGATGTTGCCTTATCTCTTGTTCCTCGTTTGGTTGTGGATTTAGGGCGGAGTCGCTCAGTCAACAATCCTTGTAAGCTTAATTATACATAACTGGTGTATACTAGGCGATTATAGAGAGACCTCGTGAGAAATCCATTCATGAAAAGTACATTATTCTGAAACATTAGGACCCTCTAGAGTTCCATGTCAATTCTATCGGTCCAAGTATCCGCGATAGTAATACCATGGACGAAACCCGAGACACTAAGAACTTGTGTGCCTCGTTCAGCACATGGTCCTATCGATCTTCATTTCGTATCATGTCAATGTTGTCAAATTCGACACTGCCATCAATCATGGTTCGACTTGGTGCGACCATGTGAAAATTCCTAGTGCTGTGTAAAGGGAAATTTCACCATAGCCTATTCATCCAATAAAGGTTCTCCCGAACCTAATAAGAAAACCTAATGCGAGCCATTAGTCATCTCTCTTATCCAAACCTTCCAAAGTACCCAGGAGAAGGGTACCACACATTGTTAACCAACCCCTCCATAGACATTAAAAACCATAAGCGGAAGACACCACAGATTCTCCGAAAGACAATAACAACCCGAAACCTACTCATTAGATCCCCCATAAAGACCCTTAGCACCTCGCAATCAGGTTCGTGAATCAAGAGAAAGAACTCATGGGATTAACTTATTACTACAGAGTATATGCATTAGAGTGGTATATAATTTAGATCAATAAGATTTAAGATGTGTGATTCCTCCCTACTCCCGGTTCCTCGTAGGGTTGTGGGTCTGGGGTGGGGCCACACATCTGAACACCCCGTCGATCTTAATTATATACGACTTGCATAAGCTGATTATTAGTGATTAAACCGAGTATGTGGTCGACCATGAACCATATAATAAGACCCTTCATCCTATCCTATAGGAAAGGAGCTGGAGTCGGGAGAACCACTGCGGGTTGAGCTACTAAAATGACCACAAATTCGAAATTTGTTGTCATCCCGGTTAAGCCAACATAGTAGCTAAAGCCCTCGATTAGGAAAAGTAACTCAAGTCGTAAGAGTCAAAACATTGATTACGACCATCTATTCACGCTTAATCCCACAAACTAAGCATCCCAGCAGGAGACCCAGAGACCTGAAAAATGCGACAGGTTAAACTCTAGGGAGAATGCATGAAGAAATTAGAGATTCTGTGTAGCAGGATCCATTCCTATCCAGATAAAATCTAAATGGAGAGACCCGGTAACACTGGAAGAGTAGTTGCAAGGGATACTCGCACTATTCAGGCACTTCGTCCATCCCGTTACAGACGAGTAGTGCCTAGGACACACCGCCTCCTCACGCGAGAGAAGTCACCGTCGCCCTGTAGACGATAGGTTGCACTCTCCAAAGTTAAATACTAGAATGCCAAGAACCACAGGATAACCTTCACGGCCAAGAATACTTGAGGAAAGTAAGCGATAAGTTGTGTCAATCTATATAACCCAGGTCGTAAAGAGGTTATAGACTCAACACCTGCCTAGGTGCTAGCCGATGGGTTATACAAGAACACGCGCTTCCTACGAGCTGGAGAGAGCCGACACCTTGATGGGGGCATGTCTTAGAGATTTGTTGGGCTATTAGGTGTTCCAAAGAATACTATCTCTAAAGGGATAGTAGAACCACCTCCTGAAATAGCCAATCATTTCAAAAATCTCTAAGGGTTAGGGTAGCCCTGATCAGAGACTGTTATCCAAGAAACTGCGAAGCAAGTAAGAGCATGATTTTTCCAATTAGGAATCATGCTGCGAAAGCATTTATTAGATGATAATGAAAATTTAAATTTTCTAAGCATCGTCTGGTAAAATCCCCTATTACACCGACTTTGAGAGCTTTCCGCTAGAGACACCTCAAAAGTTAGAAGTGCAAGTCCATTTTGCACTAGGTCGAGGTAGATGCCATGTAACCAATAGATACCAGTTTGTAGCCAATGCATCCGACGATCCATGAAACCACTGAAAGCCAATCAGTAGGAAATACGAATCCGAAGACGACCTGATCCTCCTAAGAACCAAACCGGAGAATATGCTCCCAGTGTGAAAGAACTTTTGAAACTACAGAATGGCGAACACGCCAAGTGATGATCTAACCATGGAAGTACATTATGTTCTAAATAAATAAAAGCTCTATCTTCCCAAGAGCTTAGGACAATCTGAGATTCTTGACAAGAATCGGTCCAGCTTCCGTCAGACCTCGACTACCTTCGGAATTCCATAAATTCCACCCAAACCTATCCACGTCTTAAACTTGAAAAAGTACTTATTCGACGTGACACTCGAAATCCCACTCGTCAAGATCGAAATCAATGAGAGCCCAACTTCGTAGAGGAACCTACAGGGATCATGGACCGAGAGGTCAAGCGACCGAAACAAATTCGTATTCCGTTAGTAAAGGTTTGTTGGAACGCCAAGCAAAGACCAAAATTCATCTAGGAGCGAGAAGACCTATTGAGTCTAAAGCATTCTTATCTTTGGCTTCGCTCAATATCAGTTGTGTGTGTGTGTGCTTGAACTCTAATTACGGGACGAAATTCCCTCTAACAGGGGGATGATGTGACAACTCGAAATTTTCATTCGTATAAACTCCGCAATCTAGAACATTAAAAATTAGCCAGATTCATCCCAAAACATTTTTGGCCGGATTTAAGCCCGTTCGAGTATTTTCTTTTAACTTTTTTGTCGAACGAACAATTAAATGGAAGTGTTCGTTAGGTGTTTTGTATAACGATAAATCAATAAACACCTTGGCTAGGTGTTTACGGCCAAACAAGGGTGTTTAGGCCGTAAACTCCCTTTGGCATGGACTCATGCATATAGCATGAGTTTACCCTCCATTCTTCACTTTTCACTCCCCACCTCAGGAACACTTAAGATTTTCTCTCAACTATCATAAAATCATTCCGTCAAATCCGCCAAAATGTAAGTGTTTTCTTCCTAGATTCGTTCATATAACACTTAATCTAGTGTTTTTACACGATTTCATCCATGAAATCTTGCCTTTTTCTTAGATCTTCAAGTGATCTTCAAAAGCACCAAGAACACATTTGTGTTTTTGGGGCTCTAATCACTCTTAAAGCTTCATATAAGTAAGTGTACCCTCCCTAACTAGTTACTTGCTTAGTGTGCTTGTAATCCATAAGAGAAATCACCAAAAACCTCCAAGAACATGGGTTTACGGTTTGGGAATCTCCCAAAACCGTAAACACCCCCAAAGGGTGTTTTGATGCCCCTAACACCTTCTAATGCTTGGACAAAAGGCTAGAAACTTGCATACTTGGTCTATGAACCACAAATCACGAAATGGTTGGAGTAACCATGAGTTTACGGCAGTAAACTCATGGTTTTACGGTAGTAAACTCCCAAAGATGGTCCAAGAACCGTAAACTCCAAAAAGTGTGCCATTTCGAGCCCTAACCACTTCCTAAGCCTTTGATTCAACCCTAGAGCACTCCTTTGTGAAACATGAGACCTTGAAGCACACAAACACACCATTCCCATGAGTTTACAGCCATAAGCTCATGGGGGAAATGGTCCCTCAACCGTAAACACCCCTAAGGGCCACCATTGGAGGAGTAAACCCCAATGTGAGGCCATACTCTGTGACAATCGTCAATCTAGAGTCAAGTCAAAGTCAGCAAGTCAAACCGGTCAACTCGATTAAACCTTGTATAATAGGGTTTGTGATATGTAATTACTGTATAACTCGCTATATTAATGAGAAAACATCACTTGGGAAAAGTTCGTGTGTTTAAATTTCCTAAGCTTTAGCGCTAAACAATGAACTAAACTGATAAAACAATGTTGCATACTCATCGGGAGTGTGTAGGATCCTTAAACATGACTTAACGGGGTTCACGGACCTTGCGTTGCGGAGTCAAACACTTACAATTGTCACACATGAACCCTCTCTCAATCATTTTCACTCTATCTCTCTCTATGTGAAATCTCTCCCAAATCTCTCCAAGTATGTGAAATCTCTCTCAAATATCTCTTTGTATGAGAAATCTCTCCAAGAATGTCAAATCTCTCCCAAATCTCTCCAAGTATGTGAAATCTCTCTCAAATATCTCTTTGTATGAGAAATCTCTCCAAGAATGTCAAATCTCTCCCAAATCTATCCAAGTATGTGAAATCTCTATCAAATATCTCTTTGTATGAGAAATCTCTCCAAGAATGTCAAATCTCTCCCAAATCTCTCCAAGTATGTGAAATCTCTCTCAAATATCTCTTTGTATGAGAAATCTCTCCAAGAATGTCAAATCTCTCCCAAATCTCTCCAAGTATGTGAAATCTCTCCCAAATCTCTCTCAAAAGTTTCCGTAACTTTTTGAAGTCATTCGCGTCATTCCGACCCTTAACCGGGTCAAAAACGGCTTGAAACGGGGTAAAAACGAGAAAAATAGGCTTAAGGACCCGAAACCCCTCTTAAGGACCCGAGAGTCCTCTTAGGGACCGAACCCTCCTAAGCCGAACCCTCCTGAAGCGAACCCTTCTGAGCCGAACCGAAGCTACTGTTTATTCAGTCCATTTCGCCTCTTGCTTCAGGAACCGAACCTGCGAACCGAACCCGAAGGTCCTCTTGGACCCGAACCCTAGCCCTCCTTTCGCTTCCCTCTGTCTCGCTTCATTTCGGACTCGGCCACAGCAAGGACCGAACCTCGGCCTAGGGACCGAACCTCGGCCTAGGACCGAGAGGTCTCGCTGGGAACCCATTTTCTCCCGGTTTTCGTATAGTTTTGCGTTTAAGGCCCGTTTTTAATTGTTTTAACACGGGATTTTCACCCAAAACTTTATTTTAACATATAAGACCCCTTAATTAATGATTAATCACATTTTAAGGATAAAACCTTATCCAAGAAGAGTGGGTGAAGTACAAAGGTTGAGTGTTGACTTTTCCTTGTATTATGACACAAGCAACCCCCATACCCACTCCATGACCAACCCACACTCCTCCCCACCATACCTTGTCACTTCCTTGTACTTTTTACCCCTCTCCCAAGTTATTCCCACGTTCATAGAGCTGGATATTCATCCTCTCTCCTCATTCTCACTCACTTGCTCTCATTTCACCAAAAATAAACACCACTCTTCTCTCTAACTTTTTCTCTCTACCTCAAGACTTCAAGGCTGATCTTCAAGCTTATTTCTTCTCTTGGTAAGTATAATCCACCTTCCTTGTGATTATTACTCTTCATTCTACCCAAATCATTGATTTCTTACACAAACATCATCACATTCTTGTTAGATCTTCGAACCTTCAAGTGATTCTTCAAGTGTTCTTGAGTTGAACACTTCTTTTCTCCATCATCCATCTACTGAAATCACTCAAGGTGAGTTCATACCCCTCCATTACCTTGTTTTCTTAAGTTTTAAGGGGGAGAATACAAGTTAAAACACCATGAACATAATTAAACTTATCTAACAGCTTTCATCAGAAAAGTTGGACTCCATTCACGGACTGTTTTGGATAACTTAAACATTATTGTTTTCAAAACTGTTTTAGGTGCATGTAGTTCAGGTTCTTAGCTTTAAAATGACTACTTGCAAATCTCCATATGATTTTTCTACAATTTATGGTGATCTTTTACAAAACTGTCTATCATTTCAAACATCAATCCGGACCAGTCTGTGAATATGGACTTGTTCACACAAGTTAGAGGTCACTAAAAATTATGGAAAAATTTATGAACAAACTAGACTCATTTTCCAAACTCTCGGAAGTTGCAGAACTTGATTTGGACATTTTATGATTTTTATACAAATTTTCTAATAACAGTTATAGAAAATGTTTTAATCAGAAAAGCACTAGCAATTTCATTTCACCTTGTAACATGTTGAGCAAGGTGTATATTATTATGTGTTTATGTGTTATTGCAATATATGACATTCTTGTGTTAGTATCTAGATATACACCAGTTAACAAATGGATTTTTTTTTACTAGATAAAGCATAGAATAAACAAAGTGTTATCATTGAAGTACACCCATTACACACAAACATTTTATTAAACTATGTTAAGTATAGTTTACGTACTTTGCTATTACTACCCTTGTTTTGATAAACTATAATAGGTATAGTTTATGATACATTTCCAAATACATACATTTCAGAAAGGTACATTTATACAAAAGGGAAACTTTCATTACGTTAAGTGTAAATTCGTTAATAACTTTGTGAGACATTCGCTTCGCATAAATCATAAGTCCTGTATTGTAACCAGAGTCTCCTGGAGGGAGAGCATGATAGTTGTATATAGATCTATATTGGGCTTGACAAACCCACACCAGAGCTGCTTGCAACAGCTAGACCGGCAGGTCTGTGGTGACAAGTGTCATTTCAATTCTACGACGCCCGAAGAACGTCGTTTTCAGGCCACCTAGGTCATACTATGGTTATAATAACTCACAGAAAGTATTAACAAACATAAGAATTTACGAGAATTTCATTAATATCATACGTGTTTATGTTGAAATAAACTCACATTATTTTCTGTAAATAAGGAAGATTACTCATACGTTTCGGTCTTTGGATACAAGACTACAGTATTCATTTTAAGGAAAATATCGGATTTTTCTGGAACAACTATACAATTACGAGACAAGCTTTTTCATAATTGTATACAAAAACTTATGAACTCACCAACCATTGTGTTGACACTTTTTCAAACAACTTGTATTCTTAGGAAATCACTAAACAGGAAATCAAGTGGATTTTGAGGATGGGACATTAAGGCGTCAAACGTTTCATGTTTTTGTCAACATATTGTAATTGATTTTGAAAAATGTAATTCATACATGATGTAAATCTTTCAATTATATATATGTTGGTTGTGTTTACTTTCATCACTATTGCCATTATTGTTATGATACTATACATGAAGTCCTCCACCCCCGGACGTTTCCGCCATCCTTGGTTTGGGGGTGTGACATACTCTCTTTATATGCAACCCTTGGTACTCCTAGCACTTGTGGTAAAGTGTTTTCATGTATTAGGGTGTCTTTACTTGCATAATTAGTTATTAAATGACTAATTACATACTTAAATGTATCATTACATGTTAAATAGGACTCGCGTGTGTGGTCAAGTCCTCACTTGACACCTAGCATCCCATACCGTCCGTTCATCCGAATCACCCACGTCAGGTGAGTTCATACCCCTTAATCAACCTTTTCAAATGATTTTAAATGCTTTTATGGGGAGGGAATACAAGTTGAACTATAGAGTTATTATATCAGTCACATGTGATTAATAACTGTATAGCAAATAGATTTCTGCATGATTAAACTGTTTATCCATCTAAAGGTTTTTAAAGCTGTTTTATAAATTGACATCAAGTCATAAATCCTTATTTATAAATTTTTCCAAAAGTTTTTCCAAAACTTCTTATACTCTTGTATTGTTAAATGCATGCCTGTATATGTATAGTTATATAAGTAATGTTTAAAGGACTTAGGAAGGCTAACTTGCTTTAATTCCTTTTCCTTGTTTGGATGTGGCTTTAGGGTATCGGTTATCTGTCCGAAGGTCGTTTAAATAGTAGTTATATATCATGTATACATATGTAGCCATAAAGGTTCCATCAGCCAGATCATCATCCTTTGGGTATCAAAGGCATCTAGATAACCTCTCAAGTAAACTATAATAGGTATAGTTTAGAAACCAACCATAACATTCATGAAAGAGAACTTAGTTATATTCTAACACTTATACTTTTTAGTAAAGATAAAGGTTATAGAATTTGAAACATGAGATACATCCTCATGACACGGATTCCACCGTTGTCGAGTTGGTAACCAGAGTCTCCTGGAGGGAGAGCGGGCATTGTGTGTATAGATCTATACGGGACAGACACTCCCACATCCCGACTGCTAGCTACAGTCCCGGCCGACCAAGCCAAGGGGTGACAAATGTCACATTCATTCCGACGCAAGCAGGTCGTCAAGTATTCGATTGTCAATCAGTATGGTTACGAGTATCTTTACGTTTACCTTATAATTCATGGATATAGGTAATAAGTATAAATTACGGTATTTCTATATATGAAACCATCATAACCTATTTTCCTAGTTATATACTAGGTCATATTATAAACCTTTAAACTAGATGTATTGCTCATTTGATACTGTCTGGAGTCTGTACTTCTTTCTATTAGACTTTGCTAGACGTATTGTTCATTCGATACCGTCTGGAGTCTGTACTTCATCCTTTTAGACCCTCCGAGGCGTGTTGTTCATTCAACACCACCCTGGGGTCTGTATTTGATCCTTTTAGACTCTCCGAGGCGTGTTATTCATTCAATACCACCTAGAGTCTATGTTTTATTTACTTTTAGCCAGCAGCGTTACTGCTGACGTAAAAATATTATTTTCCCTATTACTTATGATTATGATCTTCTCACATATTCTTTAAAGTATAAATCATATTTTGATAATGATAGTACCTTTAAGGGGAAATTTTTTATTAAACATAAAACAGACGGGTCTGTGTAGAAGACTAGGTTTAATAGAGATACTCTTTGGTTTAAACATAAAACAATTGGGTCTTGGTAGAAGATTATTTTTATTAGAAAATATAGGATTTTCTGGAAAGAATTCAAATACTCTGTAAACTCAAATCACCATCATTGTGTGAGGTTATTTTTGAAGTAAAACATGTATTTATACCAATGTCATTAAATACTTATGAACTCACCAGCATTTAAAAATGTTGATACTCGCTTTCAAAATAACTTGTATTCTCAGGTCATCTGTAGACAGGTACACTCCGGGAGCTTTCGCGAAGACAGCCTTGTACCGAGCTGTATTATATGTTTTTCTCTGTATTGACTTTGATGTTGTTGCTAAATGTAACCTATGTAAAATTATTACTGTTAATGCAATGGTTGTTGTACTTTGATTACTATAATGCATATGTTGTGATACTTGACATGACGTCATCCACCCCAGAACGTTTCCTCCGTTCTCGATTTTGGGGTTTGACAGGTCAATAGTCCCCGACTATCCTGCACGAACCGGGTATTCTCACCCTTGATCCTCTCCAGCTTCCAATTCTCCGGTCGCATGCCCTTTACCTGGACATCTCTGATCAAACTCACAAGCGGAGAATCCACCGCTATCCTCATACATACCGCGGGGGTGGAAGACCCAGCTGACTTGCGGCTCAAGGCATCCGCAACCACATTCTCTTTACCTAGATGGTAAAGAATCCCGCAATCGTAGTCCTTGACTACATCCAGCCACCTGCGCTGCCTCATGTTCAGGATCGGTTGATCCATGATATGTCTCAAGCTCTTGTGATCCGTGTAAATGGTACAGCGAACCGTATAGAGGTAATGCCTCCATATCTTGAGGGCGAACACCACCGCCCCCAGCTCCAAGTTGTGCGTAGGGTATCTCGTTTCATGAGGCTTCAGCTGCCGCGATGCATAGGCTATCACTCGTCCTCTCTGCATGAGGACCGCCCCCAAGCCTGTAATTGATGGATTACAGAACACCACAAAATCCTCAACTCCCTCCGGGAGTGTCAAGACTGGTGCCTCGCACAAACGCTGACGGAGGGTCTCAAATGCCCTCTGCTGCTCGGGGCCCCACCGGAAATCCAACCGCTTCCTCGTCAGACGAGTGAGGGGCACTGCAATCTTAGAGAAATCTCGTATGAACCTCTGGTAGTACCCTGCCAATCCCAGAAAACTCCTAATATCCGAGGGAGTTTTCGGAATTTCCCACTGCATAACCGCCTCAATTTTGGCCGGATCGACCAAAATCCCCTCCTGGTTAACGAGATGTCCGAGGAATTGGACCTCTCGTAACCAAAACTCACACTTCGAGAACTTGGCGTACAGCTGTTCTCGTCTCAGAACTCCCAAGAGCTCTCGCAAATGCTCATCATGCTGCTCCCGGGTCTTGGAATACAACAAGATATCATCTATAAACATTATGACCGAGCGATCAAGCATCGGTCTGCATACCCGATTCGTCAGGTCCATGAACACTGCTGGCGCATTAGTGAGCCCAAACGGCATCTCCACGAACTAGTAATGTCCATAACGAGTTTGGAACGCGGTCTTCTCCAAGTCCTCCTCTCTGACCCTGACCTGATGATACCCAGACCTCAAGTCTATCTTGGAAAACCAAGATGCGTCGTGCAACTGATCGAAGAGATCGTCTATCCTCGGGAGTGGGTAACCTTTCTTCACCGTTAACTTATTCAACTCCCGGTAATCAATACACATCCGGTGCGAACCGTCCTTATTCCCGACGAAAAGAATCGGCGCTCCCCATGGAGAACTGCTAGGTCGAATGAACTGCTTACCCAACAGTTCCTGAACCTGCGATGACAGCTCCTGCATCTCTGGTGGTGCCAATCGGTATGGCGCCTTAGCGATAGGGGCCGCACCTGGAACCAGGTCGATCCTGAACTCGACCTGCCTCTCCGGAGGTATCCCTGGAAACTCCTCCGGAAACACATCTGCAAACTCCCTGACCACTAATACATCGGAAACCGAAATCTGATCCCTGACTCGCGTATCTACCACATACGCTAGATAACCCGCACACCCGCGCTGAATGTACTGCCGAGCCCTGGCAGTTGAATAACCCTGATCCTACTCTGGTGCCCTCGCCATAGACAATCAGTTCTCCCCCACTTAGGGTTCGAACTACCACTCGCTAGCCCTCGTAATCAATCATAGAACCGAATCGACTCAGCCAATCCATGCCCACAATCACGCACACCTCCCCCATGGGGATCGAAATCAAATCTATCGGAAAGGACACCCCGAAAATCTCTAAGTCACACCCTCGATAAACTGAAGAAGCAGAAACCCCATGTTCGTTGGCGATAGACACTCGCAACGGACACTCTAACTCGCCCACTAGCACACTGAACCCCCTGCTAAATGACTGACATACGAAGGACCGAATCGCCCCCGAGTCAAATAAGACCAAAGCAGGCAAAGAGTTCACTAAAAACGTACCTAATCACGGGTACAACAGATTAGCATACAGTAGATATGGTAAATGAGGTAAAGGATAGAAACATACCAGCAACCACGTCCGGAGCTGCCTTGGCCTCCTTGCCCGTAAACTGAAAGGTGCGTCCCTGAGCCTTCGGGGGCTCTGCCCTACCCTGCCTCCCATCGGTAATCCTCAGTGTAGATGGCGCTGGAGCCTGCTCCAGCTTGGCCGCCAGCTGTGGACAGTTGGTCTTCACGTGACCAACCTGATGACAATGATAGCATATCCTCATATCCGAGGCAGGGGCAGACTGACGGCAATCCCTAGCAAAATGCCCCTCCTTGCCACACCTGTGGCACCCGCTACTAGATCGACAAGCTTCAGTATGACCCTTGCCGCACTTTCCACAAGTGCGACCCTGTTGACCCCCGGTCCTAGCATCAGCGGTCTTAGACCGCATCGGCACCGGCTGCGACTGCACCGGGGCCGGCCGCTGCTCCCTCAACTGCAGCTCGATCTCCAACTCACGTCACCTAGCGGCCTGCTGTAACTCCAATAGAGTATCACAACGTTGTGTGGCAAAAAATTGGCGGATATCAGTCTTAGGCATGCTCAGATAACGTGTCATCTGGGCCTGATCAGATGCGAACTTAGGGCATAACATCGTCCTCTCAGTGAACATGCGGGTGATCTTTGTCACCATCTCTCCATCCTGTCTCAGACTCAAAAATCCTTGTGCCAAACGTTCCCGTTCGACCTGTGGAATGTAACGGGTGCGGAACATGTCCCGGAACTGCTCCCAAGTAACCGCAGCTCTCTGCTCATCCGTGTATGACCCCGTCGTCAGTTTCCACCAGCCCTTGGCCTCGTACCTAAGCAGGTTCAGAGCACACCTGACCTTTTGGTCAGCAGGACACGAGCAGGTGAAGAAACACCCCTCCACATCTGAAACCCATCTCATAGCCTTGATGGGATCCTGAGTCCCATCAAAAGTAGGGGGCTTCGTGTTATCGAAGTCCCTGTACTGAAAACCCCTACCAACTCCTCCCCCTGCCGTAGATACAGCTGATGCAGCTGCTGCGGCGGCTGTCTCTGCAAGGGCTGCGTAGTGCTCATCAAAATACTCCACCATGGCGGTCTTAATCGACCCGAACATCTGCAGAAACTCGGCCTGGAACAACGCAGCAACCTCATCATGCAGGATCGCTCGGATCCTGTCATCTAGCTCATCTGGCCTCATCTGGCCGATAGTCTCGGGTGTTGTCAGCTCCCCCTGTCCGCCCTCTCCTGATCCTGATCCTGATCCCGAACCGGATCCGGTCACAAAGCGCCTGGTCATCACCATTCTGAAACCCAACACAAGGTATCAGATAACTCATACGAATAATTGGGGACCAACCCCCGACAAAACCCTAGGGGTTGTGACTTCCTTGTTACACGTATGGGTCCTGTGCTTTCAGTAGTATGGGCCCATACTACCTTCCACACCTACCCATATTTGTCCCAAGTATCATCACAAGGCCCTAACAATACCATAATCATATCGAGCACTCAAGCCTTACTCCTAAAGGAAGGCTGAATGCCTCGAAGTCGGCAGACTCCTCCCAAACAACCTATCTACCCACGAAACTTCCACCAACCCTGTAGCACTGGTGCACGCTAGCCATACATAACGCTGGACCCTATAGACTTTCGAATATTAAATCCTACCCTAAGCTTCCAATCAAACAAGAATAGAACATAAGGCTAAATCAAACATTTTCAGGCTATAAGATCTTAATTATGTACAACTGTGATGCCTACACTAGATAACTGCAGTAATGATGTCAATTTCATATAAGAAAACCCTAGGTTAGCAGGCATCATGTATGAGGCAATTCTATCATGCGATTCCTAAAGATCCCTAGCCTAGTACTAGCATGTTGTTCTAACATATCAAATAATCAAAAAACTGTATGGTATCTTGGGGTTTGCTTACCGGCTCCGACTGATCGTACACCCTACATCCTCCTTTATTTATTTTGAAAACCAATTTCTTAAAACACATTTTTTTTTTGAAAACCTTTCCTTGATTTGAGACTGGATTCACACGAATGTTCATCCAATTCACTCAAACCAAGGCTCTGATACCAACTTGTAACAGCCAAAATTCAAGCCAATTTAAACTTTTTGAAAACATTTTAATCCATTAAGTCATTACATAGATTGTTTCAAAATACAGCTATCAGAGTATCTCAGTATCAAATCATAAAAGTCATAACAGCGAGAGGAGCGGTACAATCATGTCTTCGCCTTCCCGCGATCACCAAAGGTACCTGTAACAACAACTGAAACTGTAATCCTGAAAGCTTAGTGAGCTATCCCCCAAAATACCAACCACGTAACCATGCAATATATATATACACAAACAACAAGCATAATGAGCCTTCAGCCTGATTGGTCGCCTCATATGCCTTCAGTCTATCTGGACCGCTCTCCGAGCCTTTGGTACGTCTGGAACGCCTCGTGGGGCCTTCGGCCTATCCGGACCGCTCGTCGGGCCTTTGGTCTGACAAACATACCCTCCTGGGTTTTGTAGTCTATCCGGACCGCCCTGGGTATGTTGGCCTTCAGCACAAAGCAAGACCGCCTCAACCCAACACCCAAATCAAACAACATGTGCACATACATTCACGGGCTATCATAATAACGGACAAACCGATCTAGCAGATCCATAGCATAACAACGTCCTAAACCAGGACACTGACCTACCCAGGTCATATCATAGCATAGTCCTATGACTAGGGTATCGACCGAACCCGATTAATAAGCATAAGCATATCACCATCCTAACTAACAGGATGCGAAACAATGCACATATTACATAATAATCAAGATACAAATCCATAAGCGTCGGCCTTGGTGCCTTAGACCCTGTTGATATAGTGATGATAACTCACCTTGTAACTGACGTCTGAAACTAGAAAGCTCAACTCCCGAATCACCAACACGAACTCCACCACCAGTAGATACCATAAAACCCTTTTTCATAAATCTCTGAATTACCAAAATACCCTCAAAAGTCAACTGGTCAACCCTTGGTCCAAGTCAAAGTCCACAATCAAGGTCAACAGTCCATGTTGACTCGACTCGACAAGTGCAGTTGTCACACCCCCGAACCGAACAACAGAAACGTCCGAGGGCTCTTGTGACTTAAATTAAATACCATCACAATGATTATACATGAATCATAACATCATTAATCACAATGCATTGAAATAATACAACTGATATTGTTTACATCCATTACATTGTTTTAGTCATTACAATTTCATAACATAAACCGTTCGATAGATAATATAAGCAAAACACCATGACATAACTTGGTACTTATTCTTCGGCTTACCTGTTACCTGAGAGTACAAGTTATTTTGAAAAACGTCAATATATGAAATGTTGGTGAGGTCATAAGTAATGTTGTAGTAAAATGATTTTGTGTAGTTTGTAAAACCCAGAAAATCCGATATTTTCTGAAAAGAGTATTTGTTTATAAAAAGTGTGAAGATCCGTAAATATGCTTGTTGATTTTCAAAACATGTATAGTTGTTGAACTTTGTATACATCACACAAGTGAAAATGTTGAACTTCCCAGGAAAACCCGATGTTTTCCCCATACGTAAAATACATGACTTGTTTATTGTTATACCGATACGCCAAATGTTTTTGATTACTTAGGTGGCGTTGGATTAATTAGGGTTTGTGAGCTGTTATAATCACGCATTAAGAAAATGACTAGTTTATAACTACAAATTCCGAACGATCCTTAAAGGCGTCGGCCGTTACTACTCACTTAATCCACCCACCTTGATTACTATTGTTTATCGTCCTGAATCTGTTTACTTTGATTTCTCATAAGCCCAACAACCGAGGAGAAAGGAGGGTACGAAGCCCCCTTTATTTCCATGAGTTATTCAAGGCTATCGGGAATACGAAAGACACTTGGCCCAACTCGCATTTGACTTCTCGACCTCACTAGCAGTACTAATGGGCCACTAGGGCCCAATAGCACGTCAGAGCTATTGAAAGTCCTTTTACATGGAATTGGGTCATAGAAGGCCCATTAACACGTAAGCGTATTACCTTCGGGCCGAAAGATTATGTTATTGGGCTAGCAAGGCCCAACAAGCATAATTTGAAACTTCCAAGCCCAAAGTTTGTAAGTTAACTCATCATAATTATCGCGTGTTTATTGAATTGCTTTGGTTTTATGATTTTGTTTTGTTATTGATTCGAGACCGAATCAATTCGTTTTGTAACGATATTTGTTGTTGAGAATGTATTTGTTTTTCCGTGTCGTCGGTAGTCGTGGATCTTGTATTTTGTATTAGTGACTTAATTTGTTTGAAAATGGATTTTTGATCCTTTTCATTACCCTCCTTTTATAAAAATAACACTTTTGGATCCTTTTTAATAAAAGAGTTTCATTTTTAGTCCTTAAAATACTTTTCTTGTCACTTTTGTATAATTTATTTGATGAAAACACGATTCTTAACCCAAAGTTTACTTAGTTGACGGCTTCAGCCCCCCTAGAATAGTGATTCGTTTTCTAAAAGGTTTGCATTTTTGGTCCTTTTTGATAATGAAAAGCATTTTTGACCCTTATAAACATTTTGTTATGCTAAATACCCCCTGTTTTACAGAAAGTTACATTTCCAGCCCCTCAACTTGTAAAATTTCGCATTTGGAGGCTTATTCGGCCGAGAAGCCCATAATTAGCCCATTAGGTTAAAATTTTACATTTTAAGTCCTTAGAAGTTTCTAAAAATCAGAAAAAATATTTATCGATACTGTTTTGGCCCCTTTTAACCTTCAAGAAACTGTGACTTGTTGATTTTTACCCCAAGTTTGTATTTTTGACAATTTAAGCCCAAAAATGGGTTTTATGTTCAAGTATGTTCATTCTAACCTTATAAACTATTTTTATTGAATTGATTAGTGTAAAATAGCTTAAGTTATGTTTATTTCCTTTCTCATGTCTTAGATCTCGGTTTTACACACTTTTTGATAACATATTCATCACAAAACACATGATATCACACACATACATGCATCAAATCACACATAGCATACATTTACACATAGATCTACACATTTTCTTGTATTCTCCCCCATAAAACTCATAAAAACCGAAAAGAAAGGGGTATGAAACTCACCTTGAGTGTGGTTTTGGTTTTGGAAAGAAAAGATGAAGAAGAATTCGATCCTAGCAACCTTTCTTGGAGGATCTCGAACTTAGTGTGCTCTAAGATGCAAGATCATGAGTTTGAATGGATTAAGAGATGATTTTTGATGAAAAGAAGTGAGTTAAAGCATGGATCAAACAATCAACTTACCTTGGATGATGAATTTGTGGAAGAATCTCTTTGAAAGTCCCTTAGATCTTGAAAATTTGGAGAGAAATGGAGAGAGTTTCTTGAGAGAATTTTGAGTGAAGTGTGTGTGTGTTTGTTTGTTTGGATTCGGCCGAGAGGGAGAGAGAGGGAGAAGAAGAGAGAGACCTTGATGGGATTGTTGCATGGAAGTATGAGAGCTTGCATGGAAGTCCACTAGGTAAAAATGAGTTGGCACCACAAAGTCAACTCTTCCTTTCTTTGTGGGCTTGGGCCGAAAATGAAGAGGGAAAGAGAAAAATTGTTGGGCTTTGAATGATTAAGCCCATTTTATGGTTAAGTTAGGTGATTTTGGTCCAAATAAATAAAAATATGTTTTTTATGACCCATTAGGGCTAAATTAAATTAGTTATGGCCCAATAAGGTCCATTTAGGTATGATTTCATTCTAGGCCCAATATGGCCCAAAATTTTAAAATAAATGGAAGTGGGTCCAATTAGAGCCCATTTAAGAGTTCTAAGCCCAAAGTAGTCAAATTGGAAGTTTATTGGTCCATTAGGCCCAATAAGGAAATCCTAGTCCAAAATGGACTCACACAAGGATTTCTAGGGTTTCCAATTGTTTGTTGGCTATTTGCAGTGCATGTATGAAGTGTTTGATTGAAATTTTGTTGTTATTGAATAAGCATCTTACATGTTTTCACATTGTTGGTTCACATTTGTCATCATTGTTCAATGTTTACAAGGCTTCAAATTCCTAGTTGTGACAACAGTTCATCGACTCGTCGAGTCCTTCCTGAACTCGAGAATTCGTGAAATCCTTGATTAGCTCGTCGAGTTCCTCTTTAACTCGCCGAGTTCATACGTGTCTAGGAATTGGGAGAAACCCTAGCCGACTGATTATGAGTTCGCAAGTTCTCACAAATCTTTGCTTTTCAAAAGAACCCGGATATATATATATATATATATATATATATATATATATATATATATATATATATATATATATATATATATATATATAGGGGACGGTTCCCTTGAGATTAAAAAAAAGTTAGAGATCTTGAGATTGAACCTCAGCCACGTATTTCTTACTTGCCGCTCTAACGCTCCAGCGTACCGGCAGCAGCGGACTATGCCTAATCATAAATGATTATATGGCAGAGATGTATAATCATATATAATTATGCATGTTTATACATATATGTTTAATCATAAATGATTATACATATATGTCTGTTCACAGACTGAGTAATCATATATGATTACGACAGTTGGTGGCAGAAAAGGTGGTGGTGACAAAGATAGTGGTGGTATAAGTAACGGAGGTGACAGTGGTACAGTCGGTTGGTGTCAGAGGTGGTAGGGGTGGTGGCGGTGGCGGTTATGGTGGTGGGGATGGTGGCGGAGGATAAAGGAATGGGCGGCGCTGTGTAATCATTTATGATTATTCCAGACCTACCGCGCCGGTACGCCGGAAGGTTATTGCGGCAGATGTGAAATACGTGGCTGAGGTTGAATCTCGATATCTCTATTTTATTTTTAATCTCAACGGAACCTATATATATATATATATATATATATATATATATATATATATATATATATATATATATATATATATATATATATATATATATATATATATATATATAATGGAGTTACTCTTGAAAAAAAATTAGAAAAAAACGTTTTATAGGTTAATTTTTGAATGGTTTATAATGAAAGTTTTTAGATTAAGAAAAGTTGATGGAAATATGTTTTAATTTTTTTTTAATGAAGGGTTAACCACTAAAAATGTCATAATTAGTTTTTTTTTTCACGCATTTTAAACTAACACCCATTTTATATATTTAATATAATCACTTAATTTGTCCACAGATTATCAAACATTATAAAGTATATCATTTTCACCCTTAAAAAAACGTTTTATTGATTTATTTATTTTGCAATGTACAAAAAATAAATATTCTAATCCAAAATGACCTTTTTCAATCACCAATTATTACAACATACTTATTTTGATTATGTTGGTTAATTTTCTTACCTTAAGCTTACTAAAAAAAGACATTTCAGTGATTCAAAATTATACTTTGATGGTAAGAAAAGATTGGATATTGAAATTAGAGTTGTCAATTTTAACCAATATGTACAAAAACAAGTCGATTCAAATTGTCTTTTAACAGCAACATAACAAAAAATTGAGGTAAGAAAAGACAAATTGGTTAAAAGGGAGATGTAAGGTTGCAGGGAATAGTAGCACTATTAGCACATTATCATTTCGGATTTTTGAAGCCACATAGTATTTTTTTTTTTTTTAAGACACAACTGAAGAAAATGATTGCATCTAAGTTGTAAAAGTGTACAAAGTGATGGTTTTTAATAGGGTTTATTTTGAAAAAAAAATTAAAAGGAAACAACCAATAAAAACTCAACTAGCCATTTTCTCTCTCCTCTCACTACCACTTTAGCCAGACACTCTTGGCAAATTGTTTAGCGAATGATGAAGGATGGTGTAACATTTTCTTAACGAGGGAGGTGACTAGGCTTAACACCTCCGATTCCCTCAAGCCTAAGTATATCAAACATGTTAAACTAGAAGTCATGTAAAATATCTTTAAATACTTTTAACTTCATAAATCATATATATATATATATATATATATATATATATATATATATATATATATATATATATATATATATATATATATATATATATATATATATATATATATATATATATATATAAGAAATGGAAGTTACTATTTTAAATAGATGAACTCTTTCATAAAACTGAAAGAAAAAAAAATGAATATTGTCCATCTATCTGACCTTTACAAATTTTACACATTGTAACTTGAACTTATTTTACATATTATTAAATTATTTTAATCGGTATGTTTTTTTTGTAGTCGCGAGGTGATGGTTAAGAAAGTAGTGACTAGTGACATCAAAATGAAGAGGTAACAAAGACATTCCAACCTCACAAAACAAAGAACATGTGATGTTGGGACACACCTGAAACCCTACTTTTTTATTGATTTTCTTATATATTCGATGTTAACATATACAATAAACAAAAAAAATGTAAATATTATTATATTAGTTATTAAGTCTTGAACTTATAGTTGTTATGTTCAAACAATTAAACTAGGTTCGAGAATGAATAGATAGTTTCTCATGTACTAAACCTGCATCTGTAATCTTTTTATGCATAACATATGTTTGCCATTATTGAAGTTGATGTAGAGGTAAAGTTTAGTTTTAACTTTGAACATATATATTTAGAAAATATATATATTAAAAAAAAAAGGTCATTGTTTCTTAAGAAAATTTTATATATGCAAAAAAGAAAGCTAGTTATTTGTTACACTTAATTAGTTTATATATATATATATATATATATATATATATATATATATATATATATATATATATATATATATATATATATATATATATGTTGTTTTTAAGTTTAATTATCATGTCTTGAATTTTTTTCATCCATCCACACACCTGTATGTGATAATTGTTCTTAGGATGAGAAGTTAGAAGACTATGACAAGAGATGGTCCTAATCGAGGGTCATATTCTAATGACAAATCTACATCATTCTATAATAGTATAATATGGGTGTCACAAATGGTCCAGTTTATTTTTTATCAACATGATTAAGTTGTTTTATATCCCTAAGAAATCATTAATTTCGGTTTTCGTTATGACTTTAAATGATTAGGTATTCAGGGTTTTTTTGGTTTTCTTATAACTAAGAGTGTGTTGTTGGTAACTAAACGCCTAACTTTCTTAATATCAATTAATAACTAAATGATGTAGTTTAGTAACAAACAATTTGGTTCAAGTTTTCCTGAGTTTTTCCCCTCAAATTGAAGATTTAGAAAACAATCCGAAAATTAACTTTTTCGAATTCACCTCTTATTTTCTTTTCAAATCAAGTCGTTTTTTGGTTAATAACTAAATGATGTAGTTTAGTAACAAACGATTTGATTCAAGTCGTTTTTTCTTGGTTTTTTTCCTTAAAATTGAAGATTTGGAAAATTTATCTAAAAATTAACTTTTTCGACTACAACTTTAAATATTAGAAAATGGATTATGTTCCTAAGGAATATGTGGGAATTCCGATGGATTTCTGAGGAAATACATTATTCATCACAAATACAAATGAGTAACTAACTATTAAACTATTCAAAAACAAACTTTGATTGAAAATGTTATCAAAATGTAAGTCACTATACTTTTATTTAAATAAATAAATAAATAAGTAAAACATTCAAGTGGTAAATTGAACGGCTAATATTGTAAATGGATAATGAACAATTTACAATAATAAAAAAACAAAATAGTGACGAGCTTGCTTTTGATTTCGCTCCGGTTCCATTCTATACTTGAAGTAATTAATTACTTAGAACAATATAGATTATGTTGGAAAGATCAAACTTGTTAAATTTAAAAATTCTACAAATTCTTACAAACATGTAAACATCACTTATGATAATTAAGCAAAATACGAAGGGATGTCGAAGAAAGAAATTCACCTACTTCGTTAGGTTTGTATTGGTGGTGGTGACCAGTAATGAGGTGGTGATAGTGAATGGTGTTTTGAAGTGGTAAAGAATATTTTTTGCATGCATATTTTAAGTAAGTAGTTAATAACTCTTTTATGATATTAACCTTTCAATTACAAGTTAAACGACCTATAGGATGTGATTATTGTATATTTTGAACTAAATAACAGTAAACTACATTTTGATAACAGTTTTGAGTTTAATTGTGTTTTTTGAACAATTTAAATAGTTTTTTACATGTTTGTAACATTAGCCATGGAGATTATGTTCTAACTAAACATCTTTTTGAAAGAATCAAAAATGATAAATTCTCATATTTGTCAAAATTTTGAAGTTAAAAAAATTATTTTTATCACTTTAACATAAAAATAAAATAAATCATGCTTTTTGTTTTTTTTTTTTTTTTTGTTATAAAACACAAATGAGATTTGGACATGTTTACTAAATACCCATGAAGGAAATGACCAAGAGTAGTAAGATTTGTATTCTCATGCATGAATATAAAATCATTAATATGCTTCCCAAATTCACATCTCTAGAAGGAATAAAAGATTTCAACACAAACTTGAAGAGCCTATTTGGTTCTTAAAGGTCTATGATATTTTGCTAAATCATAACAAAATGAGGCATGGCAAGAAATATAAAATATTAGCTCTCCAAGCTAGTGTTGACCATGGAAAGAAAAAGGATCCCAAATAGAAAGAAGAATCAAAAGATGATCATGAAGAGATGACAAGAATAAATATGGGTCTTCAAATACAACAAACCTAAAGGTACTTGTCATAAATACGAGAAAAAGGAAAATCATGCCAATGATGTCTCAAAAGGAAGAAAGAAAAAGAAGATGAGAAAGCTTTCATTGGAGATGCATGGTCAAGTGAAAGAAAAAAAATAAAGATGATGTCATTTTCCTATTTGAAAGAACAAGGTACCATTTTCCTATCCTAACAATGAATATGAATGTTGTGGTGTAATTCCAAGTTCTAGAAAAGAACTATGCAACTTTTTCAAAAAGAAGATAGTGACATTGAAAAGAACTTCAATACACATCTATCATCACTCATGTAGCATACTTTTGGCATAATTTATATGGATTTGATTACATTAAATGTCGCATCAAACAAATTATATTTTCAACGCCAAAAATAAGAGCAATTTTCATTTTTATAATGACATATTTCTCAAAAGTGTAAAGTACTAGTAAAAATGTTTGAAAGCATAATACTACATATGGGTAGACTTTTCAATATCGTAACTCGTAATAGGTAAATACAAAAGCATTTTCCCTAAAATCCAACCTAAATAGATTATGGTAATACGATCTTTGTTTCTACAATACTTTTTGCAACTCCAAAACAGGAGAAACATAAACAATTAGGAGGAAAAAAATAAGAAAAATTATCTAAAGAAAGACAACGTAAATCATGTGTATAACTGAAGGTAAAAAGTAAAACAATCAAACCATAATCGTAACGAAGCAACAGTAGAAGGGAAAAAAAAAACATATTGTTTCTTGGGTATTTTGATAAAAGATCTCACTGATTCACAACAACTTGGCAAAAATAAAAAATAAAAAACACTGTTTCTTCTAATTCTTTGCTGCCTGCATACAGAGAGAAACTAAATGAAGTTTAAAAACTCACATTCCAAAAAGAAAGAAGAGTAAATTACTGAATTCGTCCCTATAGTTTTGTCAAAATTGCACGTTTAGGCCCTAATTTTTTTTGCACTCGATCATCCTTGTGGTTTGATTTCATTACATTTTTTGTCTCTATGGTTTGCTCAAAATTGCACGATTAGTCCCTAACTTTATGTATGTAAGGGACGAAAAACATAACAAAATCAAACCATAGGAACAATCCGAGTGCAAAAAAAATGTTAGGGACCAAACGCTGATTTTGACCAAACCATAGGGACGATTTCAGTAATTTACTTACTCAAGAAAGAAAAAAGAAAGAAAAAAGATGAAGTGGAATAAAACTTTAACACCAAAAAAGAAAAATTATTCTAGAGAAATATTAAAATAAAATTGAAATAAATGGCAGTGGACAATTAATTTATTACCTTAGCTAGCTGGTGGGTCCCATTACTCTTCATTATCTTAACGCTAGTTCTTCAAGCCATATCTAAATAGAAACATTAATAACCAATAATAAAAATGAAAGTAGAATGTTAAAGAAAACACACACACACACAAAATATCACATACCTTCCTTGGTTAAGAAAATAGAGGTAGGAGACCCCGGAGAAGGTGGATTTTGTTTTAACAAACTCCCATGGCGTCCAGCTTTAGCAACAGAATCTCCATCACTAGCAGACAAAATCTCCACATGTTCAAGTCCAATCTGTCTTTTCACCAACTCCAGATTCTCTTCAAGAACCTCGATTTCCCCAAACGGCAACCTTAAATCCAACGCCTGAACGCCAAGTGTCATCACCTCATCCTTCTTAAACCTCATGAACGGCATACAAAGCTTCTGTGTCTGCTTAAAGTTTCCTTCTTGTCCAATAGCACTTTGCTGCAAGGCTTGTAGTATCTCTTGATCCGGTGCAAATTGACGTTTTTGGATATCAAATTTGCTTCTAAGAATATTCAAACACTCTTTCTTCCAACCATCGTATTGTTCATTTACATATATAAGACCAATTGTTGGTTTGCTTTGAGGAGTTGTTGTATTAGTTTTCCCTTTCTTTGATCCACCAGAAGATTGCTTCACAAGAAGCTTCCGGAAATTTGAAATAGACTCCTGTAAGTATCTGTTCGCCATCTGAAGAGTCAAATCAGGGTTTTCAGCTTCAGGCCATCCAGCTTTAATAACAAACCCTTCTTTCTTCAAAAGCTTCTTCCACACATATTCAGAATAATGTGGACAAATAGGAGCAATAAGACGTGTCTGAACATCCATAAACCTCCACAAAAGATCCTTATTCATCCCATAAGACCCACACGAAAACCTATACTCGTCTCTAGCAGCTTGTAAATCATAAAACCCTGATTTTAAAGCTTCACGAAACATATAATCACCGTAATTTTTCTCCGTCGTTTTAATCGCAAAATTAATCTCATTAGCGAAAACCCGATCCGCGTAACACGAACCCGGTCCCACGCGTAATGACGATTCCGCCCCTAGAACCTCCTCCATCCACACCCGCTCTTTAGTCAACCGTAAAATCGCAGCATTCGCGGTTTCAAACACGAAATTCGCATCATCCATTCCGTCTCCTGCATCCGCAAGAGAAAATCTCGTCGCATCGGCTGAAAACTCCTCAATCGCTTGCTTTAACGTTCGAAAATTCCCGGTTGATTTCGACATTTTTTCGGAATTCAACATGATGTGACCGTTACATCTAAATCCTCGAGGCCAGTGGCGTTTTGGGAATATCGCGGTGTGGTTGTAGATCGCGAAGGTGAGATGGTTTTGGATAAGATCTTTACCGGATACACGAAGGTCGACCGGGTACCAATATTCGAATTCCCGTTTCATCTTTCGAAGTAACGTCAACGGAATTGACGATTCCGGTTCCGGACCGGAAAGGAATAAGTAATCCCAAATCTCGTCGGTGAGTTGTTGGGGGTTTACAGATGAAGTATCGGATCCAAAAAGCTCTCCTTTTTGTAACAAATGGCATACGGTATAATACGCCATGTAGATAGTGGAATCGGATAAAGATTCAACTAAAAACTCTTCATCCCATGGAATGCGGGTCCCGAGACCGAAGCTTCTAGAACACGCCCACTGGTTGAGCCAGCTCAGCGTGTGTTCGAACCCGTGTCTAGTTTCATCCGAATACAAATTCATCTTCTCCAAACATTCTTCAGCTAATTTTCGCCAGGTGGACTCGCCATAAGTCAAATACCATTGATCGGTCAAAGCAACAACACATTCATCACCGGATCTTGACATGACTTTTTTCTCGGGTTCACTGTAGACGACGGCTTGGTTGGCTTCTAGAAGTTTTATGCGGATTAAGGTTTTGGCTTCTTGGACACGTAATCCGGAATGTTCTCCTGCAATCATTGTGCCTTCGTAGAAGCCGCCTTTGTAGATTACTTTTTTGGCTGCATCGAGTTTTTCACGTTCGTTTTGGGATTTTATTTTCATGTCTGTGCAGATTTTTTCAGCGGATTTGTCACCAAATTCAGGGTGGGAGATGATTGGGATGACTTCAAAAGGTAGGACCCATTCGTCTTTTATTCCGAATTTAGCCCTGAATGGAGCTTTTGATTTCAAATCCTGAGAAAACAACAAAATGTAAATATTTGAATAACCAATAATTCCATTTAATATGAAAGAAATATTATTACCTGTAAAGCCATGAAATCATCAGGGGAATCACTAGGAACACTGGTGACAATTCCAGTACCTTTATCAGTAAGAACTGATAACATAGGAAGACAATATATGATCTCATTAAATGAAAGTGGTGATTTTAAAGGTAATCCAATAAGATCTTGACCAGTCAACTCCACAAGACATGTATGCTTTTCCGGGACCCGTGACAAATGCTGATAAGCTAAATTACGAGCTGCACGTTCAGTTAAAATAAACACCTCAGAATCATTAATCTCAAAAGCTCCATATTTCCCATCTGGTAATACCCATGCATTTGTTTGACCATACATAGTCTCAGGTCTAAGGGTTGCAGCAGCTAAGTAGACTTTCTTTCCTTCTAGAAACCCGAATTTGGTGGGAAATGGTGGGACCACTTCCATTTTAATGAGGGTGTATTCTTGAGGGATTACACCTTCACCTGATGCACGATCATGATCTGCACATGGTTGTCCATCTAAAGGTGAGTAGATTGTGTACCTTAAGTCTTTAACAATCTTTCCCATTGATTTCAGCTTTCTCATTTGCCACCTCACGAAAGAATCAAAATAAGGGTTGATGTCTGTGGTGATGAAAGATCTTCTCCAATCAGCACCGAGTCCAAAAGCTTTAAGATCTTCAACAGCTAATGGTGGAAAGAATCTAAGCCATTGAACAGGATCTTGAAATGTGGCTATTTCAGTGTCTGATAAACCATACCCACGCATTATCTCCCATTGGTAAGTTTCTTTACCGGTTTTTGATGCTGCTTTTGACTTTTTGCCTTTGAATTTATCAGGTTGAGAGTTGTTATCTTCAGGTTTGACTTCTGGTTCGATGATTATCTCATCTGTTTCTGAAGGGAAAGAAGGTGGATTACCGAATCTTTCGATTTCCCTACGAAGTTTATCAGCTGAGGCTTTGATTGGCATTCCAGTACAATGGAAACCGAAGGGTAAAAGGACATTAGCGCCCCTTAATCTGTGATATGCAGCAGCAAATTCAAGCTTAGAGAGTGAAAATGCATGGCCTAGATGGAGATACCCGTTCATATATGGAAATGGGAATGTTCCAAAAAACTTATCCCCTTCTTTGGGAGGTTGCTCATTAGCTTCTGCATTGAAAACTTGACATTCATCCCACCATTTCCGGACTTCATGTTCCATTTCTAAAAGCTGGTCTCTTCTCTTGAAGCTTCTGCCATCATTGGTGTCTGCCATCTCACAGCTAATTTGACAGAAACTGTAGACAGAAAGAACATGTTAGAAATATCTATAAAAAATGAATGATCAAAGAAAAGGGTAACAGATAAACAAACAATCAATCACAGAAAAAAGAGAACAGATAACCTATAGAATGACCTAGCATTGTCAAGACAGACTATATCCAGATCAACAATCAATCAACAGTTCATTAATGTTAGAGAGAAGTTAGGTGCTTAAACAGTGAAAGTCTTGACATAACTGAAATTGGCTCGTTTTTGTATGAAGAAATTTGAAGACACGAGACATTGAAAGCTGCTTTGTTGCATAAAAAGGCGAAACAATTGCAGGAAATGCACAAGACAGAATGCCACTGAAAGTAATTGACATTAGGATATATTATCTCGCTTTTAAGGAAAGCCAGTCACAACCACTATGTAAAATTAGACTTCACAGTTTAATCAAACTTGGCAGTATATAAACTGGAATAAAAGATGAATGTTTTACAATAATAAACTTTCAAAAGATCAATTAGATTTGATATAACATAGAACCAGCTAACAAATTTGTAGTTTAAATCCTCAGTATGAAAGAGATCTAATGCAACCTCCTTCCGCAAGATGAAATTCCAACCTTTGACCAGCCATATATGAAACTGTCCGTCTATTAATCAAATGCATCCGATAATCACAAAACAACGACTTTGATGTACAAACAAGATTTCGATATCATAAATCGAACCAATTTTAACTTCCGACATCGTGAAATCGGAGCATTGTTCTACAACAACTTCAGTAAAAGAGTACAGAAGCTGGAAGTAAGAAAAATAAGGGTTTACCTCCGGTGTATAATCGACGATTGAATGTTGCGGATAAGGCGAATTGGATGTAAGGAAAGAAGGCGTCTCAACGCCACACTTGTAACTAGGGTTTACTCGGACTTCGCTGCTTTTTTGTCTGTGTATGTGGGAAGCACATAGGGTTTTAGGCGGAAATTCTACAAAGCACCATCTAATTTTTTTATATGCTGTTAAACTTTTTTCTTAATATTAATATATTTATTTATGGATATAGTTTAAAAAAATATAACCTCAAAATTTTATTTTATTTTGTTTTTTCAAATATTACCTAATCTACCAAAGGGTTTTTTCCTCACCGGTAGGTATTAGGTGTCTTTCCTCTTTAAGATTGAAGGTTCAATTCATGTCGTAAAAATATATGAAATTTGGTGTTCGTTTAAGAGTAGATTATATTTACTTAAAGACTCTAAGATTCGAACTCACGGTTGTCTCATTTGATAACGGCTACAAATAAAATAGTTTTAAAAAAAAAAAGTTAGATTATTTGGTTATGTTGTTGATGATATCATTTAGATCCATTATAATTTTAATATCAAACATCTAAAATACCAAAATAAATATATTTTTAATAGCAAAAATCAAACTTAGTTTAAATTTATCATCTAAAATAAATATAATTTAAAAGCGATCTCGCATATAATTTGCCTTTTTTCCATGATGAGCATGTTTTTTTGACTTTAAAAATTCTATTCGTATATAAATTGTTACGTCAGGATGATTGTGTAACGTCCTATTCTGAATTGTTTCTCATTTGGAGGCAGGTGATGTATTTTGGATGACTTAGGTGTTCGGTTTGTGTATTGGAGTCAAGTGGGTATTTCGGAAAAGTGTCAGTTCGAGTTTTATGGAAATTGGATTCTTGTTCGGGAAATTTTATGGCAGGTATGAGTTGGTGTAAGCATAGAGCTTCTCGTTACTTTTTCATGGATATAAGGATTGTCGGAATTGAATTTGTAATGAAGAAGTTATGGGCTTCGGAGTGTTTTAGGGTTTATGAGAAAGTTCTAGTACGCGGGGCGTACCTAGGGAATACGCGGGGAGTATTGTTGCGGAGGAGAGTGCGCGAGGCATAATGTGGTGTACGCTTAGCGTACTACGAATGGTAGATCAAGAGTGCGAGGCCTCGTACGTTGGGCGTACGAAGGGTACACGGGGCGTACGAGGAGTGAGTGGAAACCCTATTTTAGGGTGTTGTACCCTATATAAACACCTTAAGTCATTAGGGTTGGCCTCTTTACCGGCCTCCAAGCCCCCAAAACCCTAGAAATCATCCTTTAGCCTCCATTGTTGTGCATTTGAGCTCTTGAGGAGAATTTGATGTTGTTTTGCTTTTTCTTAAGAGACTGGGGAAGGAGGAAGGTTCATAGCTTGGTGGGGAATTTAAAGATCCATAATCATTCATCATTTTGCAAGCTCCTGGAGGTATCAAGTTCAAATCTTGAATTGTTAATGCTTAGATATCTTCTTGTCTTTATTTTCATGCTTTTGGGTCCCTTTTAGGTTGATTGATGAGTTAAGTTGTTTGAAGGACTTATTCCATTGGATCTAAGTTGTTATGAGGTTCTTATGCATAAAGATGCAAGCTTTATGAGGTTTAAGGTCACATGCATGTGTTAAGTCACTCGATAAGTCCTTTTGAGCTTTAAGAGCTTCATTTAGTCATGCATGAATGCAAAGTTAGCAAATTTACATGATTATCCAGCTTAAGGAGGTCAGATCTATGTTTTGGACCAATGTATTAAGGGATTAAGGTTTGAATGTGAAAGGTGGTTGTTCAGGAGGAGTAGTTGGGCGTACAAGCCCTAAATCATGTACGCTTAGCGTACAGCTAAGTACGCCCACCCGCGTACTCAGTAGAGTGGGCCTCAGATCTTTAGTCTTCGTTTTGGCCCATGTTTTGGGATTCAGAAGTGCGAGGTGAGTCTTCGCACCATGTATACGGGTCGAAGGCACCAAGGTCGTCCCATTTTTGGTTATGTAATATGCTAGTTGTTGTGTGATACATGTTATGATCGGGTTGAAATATACCTCAGGGCAGGGCCCAATATGACATGGCGGGTTGAAATATACCCCATGGCGGGGACCACTATGATATGTTCGGGTTGAAATATACCCCATGACGGGGCCCACTGTGATATGTTTGAGTTGAAATATACCCCGGGGCGGGGCCCATGCTTGCTTCTCTTTTGGGTTGGAATGAACCCCAGGGTTGGGCCCATTTGTATGATTGGTATGTGGTATGTTGGGGAACTCATTAAACTTTGTGCTTACAGTTTTCAGTTTATGTTTCAGGTACTTCTGTTTTCAGTTTATGTTTCAGGTACTTCTGTTTTCAAGCCATCCTACGCAGGTATTTACACTATTAAATCTAATGATTCATCACGTGACATTTCTTGGGTACTTGATACAGGATGTGGTTTTCACATTTGTTCTTATTTGCAGGGCCTAAGAAGAGATAGGGATGTGGAGTATGGCAAAATAAATTTGATCATGGGGAACAGAATATCGTCATCTGTCACCGAGATCAGAGTTTACTCTTTAATGCCCAATAGTGGATTAGGATTAGATTTAAATAATTGTTACCATTCGCCAGATATGGCAAGAAACATCATTTCATTTCATGGTTTATATAAGAAAGGTTTTAGATGTTCATTTGATAATGAAAAGGGTTTTGTTAATGCTTATCTTAATGGTGTCTTTTATTTTGAAGCATTGCCTTGTAATGGAATATATGACATTGTGATGGTTGTAGATAACTTAGGAAATGATGGTTGTGTATTGATTCATCCAATGGTTTGGATAAAGCATGCTTGTGGCATTGTCGTCTTGGACATGTCAACAAGAAACGCATAGCCCAACTACAAAAGGATAGAGTGTTGGAGTCATTCGACCTTAGGGACGATGACGTGTGTGAGTCTTGTTTACTTGGAAAGATGACCAAGTCACCCTTCATTGGCACTTGTGAAAGGGGTGAGGGTTTATTGGATCTCATACACACTGACGTGTGTGGGCCCTTTAGATCCACTACAAGGGATGCAAGCCGCTTCTATATGACTTTTACCGATGATTATAGCAGATATGGGTATATCTATTTAATAAGGAACAAGTTAGAAACCTTTGAAAAGTTCAAAGAGTTTAAACAAGAAGTGGAGAATCAATTGGGCAGGAAAATCAAGATGCTTCGATCCGATCGAGGAGGAGAGTACCTAAGTCTTGAATTCCATGACTACCTCAAGGAATGCGGAATCGTTTCGCAATTAACGCCACCTAGGATACCGCAGTTGAATGGTGTGGCTAATAGGCGTAATCGAACCTTGCTAGGTATGGTTCGTTCCATGATGATTCGTGCTTTGCTATCTCATTTTGTGGGTATGCCTTAGAGACTGTCGCCCATATCCTTAACTTAGTCCCTACGAATAAGGTTGCCAAAACACCTCACGAGATGTGGACAGGGAAAGCTCCCTTGTTGTCACGTATCAAGGTTTTGGGTTGCGAGGCTTTCATAAGAAGAGAGACGCACGACAAGCTCGAACCTCGTAGTGAGCAGTGTATTTTCATCGGCTACCCACATAATTCCTTTGGCCACATAATTCCTTTGGTTATCTCTTTTATAGACTAAGTGACGACGTTGTCTTCGTCGCGATGAAAGGGGTTTTTCGTGAGCAAGAACTCATAAGCCAAGGGGACGGTGGGAGGCAAATCGATCTTGAAGAGATTCAAGAGTCGAGTGACGAAGGAACCTCCAACGTTGGCGCTCAACCTGAGGAGGAAACTCCGGTTGAACCGATTGACGAGTCCTTACCTCTTAGACGTTCCGAAAGAGTTACGGTTCAACCCTAGTTTTATGGTTTTCATATTACTACAAAAGGGGATACGTTCATTAATGATAGTACACCATTGAATTTGGACGAACCTAACAGTTATAAGGAAGTCATGGCAGGCCGGGAGTCTGTGAAATGGAAAGAGGCGATGGACAACGAGATTCAGTACATGTATGACAACAAAGTTTGGAATTTGGTTGACAATGTACCAAGTCGTAAGACGTTCGGGTGCAAGTGGATCTTCAAGAAGAAGACCGACATGGATGGGAACGTGCACACCTATAAGGCGCGATTGGTCGTGAAGGGTTTCACTCAAACTCCTGGAGTTGACTATGATGAAACCTTCTCACTAGTTGCGAAGATAAAGTCTATTGGGGTGATGCTGGCCATTGCTGCATTTCATGACTGTGAAATATGGTAGATGGATGTCAAAACCACTTTGCTTAATGGAAAGTTGGATGAGGATGTTTACATGGCTCAGCCAGAGGGGTTTGTCAATGCAAAGCATCCTGATAGAGTGTGCAAGCTTGAGAAGTCCATTTATGGATTGAAACAAGCGTCTTGCAGATGGAATCTTTGCTTCGATGAGAAAGTCAAAGAGTTTAGTTTTCTACGAAGCGAGGAAGAATCATGTGTATATGTCAAAGCCAGTGGGAGTATAGTAAGCTTCCTCGTATTGTATGTCGATGACATACTGCTCATTGGAAACGACATCCCGACACTGTAGGAGGTTAAGTCCTGGCTCGGGAAGTGCTTCGCTATGAAGGACCTCGGAGAGGCTGCCTATATTTTGGGAATAAGGATAGTGAGAAACAGAAGTAAAAAGCTAATAGGACTTAGTCAAAATACTTACTTGGACAAGGTACTAAAACGTTTTAGTATGGAGGATTCAAAGAAGGGAGAGTTACCAATCCAAAGTAATGCCAAGTTGAGTAAGACTCAAAGCCCGAGTACCGAAGTCGAGATAGCAGAGATGAGCCGAGTACCATACGCTTCCGTAGTTGGCTCGATTATGTATGATATGACTTGTACTCTCCCTGGTGTGGCCTTCGCTTTGAGCATGGTCAACAAATATCAAGGGAACCTTGGCAAAGCGCATTGGACCGCAGTGACGCTAGTTTTCATACCGACAAGGACAACTACCGTTTGCAGTCGGGCTGGGTCTTTACCCTTAATGGAGGAGCAGTGACTTAGAAGAGTTCCAAGCAAGAGATCGTAGTTGATTCAACGTGCAAATCAGAGTACGTTGAAACGAGCGAAGAGTCAAAATAGGCAATATGGTTGAAGAACTTCATTGGAGACCTTGGAGTTGTGTCGGCCATACAGGAGCCTATGGAAATTTTTTGTGATAATGAAGGAGCAGTTGCCTTGACAAAGGAACTGAGGGATCATGGCAAATCTCAACATATCGACAGAAAATATCACTTTATTCGACATCGGGTGGAAGAAGGACTCCTCGTAGTGAAGAGGGTATCGTCGAAGGATAACCCAACATATCTGCTTACGAAGGGGGTGAGTAGGTTTAAGCACTTACAGCACGCTAGGAGCATTGGGCTAAAGGACAATGTTAGTTTAGAAACATGTAATAGATAAATTGTAATTAACATTTGATGATTAAATAAATGGGTATTATGCAACGCCCGTAGATGCGGGCTAGTCAATTTAGAGATAATAGGGGTCGAAAATGAATTTTTGACAAAAGATTATTTAGAATAAATAATCTTAAACAAATTTTAGAATACGTCTCAAGGGTTTTGTACATATAAAGAACGTTGAAATCTGAGTTATAACGAAGAAGTTATGGTCCATCGAAGTTTTACGGCAAAACCGGCACGACACCGGGAAACGTAAATAGTGAATTTACGATGGAAGACTTTTTAGCCTTAGTAATCTAAACAAAAGTCGTAAAATATGTTAAACTGAGAGCGTCCATAAAAAGAACGCCCAAATCTGACTTCGTATGAGGAAGTTATGAATTTTCTAACATTTGGCACAACAGTGCACAACCCGAAACTCGAATTTTAGTTCGAGCGGTTTTTGGCCTATGCGACCTAAATGAAAGTTGAAGATCTCGTTAATAGGAACTCAGTGGTAAAAAGACAGACGAAAACAGAGTCCGTATATAGAAGTTATGGATTTTACGCGGACATTTAACAGTATAATCTCCTCGTATTGTTAAATTTAAGATCGGTCGAGAAATAGCCGACGGAGTCAAAATGAAAGTTGTAGATATTATTTTTACCTACGCGTGGATATAAATAATGTCAAAAATGGAGGTCGTATGTGAAATTACGGATTTTAGAAGTTGGGAGTGTGCTGTGTGAAAATGGGTGATGTGGCACAATCTTGGCCATTGCTTTCTCCCCAAGTCTTGCCACTAGATGGTGACATGTGGCACCAAGTTCAGCCATTTTCGCCCTATAAATAAAACCTCTCTCACCCTCATTTTCTTCACACCTTTCCCATTTTTTATTCCTTTTACTCTCTCTCTCTCTCTAGAACCTCTCTCTAGCCCCGAAACCCCCGAAAAGCCTAGGGAACCTCCCTAGCACGAGGCGGAAGCCCCGGAGTGCTCGACGGCTCCGAGAAGAAGAGCTTTTTGGCTCAGGAATGCTGCTCCAAGCAAAGCCCGGTTTTCTATAAAATCCGTTGTAAGTGAGCTACGCCTACGCTATTTTTAATATACCTTTTATTTAATTATATTAACATTATTAGGAACTTATAATAAGTACTTGTGCTATTATTATGGGTTATATAAGTATTGTTTAACGTTTATATAATAGTCATAATAGCTAGACTATTAATTAGTCTCGGCGAATAATATACTAAACTCTAGTGGTAATAATACTAGGTTTTGTCGAAAGAAATTATTTTAAAGTAAACGAAGCGATGTCTGAGTACCGAGTCACCACCTTATCAAGTGAGTGCATGGTCCCTTTCATCTTACACATAGATATGAAGTATTTAATATAAATTACGTGTTGTATGTGCATAATGTCTGAATACTTGTTGTCTATGATTGGTGAAATATTTTTATACACGTTTTAAATGATTTAAATTGTATATGTATTTTATATCTACAAAACGTGTTGGATAAAACATGGGTAGATGTAATAGTTGTTGTGTGACCAAATAAAATAATGAGAGGCCTCGTTATAGATGTTATTGCCACACCCCAAAACCACGAACGGCGGAAACGTTCAGGGGTGGAGGACGTCATGTACAGTATCACAACAACGTATAATAGTAAACAAGCAACAACATCATCCATTGCATTATAAGTAAAGTTTTAATACATGTGTGTTCTTTCATTGTAATAAGACACCAAAAATATACAATCAAAATAAAAGACGAGACTTGTTTGCTCCGTCTTCTCAAAACCTGGCCACCGTACCTGTCTACTGATGACCTGAGAATACAAGTTATTTTGAAAGCGAGTATCAGCTTTAAAGCTGGTGAATTCATAAGTATTTATGTCTTATTGTCCTGTTTTGGAATGTTGTTAAGAATGTCGTATAAATCCTTAAATAGAACAGTTGATATAAGTATGAAATGTGGTCTTCTACCAAGACCCGAATGTTTTGTTATGACAAAGTAAAATGATAGGTTTTCCTTTCTGTTGACTAGTACTAAGAGTACTTAGTCTAACTCATCGTTTATGTGAATATATCACAAAATAAAGTAAAATAGGAAAAATGATATGATAGTCTTCTACCAAGACCTAAACGTTCTGTAAGTAAAATGATAGTTTTTCCTTTCTATCGACTAGTATTAAGGGTACTTAGTCTAACTCATCGTTTATGTGAATATATCACAAAATAAAGTAAAATAGGAAAATGATATGATAGTCTTCTACCAAGACCTAAACGTTTTGTAAGTAAAATGATAGTTTTTCCTTTCTATCGACTAGTACTAAGGGTACTTAGTCTAACTCATCGTTTATGTGAATATATCACAAAATAAAGTAAAATAGGAAAATGATATGATAGTCTTCTACCAAGACCTAAACGTTTTGTAAGTAAAATGATAGTTTTTCCTTTCTATCGACTAGTACTAAGGGTACTTAGTCTAACTCATCGTTTATGTTAATATATCACAAAATAAAGTAAAATAGGAAAATGATATGATAGTCTTCTACCAAGACCTTAATGTTCTGTAAGTAAAATGATAGTTTTTCCTTTCTATTGACTAGTACTAAGAGTACTTAGTCTAACTCATCGTTTATGTTAATATATCACAAAATAAAGTAAAATAGGAAAATGATATGATAGTCTTCTACCAAGACCCTAATGTTCTGCAAATAAAATGATAGTTTTTCCTTTCTATTGACTAGTACTAAGAGTACTTAGTCTAACTCTTCGTTTATGTGAATATATCACAAAATAAAGTAAACAGGAAAAATATAATCATGTAAGTGTTATTATCTTGGGTTACCAGGACAAACACGACATCGCCGATATAGATCATAAAGCATAAACGATAACATTACAAGTCGTTCATCAAATATATACATATACAGACTTGTAAACAAAACAACTTGATGATTCGCCCATCTTAAGCTCTTGCGCCACTTCCTGTAATACAAATCAACTGAGTGGGTCAGGCTTGGGAGCCTGGTGAGCATATAGGGTTTTCAAACCCACAATAATTATATTTAATTACAACAATCAACAATAAACCCGATTACCCATTCCCGTTATCCTCACCTTACGTTCCTAAAAATAACGTCTATTATAAGGAACTTATTTCAGGATTCTCATCGGGACGGACATTACTGCAGAGGGGCTTCCTCGACAATAAGTGTCCTATAGGCAACCATGTGGGGGATAGAGTACACCGGTGAACACGTCGTTCACAACACCTACAGGTAATGAGCCTGCTAGTGTTCCACAGGACAGTCTAGAATAGTTCATGGTCGTCATCCATACTCTGCTGAATGACTAGAATAACACCAATAACACCGAGGCCTCTCATCTGTTTATTTCACACCAATTATCTACCCATGTTCTACCCAACATATTAGTAGATAAAAATATGCATTTTTATACATTGTTTAAAAACCTGTATAACATGATTTAATCAATACATATTCCACATAACAGATGAGGCATACACACATAACACGTATTTCATAGAGAATATATCAGATCTATGAGATAGAAGAGAGTGAATATATATTCACACATATAACCACAAAATATATACACGTAGCACGTATTTTATATTAAATACTTCATAATATTGCGTATTGAAAAGGGACTATACACTCACTTGATCAGAAGATGATCCGACAGCACTACGGCTTATAGAAGTAGTATCTCTCCGTAGATCTGGAAGATCTTCACAAAAACCGGGCTCCTCGCGGGCAGGGCTTCGGCTCGGGAATAATGCTCTTCGGGATCCTCGGGGCTTCGGATCTTGCTTCGGGGCTCGGGAATAATACCGGGGCTTCGGGATATGATTGGCACGCAAATTGAGGCAAAACTTAGAGAGAGGGAAGAGTTTGAACAAGAGAAAATGGCTGATTTCGAGTTCTATTTATAGGCTGAGGGTCTGGGATTACGCGGGGCGTAATCTCAAATTACGCAGGGCGTACTCGGTTACGCGGGGCGTACTTTGACGTCACTGCATGCGTCGACTGGTGGCACTCGAGTATTGGTCAGACAAGTTGCATCCGACTGAGTACGCGGGGCGTACTCAATTACGCTGGGCGTAATTGACTCGTCGAACTTCTAAATTGCGTAACTTTCGCATACGAGCTCCGTTTTCGACGTTCTTTATATCCACGCGAAGGTCAGACCATACTCTACAACTTTCATTTAGACTCCGTCGGCTAATTTTGACTTTTATTTTTATTATTTATTTTTAGAAGGCTCGGACAGGAAAACTTCGTTATTAAATCATAACTTCTTCGTCCGACGTCCGTTCTCGCCTATCTTTCCGTCGCTTCGCTACTAACAACGAGATCTTCGATTCTCATTTAGATTGTTTCGGCCAAAAACCGTTCGATCTCAAATCGAGTATTCGGGCTGCATACCGCTAAGTCGAAACTTAGAAAAATCATAACTTCCTCATACGAAGTCAGATTTGGGCGTTCCTTTTATGCACGCTCTCGGTTTAACGAAATCTACGACATTCGTTTAGATCGCTAAGGCTAAATATCGCTCTATCTTAAATTCATATTTTTACGTCACTCGACGTCGTGCCGGTTCTGTCGCGAAACTTCGACAGGTTATAACTTCTTCGTTATAACTCGGATTTTGGCATTCCTTATATCTCCGGAATCCTTGTTTCAACCACTACAACTTTATGCAAAGATATCGGGCTTATCTCACACTTTAATTTTGACGCTTATTTTATTTTTAATTCATTAAATTATAATAATTAAGAAAATAAACACATAAATCACATAATTCACAAATAATACATTTTTATTATTTCAAATTGGGGTTACAAAGGTTAACCTAGACTATTACATTGCTAAAAATGGCAAGCCTAGAAACACGGGCGTTACAATTCTCTCCACCTTAGAATGATTCCGTCCTCGGAATCACACACCAGCAAACAAATGCGGATAGCGACTCATCATGTCACTCTCCGTCTCCCAAGTGAGATTCGGCCCATTCGTGTGTTTCCATTGGACAAGCACTAACTTAACCATCTTACGTCGCAATTTCTTAGTCTTTCGGTCAACGATTGCCTCCGGTTCCTCAATCAACCTTTTGTTCTCATCGATCCTCAACTCCGAAAGTGGAATTATGTCGGGAACTTCTCCCGTGAACTTCCTCAAATAACACACATGGAAAGTGTTATGAATTCCATTCAGTTCTTCTGGTAGTTCGAGCTTGTAAGCTTGGTTCCCATTCCTCTGAAGAACTTTAAACGGTCCAATAAACCTTGGACTTAACTTTCCCCTTTTACCAAATCTTATAAGTCCCTTCCACGGCGAGACTTTAAGCAAAACCGAATCTCCAACTTCAAAAGTCATCGGTCTTCGCTTTTTGTCAGCATAGCTCTTTTGACGGTCATGAGATGCTAACATTCTTTCCCTAATTATTTTCAACTTTTCTGCAGTTTGATGGACTATCTCCGGCCCCATAAACTGCTTTTCCCCAGCCTCAAGCCAACAAGACGGCGTACGACACTTCTGTCCATACAATGCTTGATAAGGTGCCATCTTTATGCTCGAGTGAAAACTATTATTATAGGAAAATTCTACCAAAGGTAAATGTTCATCCCAATTACCTAGGAATTCCAAGGTACACGCTCTCAGCATATCTTCAAGTGTTTGTATCGTTCTTTCACTCTGACCATCAGTCTGCGGATGGTAAGCTGTACTTAAACACAACTTGGTACCCAATTCCTCTTGTAGACTTTTCCAAAATCGTGAGGTGAAACGACTATCACGATCCGACACAATTGTTAACGGAACACCGTGAAGCCTCACAATTTCCTTCACGTAAGAATTCGCAAGCTTTTCCATAGACCATTTCTCCTTTGCTGCTATGAAATGCGCACTCTTAGTGAATCGATCGACGACCACCCAAATCATGTCGTGACCACTTTTTGTTCTGGGCAGTTTAGTGACAAAATCCATAGCAATGTCTTCCCACTTACCCATAGGCACAGTTAATGGTTCTAAACTCCCGTATGGTTTCTGATGTTGTGCCTTGACTCTTGCACAGGTTACACACTCGGCCACATACTTCGCAATGTCGAGCTTCATCGTCGGCCACCAATAATAGGGTTTCAGGTCCCTATACATTTTTGTGCTACCGGGATGAATCGAGTACATGGTTTTGTGAGCTTCTTCCATCAGAAGATCTCTGACTCCTCCTGTCTTAGGTATCCAAATCCGATCTTGGAACACCTTCAGTCCGTGACTGTTTACACCGAACACCAACGTTTTGCCCAAACGTTCCTCCTTTCGATCATTTTTCTCAGAAGCTTCGCTTTGAGCTTTCTTTATACTTTCCAAAATAGTCGAGACAACTTCAATTCTCAACGCTCTTGGCCTTTTCTTTTCAAGATTGACCTTCCGACTGAGAGCATCAGCAACAATATTGGCCTTACCGGGGTGGTAAAGTATCTCACAGTCGTAGTCCTTAAGTAATTCCAGCCAGCGTCGTTGCCTCATATTCAATTCTTTCTGACTAAAGAGATATTGGAGACTCTTATGATCAGTGAAAAGTTTGCACTTCGTGCCATAGAGGTAATGCCTCCATATTTTCAGTGCGAAAACTACCGCTGCCAACTCCAAATCATGAGTCGGGTAGTTCTTTTCGTGCTCTTTCAGCTGTCGAGACGCATATGCGATCACCTTATCCCTTTGGGTCAAAACGCAACCCAATCCAACCCCAGACGCATCGCTATAAACAGCGAAGTCTTCAACCCCATCGGGTAGAGAAAGTATCGGTGCCTCGCATAGTTTCTTCTTTAGCTTCTCGAATGCTTCTTTATGCTTATCATTCCAAGCATAAGTAGCTCCTTTGTGGGTCAAAGTTGTTAATGGACTAGCGATCGAAGAAAAGCCTTGGATAAACCTTCAGTAATATCCGGCTAATCCCAAAAAGCTTCGGATCTCCGTCGGACTTTTTGGTTGTTCCCACTTCATCACAGCTTCGATCTTCGCTGGATCAACCATTATCCCTTCTTGGTTGACCACATGACCCAAAAATTGGACTTCACGAATCCAGAAATCACATTTGGAGAATTTCGCATACAACTTCTCCTTCTTCAAGACTTCTAACACTTCTCGTAAGTGTCTGCCATGCTCCTCTTGGCTTTTTGAATAAATCAGAATGTCATCAATGAACACTATCACAGATTTATCAAGGAACGGATTACAAACTCTGTTCATTAAATCCATGAATGCTGCTGGAGCATTGGTTAGTCCAAACGACATAACCAAGAACTCATAGTGTCCATATCGCGTTCTGAATGCAGTCTTCTCTATATCCTGCTCTCTTACCTTTAGCTGATGATATCCTGACCTCAGGTCGATCTTTGAAAAATAACTGGAACCTTGTAGTTGATCGAATAGGTCATCAATCCTTGGCAACGGATATCTATTCTTTATTGTTGCCTTATTCAGCTCTCGGTAATCAATGCACATCCTCATGCTTCCATCTTTCTTCTTTACGAATAACACCGGAGCTCCCCAGGGTGATGAACTAGGTCTAATGAAACCTTTGTCCAATAACTCCTAAAGTTGCATCATTAGCTCCTTCATCTCCGTCAGTGCTAATCGATAAGGTGCTTTTCCAATTGGCATTGTTTCGGGCAACAAGTCGATACGAAATTCGACTTGTCGATCGGGCGGTAATCCAGGAAGATCTTCAGGAAATACTTCCGGATAATCACACACAACAGGAATATTTTGCATCACCTTCTTTTCCTTCTTAGCGTCGATCACGAATGCTAAGTATGATGTACACCCCTTGGTCAAACATTTTCTGGCTTTCATTAGAGAAATGATTCCAGAGTTTACTCTGCGTTTATCTCCGTACACCATAAACGATTCCTTCCCAGGCGGGTTCAATTTCACTATTTTCTTCTTGCATAAAATTTCGGCATCATTGGCGCTAAGCCAATCCATTCCCAAAACGATGTCGAAACCGTTAAGTTCGATAGGCAATAATTCCTCGTGGAACTTATTTCCATTCAGATCAATTAAGATGTTTTTCATACGATGGCTAATAGGTACAAACTTGCCACTAGCAACTTCGACTAATAAGGCATTATCTAGTCTATCAACAGGCAAAGCTAGTTTTCTACCAAATTCATGCGATATAAAGGAGTAGTTGGCTCCAGAATCAAATAAAATTTGGGCAGGCAATTTGCTAACGAGAAAGGTACCTGAAGCGACATCAGCTTCATCTTTAGCAGCTTCCAGTGTCATCTGGAATGCTCTCGCCTTTGGCTTTGGCGGAATGTTGGGTCTTGCTGCTTCCTTCTTTTTCGGACAATCCATTGAGATGTGCCCCTCCTCACCACAACCATAACAAACATTCTTGGTGAAGGTGCAGTCATTGGCATAATGCCCTAGCTTTCCACATTTGAAGCATGTGGTTTCCCCGCCACACTTCCCATGATGCTTCTTCTTGCACTTGTCACACCATTTCGCTTCTACCTTTCCTCCACTTCCCCTCGAACTAGACTTCGAGAATTTACTTTTCTTGCTGGACCCTGAAAATCCATCGATTTTCCTTTTCTCGCCAACCTCTGACCTTTCCAGACCTTTTTCCCTGATCTGGGTCTCAACATTTCTAGCAGCCCAGATGGCGGCTTTCAATGTGGTTGCTTGCTTAACCATTGGACCATAGTCCGCTGGTAGTCCAAGGGCAAACTTGTTGACCTTAGAGAGTTCTGTAGGCACCAAATATGGGATAAACTTCATCTTTTCTGTGAAACTTGCAGCGTATTCAGTAACGCTCAATTTCCCTTTCTTCAAATTCTGAAACTCATTACTGATTTCCAGAAGGTCCTGCTCGGAGCAGTATTGCAGTTTTAGTTGTTCCACAAAGTCTTCCCAAGACATTTTGCTTGCTTCTCCCTTGGGCATAGAGTCAGCTAACAACTTCCACCAACTCAACACGCCAGATTTTAGCAGAGGGATCGCAAGAGCGGTCTTCTGCCTGTTGCTGCATTCACAACTTTCAAACATAGTCTCCATTTCGGAGACCCAGTCCATAACTTGCACCGGCGTCGGGCTTCCGGATAGACATGGTGGTTTGGATGCCATGAAATCCTTATACTTGCACCCACGACCATCATTTCCTCCATACTGGTTATTGCGTCTAACCACTGGTTGTTCGTCTTGACCAATGATCCCACTAAAGTTTTCTCCTTCAGACTGCCCTCCATTCTCCTCGGGCTCTTCCGCTTGAATTGACGGTTCTTCACGATTCTGCCTAAGCAGGCGTCTTGTTTCTTCCATCTGACGATCCAACATCATTTGAATCATCATTTGTACACCAGCCATTGTTATCGGCTCAGGTGCATCAGCTACGACAGGTACTTGTTGAATTACAGGCGGTTGATTCCTGTTTTCATCAGCATTTCCAACTCCGCTTCTTGTTCTCACCATTTTTGATCTACACACCGAATAATTTCACCTTATTACTCCAAATGATTACATGCTAGTTCTAATATCGTATACATACGCTTAGAATCCTAAACACATAAACCTTCAGATCCGGTTGGCAACAAACCGTAGATCCGAACAAATAATATCATATATGGCAACATATAACATTTAGCACATAAAAGCATTTTAGGCAACCTCCTAATCTAAATTTATCAGACACACACCTCCCAATCTCCATTTAGCATCTTAAGTTTAAGTCTAGAAATCCTACAAATTCCTAGTTCGCTTAAACTAATGCTCTGATACCAACTGTGACATCCCCAAAATCTCGGCCAGAAAAGACCGATTTCATTTATGCTTTTTGAAACATTTTCAGAGTAAATCCGTTTGATTTTAAAAGAGATGCGGAATTTGTTCCCAAAAACAAAACATGATAAAATAGATATTTATCAAAACATTTCATATAGAAATATGATTTCATTTCATAATCAAAAGTCGGGATGTCATGTTCCGATATAGATCATAAAGCATAAACGATAACATTACAAGTCGTTCATCAAATATATACATATACAGACTTGTAAACAAAACAACTTGATGATTCGCCCATCTTAAGCTCTTGCGCCACTTCCTGTAATACAAATCAACTGAGTGGGTCAGGCTTGGGAGCCTGGTGAGCATATAGGGTTTTCAAACCCACAATAATTATATTTAATTACAACAATCAACAATAAACCCGATTACCCATTCCCGTTATCCTCACCTTACGTTCCTAAAAATAACGTCTATTATAAGGAACTTATTTCAGGATTCTCATCGGGACGGACATTACTGCAGAGGGGCTTCCTCGACAATAAGTGTCCTATAGGCAACCATGTGGGGGATAGAGTACACCGGTGAACACGTCGTTCACAACACCTACAGGTAATGAGCCTGCTAGTGTTCCACAGGACAGTCTAGAATAGTTCATGGTCGTCATCCATACTCTGCTGAATGACTAGAATAACACCAATAACACCGAGGCCTCTCATCTGTTTATTTCACACCAATTATCTACCCATGTTCTACCCAACATATTAGTAGATAAAAATATGCATTTTTATACATTGTTTAAAAACCTGTATAACATGATTTAATCAATACATATTCCACATAACAGATGAGGCATACACACATAACACGTATTTCATAGAGAATATATCAGATCTATGAGATAGAAGAGAGTGAATATATATTCACACATATAACCACAAAATATATACACGTAGCACGTATTTTATATTAAATACTTCATAATATTGCGTATTGAAAAGGGACTATACACTCACTTGATCAGAAGATGATCCGACAGCACTACGGCTTATAGAAGTAGTATCTCTCCGTAGATCTGGAAGATCTTCACAAAAACCGGGCTCCTCGCGGGCAGGGCTTCGGCTCGGGAATAATGCTCTTCGGGATCCTCGGGGCTTCGGATCTTGCTTCGGGGCTCGGGAATAATACCGGGGCTTCGGGATATGATTGGCACGCAAATTGAGGCAAAACTTAGAGAGAGGGAAGAGTTTGAACAAGAGAAAATGGCTGATTTCGAGTTCTATTTATAGGCTGAGGGTCTGGGATTACGCGGGGCGTAATCTCAAATTACGCAGGGCGTACTCGGTTACGCGGGGCGTACTTTGACGTCACTGCATGCGTCGACTGGTGGCACTCGAGTATTGGTCAGACAAGTTGCATCCGACTGAGTACGCGGGGCGTACTCAATTACGCTGGGCGTAATTGACTCGTCGAACTTCTAAATTGCGTAACTTTCGCATACGAGCTCCGTTTTCGACGTTCTTTATATCCACGCGAAGGTCAGACCATACTCTACAACTTTCATTTAGACTCCGTCGGCTAATTTTGACTTTTATTTTTATTATTTATTTTTAGAAGGCTCGGACAGGAAAACTTCGTTATTAAATCATAACTTCTTCGTCCGACGTCCGTTCTCGCCTATCTTTCCGTCGCTTCGCTACTAACAACGAGATCTTCGATTCTCATTTAGATTGTTTCGGCCAAAAACCGTTCGATCTCAAATCGAGTATTCGGGCTGCATACCGCTAAGTCGAAACTTAGAAAAATCATAACTTCCTCATACGAAGTCAGATTTGGGCGTTCCTTTTATGCACGCTCTCGGTTTAACGAAATCTACGACATTCGTTTAGATCGCTAAGGCTAAATATCGCTCTATCTTAAATTCATATTTTTACGTCACTCGACGTCGTGCCGGTTCTGTCGCGAAACTTCGACAGGTTATAACTTCTTCGTTATAACTCGGATTTTGGCATTCCTTATATCTCCGGAATCCTTGTTTCAACCACTACAACTTTATGCAAAGATATCGGGCTTATCTCACACTTTAATTTTGACGCTTATTTTATTTTTAATTCATTAAATTATAATAATTAAGAAAATAAACACATAAATCACATAATTCACAAATAATACATTTTTATTATTTCAAATTGGGGTTACAAAGGTTAACCTAGACTATTACATTGCTAAAAATGGCAAGCCTAGAAACACGGGCGTTACACTATGTGTAACGCTCGCAGATCCGGGCTAGTCAAATTAAAGGCAATAAGTGTCGAAAACGACTTTTCGACAGAAGCTTATAAATAATTTGAACCAAGTTGTAGTATATGTCACTAGGTTTCCATACATATAAAGAACGCCGAAATCCGAGTTATAACGAAGAAGTTATGACCCGTTGAAGTTTCGCGACGGAACCGGCTCGATACCGGGAGGCGTAAATAGTGAATTTATGATAGAGCGAGATTTAGCCTTGGCGATCTAAATGAAAGTCGTAGAATATGTTAAACTAAGAACTTCGATAAAAAGAACGCCCAAATCTGACTTCGTATGAAGAAGTTATGATTTTTCGAAGTTTCGGATTAGCAGTGTACAACCCGAAATTCGAATATTAGATCGAGCGATTTTTATCCGACACGAACTGAACAAGAATCAAAGATCTAGTTAAGAGTAGCATAACGAGAAAAAGATGGGTGAAAACGGACGTCGGATTAAGAAGTTATGAGGATTTAACGGACCAATCTTGTCCCGGCCTGTTAAAAATATAACTTTAAAAATAAAGTCAAAATTAGCCGACAGAGTCTAAACGAAAGTTGTAGAGTACGTCTCCACCTACGCGTGGATATAAAGAACGTCAAAAACGGAGTTCGTATGAATGAGTTACAAATTATAATAGCATATTTACGTATTAAAATAAAGTATAAATCATATATACGTACACATATATATACATATGTATATATCATTAGAAAGGTATCGACGATGCGGTCATTATAAGACTAATGTTGAGTTCTTTCGACATTAGTTTAGTGCAAATATTGTTAAATCTATTTAAAATAGTATTATAAAGGGGTGTTTAGTTGTTTATATAACTATAAGGTCATTAAGTAATTATGAATGGTAGTTTTTGTAAATTCAATTACTATAAATAAGAGGCTTGAACTCTCATATTTCTTGCACCATTCTCTTGATTCAAGAGTCTTTCTCTCCTTATCCCCCGAGCATTTCGGTCCCTCGTGATTCGACTTCTCTTTCTGTAGTTTTAGTATAGTAAGGTGAGCGCTGAAGCGCTGCACGAATCTTTCTTAGAAAGATTCAGCGAAGAAGTTCTGCCCCTGCAGAGCCCGACTCCTAGCTAAAATCCTCTTGTAAGTAAGTTATGCTTACCCTATTTTAAATATAGTTTATATTTAAAATTAGTATTGTTATTATAAATTTATAATAAATATTTGAGCTATTATTATGACTTATATAAGTGTCGTTATAATATCTTTTAACTACTCGCGGTACGGGGAATCTGGTTTAAAGGGCCGCATAGGGTTGTTGGATTTCAGAAGTGCTATACGCCAAAATGGTCCTGCCCTCCGGTGTTTTATGTCTGGCCCCTGTCTGTACATAGTGGTTGGAAAGTATTGTTTAAACGCTTATATAATAATAATAATAATAATAAGACTAATAATTAGTAACGGTAAAATATTAGACTAAAATCTAGTGGTAATAATACTAGGTTTCGTCGAAGGAAACTATTTTTAAGTAAACGAAGCACTGTCTGAGTACCGAGTCACCACCTTCTCAGGTGAGTGCATAGTCCCTTTCATCTTACACATAGATATGAAGTATTTTAATATAAATTGCGTGTTGTGTGTGCATATTATCTAAATACTTGCTGTTAATGTTGGGTGAAAGATTTTTATAAATGTTTTAAATAATTTAAACTATATATGTATTTTATATCTACAAAATGTGTTGGGTAAAACATAGGTAGATGAAATAGTTGTTTTGTGATAACACGATGGGAGACATCAATGTTGTCAGTGATCCAGTCATCTAGTGGAGTATAGATGATGACCATGGGCGATACTAGACGGTCCAGTGGAACGCTAGTATGCTCGTAACCTGTAGGTGTTTTTGAACTAGGTGCTCATTAGGTATTTTGAACTGAGTATGTTCACTACGTATCTTTGAACTGAGTGTGTTCACTAGGTATTTTGAACTAAGTGTGTTCACTAGTTACTTTTGAACTAAGTGTTTACCATATGTTTTGGACTACGTGTTCACCAGTTGTAATCTATAAGCCTTGGTAACGATGGACTTCATGTCGATTCCTTAGGATGATCCTTAGGAATGAATAAATGAGGAATAGCTGATTCTTAGGGTAGATCCTTAAGACTAAAGAAGATAATGGGGATGGGTAATTGGGTTGATTGTTTGATTGTTTAAACATAATAATTATATTATTGTGGGTTGAAAACCCTATGTACTCACCAGGTTTCCCAACCTAACCCACTCAGTTTATTTATATCACAGGTGTTGATATGAAGTCACATTACACTGAGAGATTAAACAGATGTAGATCACTAGTGTAAATAAATGTAAGTTCTATTTATGCTTATGTTTCTGTATTGACAATGACATCCCAAATGTTTTTAAAATGAATAAAATACGTTTCTTCGAAAATGTTTTAATAACGTATTTATCGTGTTTTTCTGGGAACAAATTCCGCAACATTTTTATGAAAAGAACTACTCTGACTTTTATAAAGCTTAAACAAAATCGGTCTTTTCTGGCCGTGAAAATGGGGATGTCACACTATGAACATCCGAAGAGTGTCCCCTCACCCTCTGTAGCGGCAGCAGGGTGGAGGGAGGGTTAGTCCCGATATCGATCTCTTAATACAAATCGTTAACCTAATGATCCTCCGAAGATTCACATCTCATCCACTGTTGCAACAATTGGACAGAGGGATGGTTAGTCCCGTCACTGACTACTAAAGAAGTAACAACCTTAGACATCCGTAGACATACATCGACCACTGGTGCTAATTAGTGGGGTTCGGAATGGTAAGTCCCGCCGAGATATCCCATTGAACCGAGATAGGAAAGATAATTTACACAGTAAGTACTAATAAATCATCCTCGTAGTTCTAAGTACAAGTATCCAGGTAAGTAAATACATGATAAAGCACCTATGTAGAAGTGTTCCTGTATGGTATTCATGTAAGTGTGTTCATGTAACAGGTAAGTATATGTAAACATATTCATGTATCATGTAATCCTAAGTACGTATACTCATGTATCATGTAAGGTATTGGTATAGACTCATGAATGAACTGACTCTTGTGTGATTCCTTGTAGTAGTAATAATGTTTGATATATTCTAACTATCCCTATGATAGTTAACTGAAAGGTAATTGGTTGTTTACGTAGGTTTATGCACTCTTGCTACCTAAGAGTATTGGAAACTAAATGAAGGGTGAAAACTATAATCTCTAACATATAAATGAACATATGCGCATAAGTATAGTTTGATTCAAGAAGGTAAAATAATGGTTTTGCAAGATATCTAGGAGTTTTGAACAATAATTAAGAATGACTTGATGTCATTTTAATAAACATTTCAAAACTAATACTTTTGTTATCAAGGTATTTTAAGATAGAAAACCACTTCATGTGTCACCTTTTGAAATATGTGAAATCTGCTGAGTGAAAACACAGTTAAAAAATACATAAGATTGATTTAATAACATACTGTTTTCTACTTGTATTCCCCCCCCCCCCCATTAAAACGTTTAACATCATTTAAAACATTAATTAAGGGGTATGAACTCACCTGTAGTTGGTAGTTTAGATGAACTGGACGGTGTAGGATTGTTAGGCGTCAAGTGAGGACTTGTACACACACTACGATCCTAATGAACATATAATCACACATATATGCACTCAGTTAGTCTTAAGTTACTAATTGATAAAGCTAAGACATCCTAGAACATATTAAACACTTTATATAAGTGTTATAAGCCCTAAGGGTTGCATCTAAGCTATTGTGGGACAAGGTACATGGGTTTAGGGTTCCAAAGGACCCTATATATGAGTTTACTCTCCTTACACCATCACACATGGAGTTTACGGTTGTAAACTCTTGAGTTTACGGCCGTAAACTCCCAACCATGGGTGTATTGTGTGTTTTGAAGTTCCAAATGATTCCTAGAATTATTCCAACTTGGTGGTTAAATTCTTGGAAGGGTTTAAGGCCTAGAAACACTCCTTAGAGGAGTTTACGGCCCCAAGGACATTTCCTTTGGAGTTTACGGCCGTAAACTCCCTTGGAATGGTGTTTTGTTGCTTTCAAGTCTTTTGCATATGTAGGATAGGTTCTAGACTTTTACCTAAAGCATATGAAGGCATTAGGCACACTTTGGTGCCCTTCTTTCATGTTTACGGCCCAAGAACCATGTCTTGGCCATAAACTCACTTTGGAAGGTGATTTTGATGTGTTTTGGCCCTTGATTTAGGTAGGAATAATTCCTAGTAAATGTCCAATGCTTTAGGTGCCTTAAAAGCACCCTTTTGTGCATGATTTTGGAGTTCACGGTCCAAGATCATCTTGGGCCGTGAACTCCCAAACTTGGGTGGTTCTTGGTTGTTTTCTTGTCCCTAATACACTCTTATATAAGTCCAAGGCAGTAGTATATCTCGGGGGAAAGGCTAGGCATTGTTTTCGAGAGTTTACCGCCCAAGAACACCTTGGGGAGTAAACTCCTAAATCTAGTGATTTAGATATGTAATCTATGTTATGAACACATTTAAAGCTATATAACACTACTAGAGAGGGGTAATAAAGATTTGGGATAAAAACCCGAAGATCCGTGAGAGAGAAAATGGTTTTTCTCTAGTTGGAAATGCGAATAATGAACGAATTTGGTTCAGAATTCTATTCATAGTCCTGAGATATTTTTGGCAGAAAATATTTTTTTATTCCTGAAATGATTTCTAATATTACAAAGTGTTGGAATAACAGTGTTGCACAAAACCCTAGTGCAACCACTCTCTTGATATCTCCTTAAGTGTAAATCCTGAAAAACTGCCAAACTTATACCCGAAGTCTGGAATTTCACTGAAACTGTTCTATGCTCTATTGTCTTGATATGGTTTGATCAGAATGGAAATTTCGGGTTGTCACAGTTATTCATTATCCAGTCATCTAGCGGAGTATAGATGACGACCACAAACTATTCTAGACAGTCTAGTGGAACGCTAGCAGGCTCGCAACCTGTAGGTGTTTATTTGAACTGTGTGTTTATTTGAATTGTGTGCTCATTAGTAATACTCCATCCCCCACATGGTTGCCTTATTTGACATAAATTGTTGAGGAACCCCCGAAGAGTGTGGTTCCACACCGATGAAAGTCCCTTAGATTATTTCCCTTGTGTTAGATATTTTAGGGACGTAAAGTGAGGATAACGGGAATGGGTAATCGGGTTTGTTATGTTTGATAAAGTTAATAAACTTATTTATTGTGGGTTGAAAACCCTATGTACTCGCCAGGTTTCCCAACCCGACCCACTAAGTTTATGTAGCACTTCGTTTTTGGTACGTATTCTTTTATTAATATTTTTTGCATTTTGGCCTTGGACTCGGTGAGTTGAAGGACCAACTCGCCAAGTAGAAGCGGGATAAGACGTAGGGTTTAAGCTGTGGACTCGACGAGTCGGGTCCCGGACACGGCGAGTAGGCCCTGTTTGGACAAAAACCCTAATACGAGGGTTTGCACCCTATTTAAACACCTTAACTCGGCCTCCTTCGTCCCATTTGCTCCCAGAAGACCCCCATAGCAAACCCTAGTCGTTATTGAAGCAATATAAGGCATTTGGAGTGATTTTGGTGTTTTTGTGACCCAAGTAAGGAAGGAAAAGCTTGAAGGATCAAGAGGAGGCTAGAAGGATCCGATTTTGAGCATCATTTGCAGTCTACAGAAGGTATAAAGTCTTTACATTGTTTGTTCTTTTGATAGATCCCGTTTTGTGGAGTTTCAGGGCTTTTCTAAGCCATTTTGGTCACCAACCATGATTGCAAGCATGGTTAGGGGTTGATGTTTCAGATCTAGGCCCTTAGAGGGGTTACAAGGCAGAAAGGAGTGGCTCTTGCACTCAAAGAAGACCCCATGCATTGTAAGAGCTTGTTTTAGGACCTTTTGAGCTCAAAGTCCCATGCAAGCACGTAAAGGTTGTAACTTTACATGTGAGATCGATTGTAGAAGCATATATCTATCTTTTGATCAAGGGTTGTACATCAGAAATCAAAGATTTAGTGAGTGGATGTGACCGACTCGACGAGTCCATTCTTTGACTCGGCGAGTCCAAGGTTTCTGTCCCATATCAGTTGAGGGTCATAAGGACCCAGTTGAGTATGGAAAGGTTTTAGGGGTTCCGGGGAGTGACCTAACGTTCTAGACTAAGCCATTGTTCTGGAAGTTCATGGGACTCGACGAGTGCATGAGCAGACTCGGTGAGTCCAATGCAATCTTCTTAAGGATGAAGATGAACTCGACGAGTTGTTCATACAACTCGGCTAGTCAAGGACAGGACCTGTGTATCAGTTGAAGATGAACTCGACGAGTTGTTCATACAACTCGGCGAGTCGGATGAGGATTCAGTCGATGTACATTTAGAAGGAAAACTCGTCGAGTCATCGCCTAAATCGACGAGTAGAGACGGGTATAAGGAAAAATGAAAGGATAGGGACTCGGCGAGTTGGCGAGCCAACTCGGCGAGTCAGGTCAACTGGAAGTTGACTTTGACTTTGACTTTTCAGGGGTAAAATGGTCATTTTACCCTAAGAACAGTTAGTAGTGTATGACTAAGTGTTTTGTTGGAATTATAGCCGGAGGATTTCCGGAGCAGCGGCGGCAGCAGTAAGAGGATTCCCACACAGATCAGCAGCTACTACGAGGTGAGTTACCTTCCAGTAGCGGTGGGTCTACGACCACAATTTCGATCCACAGTAGGAGTTGTATGTTAGATTATTGTCTCTGTGATATCATCTAGGTTTGCTACTACCTGACATGTTATATGCTGACATGTTATATGCTGACATGTTATGTTATACGTGATAGTAGTAGAGTTCGGTTGTTAGGACTAAAAGGTAGGCCAGACACCCCAGATATGTCTGACAGTATGTGATGGTATGTTTATATGCTGGCATGATATGTTATATGTGATAGTGGTAGTAGGAGGGGAATAGTCCCCAAGTTTGGTTGTTAGGACCAAAGGGTAGTTCGGACACCCTAGATATGTCTGATAGTATGTTTATGTTATGATATATGTGATAGTAGCAGTAGGGGGTAGAGTAGTCCCCGAGGGTCGGTTGTTAGGACCGACGGGTAGGTCAACACCCCATAATGGCTCGACATGGGCAGGATGGCACCCCGGAATGGCCGCATGGGTAGGACGGCACCCTAGAATGGCCGTATCGGGTAGGTCGGGCACCCCAGAATTGTCCGACAATATGTATGCTATGTGATTGTATGTTATGTGGTACGATGGGGGAACTCACTAAGCTTCGTGCTTACAGTTTACAGTTTCGGTTTCAGGTACCTCTTCAGCGAAGGGGAAAGAGCTGGCGCGGTAGCGGCACTTCATACACACACTCTTTGTTTTCCGCACTATGAGTTATTCTGGGATTTGTACTCTGACATTAGTACGTTTTTACGATTCGGTTTTCAGATACGAAACATGTTTCATTAAATTATATGATTGGATGATATTTTGTTACAAATATTTTGCAAATCACTTAATCAAAAATGAAATTTTTGGACGTGAAAATTAGGTCATTACAGTTTATTTTTATCACATGTGTTGATATGAAGTCACATTACACTGAGAGATTAAGGAGATATAAATCACTAGTGATAATGAATGTAAGTTCTGTTTATGCTTATGTTTCTGTATTGACGATGACATCCCAAATGTTTTAAAATAAATAAAAATACTTTTTTTTGGAAATGATTTGATAACGTATTTATCATGTTTTACTGGGAACAAATTCCGCAACATTTTTATTAAAAGAGGTACTCTGATTTTTATAAAGCATAATCAAAATCAGTCTTTTCTGGCCGTGAAAATGGGGATGTCACATATTATTTATGAGTAAAGTTATTGTCTTATGCTAATTGTTTACCTATTGTTTCAATTTTGCATGCTTTGACTTCCTGAATAATAAGATTATTCGAACTGTCCACAGTCGTTCATATGTTGGAAGCAGGTATGAATGGAGATTGTCATGAATTGGTGTGTAGATTGTCTAAAGTGTATTAGACATAACAAAAGTTTGCTACAACGTTCATGAGTGCTTATGAATTTGATTTGAGCATTGGAATAAACTCATGCTTGTTGGAATCACTTCATGGAATTTATCACAAGTGATCGTAAGACGATAATATCATATGGTCTTAAAACCTAGATATATGGTTTGTTGTTTACTAATTGGTTGTGCAGTGATAATGTGTAAATGTATGAGTAACTTGATGTGATAAAACGCATTGTTGTGTATGATTTGATTAGTGGATAGTAAATGCATATAAGTCGAAGTTTATCTGTTCGAATTATCCTAAGAGGGTAAAAGCAATATCAGGGCCCCTCGATGATTTGGTTTGACTTATGTGCCTGGCCCGATCAGAACTGAATCGATGTGTTCAATTAAGTTCTATGTCAAACGAATCTGAGATCGAGAAACAAACTGCTGGACAATAAGTATGAATATGTTCCATGTAATTGTCCGCACGATATCTAGAACGGAGGACTATACGATCCCTTATCTAAAGGACAGGTTACTGATAAGATCAGAGTTCGACAACGTCTTTGAGAGTTACGATTGCTAATCGAATTGTATTTACATTTGTAGTTACTAGACTTATCCAAGTGGGAGACTGTTGGATTAGTGTCTAAGCCCGTAACTATATTTGGTAAGTATTTGACCCAGTTGTGCATGGTCATTTTTGGTTGCCTTCACCAAAGCAACATGATAGGATGATTTATGAATAAAGAGGTTATTATGACTTATTAATATGTTATATGAATAATGTATTAAAGGAGAAATCATATAGTTTAATTAATATTAGACAATAATTAATTTCGTGGCTAAAAGAGATTAATTAAATAAAGGGGACTGGAACTGTCAATTGTGTGATAGTTGATTTGGGCTGAGAATCCTTTTGGTTTTAAGAGGTGGACGATAATTAGAGTGGGAGCCCATCTAATTTCGTCCAAGGCCTTTGTTCTGGGGGATTCTTTGGACTGTTTAAGGCCTAAGCTATCAAATTAGGGTTTTGACTGAAACCCTAGCATCACAAGTATAAATAGATCCCTGAGGCTTCAGAAATCGGCAAACCATACTTCTAAGAGTACCAGAGCTGACTTCAAGAGCTTCCAACCTCTCTCCAAGATCATCCTCTTGCTTGTGGTGTTTGTAAGCCATTAGACGAATGACATTTGTGACTCTAAGCTCCAAGGACAAGAAGATTCAAGCCTTTCAAGAAGAGGTAATCATCTAGATTTGTTTTGTTATGTCAATTTCGAATTATATACACTAGATCTAGGGTTTACAAGTCTTGGATGAATTACATGTACAATAGAGAAACCTAGATCCAAGCATTAAGGTTTGCATGAGCATATATGATGTTCTTTTGGCTCAAACTCATCACATATTACATGTAAAGTCACAAAATTTACGTCCATTCATGGGTCTTCAAGCTCAAAAGACCAAAAAACGAGGTCCACAAGGTGCATGGGACTCCCATGGCCATAAAGTTGCCACTTTTATGCCATGGGAAGCCTCAATGGTTCCAGATCTAAAGCCATACCCCCTTAGAACCACAAAATCCCCAAAGTGGCCCTACTAAAGCTTAGAAAATATAGGAACTTGCCCTAACTAGAGATCTAAGAGATAAATGGTCAAGGTTGAAGCTTTTTACCTTGAATGAGCTAGAAATGAAGCCAAACCTCTGGATCTACTTGCTGTTGGATTAGTGTCTAAGTCCATAACTATTTTGGTATGTACTTGACCCGATGGTGCATGGTCCTTTTGGGTTGCCTTCACCAAAGCAACTTGATATGATGAATTATGGAGGGAAAGGATTAAATATGGTTTATTAATATATTATGAGAATAATATATTAAATGAGAAATCATAATGTTTAATTAATATTAGTCAATAATTAATTGGTAATTAGTTTTGTGACTAAAAGAGATTAATTAAACTTAAGGGACTGGAATTGTAATTATAAGATAATTGAAATTTGGGCCATGGATTGTCTTAAATTAAGGAGTGGACGAATTCTATGGGGAAACCCATAAGGAAATCGTCCAAGGCCCTAATTAAAGGAGTCCATGGGTTGCTTAGGGCTTAAACATCCAAATTAGGGTTTCCTTGTTAGATAACCCTAATTGCCTAACTATATATAAGACCCTTATGACCCAAAAACGTAGAGGAGCTTTATTCTAGGGTTAGAAGACGTTTTGGGCAGCCTCCATCCTCTCTCCTCTTCATCCTCTTGCTTATGGTGTTTGTGAACCATTAGAGGAGTGACATTTGTGACTCTAAGCTTTCTAAAGTCAATACAAGGAGATTTGGGATTGTTATTGCTACATAACAATCAGGGTAACATCTTAAACCTATTCTCATGTTAATATGATTACTTGAATGATAGAATTAGGGTTTATAGTCTTGGATAACTTGCATGTACAATAGAGAAACCTACATCCAAGCATTAGGGTTTGTATGAGCACATAGGATGTTCTTAGGACCAAAACTCATCAGTGGTATCAGAGCCTTGATTGGTTTCTATTGTATTGATGCATTACGTGTTTATTCAAGTTGCAAAATCGAATTTTGAGCCATCTGCCTGATGAACTCGGCGAGTACCACAGTGTACTCAGCGAGTAGGCCTCAACTCGGCGAGTACAGTGTGGTACTCGGCGAGTTCGAGCGTCAGATGGAACTATTTTCAGGATTTCTTGCTGTTTATCTTTGAGATACTTGCCTTTATCATATTAGGTCAATATAAATCCGATTTTATGATATATATGAGTATATTCTTGATATAATTGAAGATATTTATCAATTAATAAAGTATTTATTTCCTTATGTGATAATTGATTAATTATTTTGATTAAATTGGTAAATTGTTTTGCAAGAAATCATTAAATAAATCAAATATGGATAATTATGTGATTAAATGTTAATTTAGATTATTTGTTATTTGATCCTTGTGTTATGAAATGTTTCATATTTTCCCCTTTAGGTTTTATAGTTTAAATTTGAACCCAAAAGTTTTGTTGTTTTGAAATTTTAATAGTTGAAACCCTAATGTTTTGAAAAGGTTTCAAAACTTGCCCTCAAGTTTTGGAATTTAAATTTTGATTAATAGTTTAATTTTGATGTATATTTAAACTCTAAACCCTAATGTTTTGAAATGTTTCAAAACTTGCCTCAAGTTTTGGAATTTAAAAGTTGATTAAAAGTTTAATTAGGAATGTTAAATTCTAAAACCCTAGTATTGTCTTGAAAAAGTTCAAATCACACCCTTATGTTTTTATTAATTAATTAAGGTGTATAATTAAAAGAGGTTTAATAAATCCATAAAGTTTTTGGTTTAAAATTTAATTGAATTAAAAGTATAATTGTTAAATTTGACCACCTAATATTTTAAAAGTGTAAAATACACCCTATACTATATATATAACATTAAAAGTCTAACATTATATATGTATGAGTAAAAGTCAGTCTTACCGTGAGTAGGCCTCATTCACGAAGTTGGTCTATAAGGAAATTGCCTATAAAATGACGATTGAATGAGTATCCACTCTTACCCACCGCACTCTTGACTAGTGGAGGGTCGTTAGCCGAACGGGTAGGATAGGACGAAACCTTCCATTATAAGTATAATGAATTACTAAAGTAACTAAATGTTTTTCAAATTCCCAATCTTAGTTACTTAGGCAAAAGTGAATTGATGCAATTACATGAAATTACACTTTGTGCCCTTGCGAAGACGTTAGTGGAGCGTGTGTGGTTTACCGGCACACTAAATGGTTCTAAGCAAAGGTAGCAAAGGGTGACTCAATGTTTGTCATAGTTCGGTGGAGCGTGTGTGGTTTACTGGCACATCGAATAGGTGATTGTAACATGTGAGGGTACCATGTAGTTTGCATGGTTATTCACACCCGCTTTGTGATCATCGGCATCCCAGTCACAAACTAGAGGGGCATATCGAGATTTAAACATGCCATTGAAATGTTCAATGAATCTCAAAGGATCTAGGAGTTTTCATAGATTTAAAACTTAAATTTCTTTTTCCGTTTTCCATGGTGGAAATTAGTGAATCGTCATTCACTTACCTTCAAATGTTCTGCAATTTGGGTTACGACATCCCTCTCCCGAGTTGTAGAATATTGTGTTGGGTCCTAGCCTTAGTATCTCATTTGGGTGATTTACTAAGGACTCAATCAATCAACTAACTTGAATTCGTTTTCTCCCGTTTTGTAGATGTCAAAGTTTGACAACTATGGTCTTCTCAAATCCCATGGAACAAGCATTCCACATGAAGATGATATTCCACGATTCGATCGAGGAACAAGAAATCATGCTTCACTTCCTCCACCTCCTCCAATTATTCTCCCTAACCCACAAGTTCAAAGGCTTGAAAAGTTCAAGATCACTCAAGCCCTTTTGGCAAGTAAACATAAAAAAGGAAAGTCGGTGTGTACACACGTCCTAGGGATGAAGTCACACATTGATAGGTTAAGAATAATGTGATCTGTTGTCTGTGAGGAGATGTCTGTTGATTGGGTTCTTCGGTCACTTCCTAACTCATATAGTGAGTTCGTAAGAGAGTACTATATGATAAACCGTGACGTGACCCTTATAAATCTCACCTATATGCTTATTGTTGCTGAATCAACAATGGTTTAGCGCAATAGAAAAGCAAAGTTGATTGGTGAATCCGCCTTCAAGACCTCTATGGATATAGACATTGGCAACGAAAGATATGTTATGATCGAAAAGTTTGATCATAAGAGAAAGGAAATGTCTAAAGTAGTTCCATGTTCTATTCCAAAAGAGTCGATTTGCTTTTATTGCCAAGAGAAGGGGCATTGGAGACGAAGTTGCCCTATTTACCTAAGAGATCTAAGAGATGGGAGAGTCAAAACGTATGGCTCTGTTTTAGGTAAAATCCATTGACTAACTCTTTTAAGCTCATATTCTAGATTCTTAATACATAATGTGATAAGATTACAATTGATGTTTTGTAGGATCGAAGAAAAGAAAGGAAGCTTAAGGGAAGAAGTGAGCAGAATCTAACCATGAAGGAATGGATTTTGATCGCATTACTTGAAGATTAGATTCTTGAGCTACTACTTAGAGTTAGAATTAGATTGCTAAGAAAGATGTATTAGCATAGTTTTTCAATGAATTGCATTGTAAGGACAAATTTTTTCCGCAATAAAATAAATTTTGATTTTATGTTATTTATTTATCCTTGCAATGGCGTATATGAAAAATTGATGTTTAGCAATAATGGATTTGGTTCTTATTATGTTATTTATGGAAAGTCGAGAGTTTACCAAATAGGGAGAGTTTCTCATCGCCCAAGTTTCAATCGGACAGAAACTTGGAATCATGCAACTTGGTTGCACGATGAATGAGAAATTTCATATTTGGAAATTAGACTAATTCACTGACAAAGTGTCAAGTGAAGGACTAGGAGATCGAATACACAAAGTTGCGTGTTGATCAAGTCCACCATAAGAGTAACAAAATATTTGTCATAATTTACTAAAGGTTTAGTAAATATGATTATACTTACAAGATTAAGTTTAATTCTGAATTGATTAAAAAAGGTTTAAATCAATAGCAGAACGAATAAGAAGAATCAAGTAGGCAGAAAGATAAAAGTTTCTCCATTCTAAGAAGAAGGGAGAGTAGCTTTTATGCTTTATGATAGGTCTTAATGATTAAGAACCATATCTCAATTGATCCTTTAACTGAGTCTTAGTACAATTGTATGTTTAAGAAGAGGAATCAAGGATTGAAGAAATGGTTAAATCAAGAAGTCAATCATACTTCGTTCCAATAACAAGTCTTAAAGTTAAGATTGTGACATTGAGTGAAAAGTATTAAGAAGGTTTGTAACATTCATCAAATGTTGAAAGTTGTGATGTCTTGGATAAGACAAAGACCAACTAGGACCAATTTATGAAGAGTTTTGATAAAAGCTACACTAACTCTTGAATATTTGTTTGTCAAGAAATGTTTTGACAAGAGAATCTTATATGTCAAGGAGTTAGTGGGAGTCTTAATGGTCTTGAAAGGTTTCAAGAACAAATCAAATAAACCTTATCGATCATCACTAGCACACGAGTTGAGGTTTACAACCTATCATGTTGACATTATTTTGTTTCTGTGCCAATCCAATTGAGTTAATTATGCATGTGAGTCCTGTGAGTTCTCGTTTGAATGCATAAAAGGAAAGGACCTTGATCAATGGAAAGTACATTGATAGGAAAGGGTGAGCTGCTTAACTACTTGGAAGACATGGTGGGCAGTTGTGCTACCATGAAGGCAAGAAATCAAGATTAAGAAAGTTCGATCCATATGAGTTTGAATTTGTCGTAAACTTTGGTTTTAACAAATTCACATGGATAGGAACACATACACCGTTTAAATCTAAGTGTCATAAGATTTCCTCCTTCATGAAAATGATTGTGAGGAAATGCTTTCACTAAGAAAGATTTTAAGAAGATAGTGATTGTAAAATTGCATTCTCGAATTCGATTATGGTTACGGTATCCCTTTCCATGATTTGAATTGTGAGGTTTGGCAATTAGTCTTAATTGTTAAGACACACATATGAATTATCTAAGGCAAAGGTGTATAAGTTTAAAAGGCCTTGATAAAAGATTATCAAAGCATTAAGTATTAGAAACATGGACTTAAGAAATTCAATATGTATTGTCTTTCTGGAAGTTAAGATGTTTATGAATACATGTCGAAGCTAGTGGGAGCATAAGTGTTATGTTTTATAATAATCATCATGATAGTGGGAGCATAAATGTTATGATTGTATGATTATTAAGGCACGTATTGCAAGTTGGCAATATTAATTATAGAAAACAAGAGTCATTCTTTGCAAAGTTGTAAGGATGAAATAGTTGTTTTGCTATAATTAAGGGAGAGAATGTTATGCTTCATTTCAAATCTAAAGGATTAGGTTGAGAAATGTTAATAAATTTAGTCAAGGGTACATAGTGTGTTCTTAAAATTTCGATTATGATTACGACATTCCTCTTCACAATTCGAATTTTGAGAACATAGCAAATAAAACATTATGCGTCGTGTCGCATACGCTTCGGGTATAGGATCGATTGCAAATGCTTTAATGTTTGACCATTCTAAAATTTTCCAAATGTCGAGCGCATTTAGAGGGAAAAGGGACTAGAATTGGTTTTGACTAAAATAATTAAACAAATATCAAAGGACAATCCAAAGTTTGACGAGGATTGGTCGCTTGTGAATAGTTGGAAGCATGGTATTGGATGGACCATATCGACATAGAAAAGATTCTGTTAAGAATGAGTTGTCATATGGAAATTATGGAAATGTTTCCATATTGGATGGACCATATCGACATCATTACGAATAGATAAGATTCTATTAGGAATGAGTTGTCATATGGAAAATATGGAAACGTGTCCATATTGAGAATTGGATATTGAAAATCTATGACCAGATTAGAAACTTTTATGCAAAGGGTGTTCAAAGGAATGTACTTTGAATGAGAGACATCATATCTAAGGAATTGTCTTGTAACAATCTCCAATAGAGAACTTTGTAATATCATTGGCAATAGTCTTTGTGACTTTGGTGCAGTGACATTACGAAAGGATCATTGCAGAAAATGTTAGAATCTAACATATTCTATAAGTGGCAAGAATTTGATATTCTTACACTTATGAAAAAGGATTTGGAGTTGTGAAATGAGAATGATTGGAAATGTGTTCAATTTGATCTATTTCACAAAGTAAGAACCATAGGTAAACATTGTGTGCGTGCTAGGAGCATGGGACAAGTGTAATAATTCAAGTAAGAAGTTGATTACCCGAAACGACAAATAATGAGTAATCAATATGGTGATAAATAAAAGGAGTTTTATTTATACTCAAAGGTTTGAGGCCATATGGGATTAGTATTATTCTTGTGTTTTACATTTGCATGTTTTGACTTCCAGAATAATTGAATTTATTAAGAATAATCGAATTATTCGAACGGGCCACAGTCGTTCATATGATGGAAGTAGATATGAATGAAGACTGTCGTGAATTGGTGTGTGGAATGTCTAGAAAAGTATTAGACATAAGCAAATGTTTGTTGCAATGTTCATGAGTGCTTACGAATATGATTTGAGCATTGGAGTAAACCCACGCTCACTTGGATCACTCCATGGATTGTATCACGAGTGATTGGTGAGACGATAACATCTTATATTCTTGAAACCGAGATGTGTGAGTTGTATCTTGCAAATCGGTTGCACATTGATAATATGTAAACGCACTAGTAACTTGGTGTTATAGAACATATTATTGTGTGTGATTCGGTGTGTGAGTGCAAGCAAACATTGTATCAAAGTTTATCCGTTCCTTTTATTCAAAGTAGGATAAAAGCGATATCTTTGGGCCCCTCGATGATTTAGTGATGACAAACGTAAATGCTCAGCCGGGCTAGGGCTAATTTGATTTGTTCAATTATTCAGTCATCATAAATCGGAATTCGAGAAATAGTACAAAGAGAATGATTTGAAATCATGTCTCATATGATATCTAGAATGGAGGAATATATGATCCCTTATCTAAGGACATGCGTATCTGATGGGATCAGAGTTGACAGCGACTTTGGAAAGCTACGATTGCAGATCAGGATTTGAAGTCATACGCATAATAGTTATTAGACTTATCCAAGTGGGAGACTGTTGGATTAGTGTCTAAGTCCATAACTGTTTTGGTATGTACTTGACCCGATGGTGCATGGTCCTTTTGGGTTGCCTTCACCAAAGCAACTTGATAGGATGAATTATGGAGGGAAATGATTAATATGGTTTATTAATATATTATGAGAATAATATATTAAATGAGAAATCATAATGTTTAATTAATATTAGTCAATAATTAATTGGTATTTAGTTTTGTGACTAAAAGAGATTAATTAAACTTAAGGGACTGGAATTGTAATTATAAGATAATTGCAATTTGGGCCATGGATTGTCTTAAATTAAGGAGTGGACGAATTCTATGGGGAAACCCATAAGGAAATCGTCCAAGGCCCTAATTAAAGGAGTCCATGGGTTGCTTAGGGCTTAAACATCCAAATTAGGGTTTCCTTGTTAGATAACCCTAATTGCCTAACTATATATAAGACCCTTATGACCCAAAAACGTGGAGAAGCTTTATTCTAGGGTTAGAACACATTTTGGGCAGCCTCCATCCTCTCTCCTCTTCATCCTCTTGCTTATGGTGCTTGTGAACCATTAGAGGAGTGACATTTGTGACTCTAAGCTTTCTAAAGTCAATACAAGGAGATTTGAGATTGTTATTGCTACATAACAATCAAGGTAACATCTTAAACCTATTCTCATGTTAATATGATTACTTGAATGATAGAATTAGGGTTTATAGTCTTGGATAACTTGCATGTACAATAGAGAAACCTAGATCCAAACATTAGGGTTTGTATGAGCACATAGGATGTTCTTAGGACCAAAACCCATCACTTGCTTCTTCTGGAACCCCCAAGCTTCCACTTCTTTCTTCAAGCTTCAAACAACCAAAAACACACAAAAATGGCTCAAGGACACTCCAAATACTTTAGGGTTTCGAGTTAGGGCTTTCCTGTTTTGTGAGAGACGATGGAGGCTGAAATGGGATAAGTTAAGGCGTTGAATAGGATGTAAACCCCAAATATTAGGGTTTCATCCAGGCAGTCCTACTCGTCGAGTCGGGCTCCCGACTCGTCGAGTAGGTTACTTAAAACTCGCGTCCAGAATCCAGTCTACTCGACGAGTTGGGCCTCCAACTCGTTGAGTCCCAGTGTAAAACATGCAATTACTTAAATTTAAAATCCAATCTATGTGTGTGTGTGTGTGTGTGGGGGGGGGGGGGGGGGGGGGTTTAGCCTTCTTATGGAAGTCAAAAGTAAGGAAAAAAATCGTCTGGCCCCTTCGATTATTTAATGACTTTTTTTTTAACCCCTGGAATAAACTTTATGCCTTAGGAGTGCAAAAAAAATATTAAGGACATTTTAAACCAAAAAAAAAATGTTGTAGGGTTACAATGATATTATCTCTAAAAAAAGTATATTACACTGACGGTCCATGTGGTTTGATGTAATTTATGCGTTTGGTACCTACCTTTTTTTTTTAACTCGGAAAGTCCCTATAATTTGGTTTTGTTACGCTGTTGGTCCCTAGCCGACTTAAAATGGCTGATATACCCTTATATAATGTTTTAATTGGTTTGGCCCACTCTTTCTCTAGTATCAGTAAAGAATGAAATGAAAACCTAATCCATCGGACCAACATCAGTTTCCCTTCCTCCTTTTCTTCTCTTTCCAGCGCCACCTCCCCTGTTCCACTGAAATCGCTGCCGTCGACGAGTAGAAACTTCAAACAATCGTTTGACGATTATATTCAAGGGAAAGATGTTGCTAACTCTTCCTTCCGATCATCTTCCCCCTTTTACCCTAAACCAGTGAACCACCCAACCATCATCTGTCGCATTTCTCCTCTAAACCAACGACACCCACAACGCACCTTAAGTCCATGGCACTGAAGCCAACAAGAAGAAGCAACTTATTGCAAGGGACCCAACGTCCGACTTTTAACGACCACATCAACCAACAATTTCTGGGTTTTGATTTCTTCACTAGAATTTTAATCTAAGGTTTAAAATGGCAGACCATGGTGAACCTGTGACGACGAGAAATCAAATGTTTCGAGGAGAACATGTGATGGGGAACAACTGGAAGCTTCAAGTTAGATCCATCCGATCCACAAAAATGGCAAAACCAAAGGGAAAAATTTGATGCAGCTGCGGTGAATCATGAGTCCCCTTTGTTAAATTGTTAAATCTCAAATCTTTTTTTTTTTTGTAACAATTTTGTAATTACCGATCAAACTATCGAGTGTTAATAGAATAAACTGGTCTCGTGTGTTGATTCACTTGGGATTGTATGTGGGATTTTTGTATCTGCAACCTTTGCATCAACGATTTTGGTTTTGGATTTGAGGTACGAGTTCGATTTTAGATGTATTTCAACTTTATTGTTGAACTTTACATAGATTTATGGCTGGATTTGTGTTTAGTTTGTGATGATTTATGTGGTATCGAATTTGTGGCCGGAGTTGGTGCAGAGAACTGGATCGATGGCCGGAGATGGTGCCAGGAAGGGAAGATGATTTAGGTGGGGTGGACCGGTAGGTCCCACTTTCAACAATATATTAATAGTTTACTTTATTTAAAAATAATTAAAATAATAAAATAAGGACTAATAAAATAAAAACATATCATTAAAGGCAAAATAGTCATTCTAAGTTGGGTAGGGACGAACGACGTAACAAAACTAAACTATATAGTGACGATCCGAGTTAAATAATAAGTTATAGACAAAACGCACAAATTACCCAAACCACGGGGACCATCCGTGTAATTTACTCAAGAAAATCAATTTCCATTTTTTTTTAATTTTTTAATTTTTTTTTTGTTACGGCTGTCAAAACTCAAAAGAAAAGGGACCTGTTTGTAAATTTGGATGAAATATGACCGCGAGTTCGTTTAAAAAGGAGCATTCTGCAACCTTCCTGCCTGTTCTAGAGGTTCCTTCCCAACTGTTTTCAAATTTCATAGCTCCCACAAAATCGCTTTTTTCTGTGTACTTCCTCCATCAATTAGCAAACTCGAAAGAAGATTATTAACAGAGACATTAAACGATTCAACAGTAATGGATGTGAGGTCTGTTGTTGAAGCTGTTTCTACCGATGATGACGACGCTCCATTGTACCAGGTTGAGAGCCTCTGTATGCGATGCGGTGAAAATGTAAGTTTGTATGCGAATACACATGTGTGAAGATGATCACAGTGGAAGTTCTTTGATGCTGATATAGACTTCAATTGCATTGAGTGACAGGGGATAACGAGATTTCTATTAACCTTGATTCCACACTTTAGGAAGGTAATCTTTATTGCTTCTTTCAAGTTCTTTCTCAATTTAATGTTTTAACTGTTAGCTGTATGTTTCATGAATTTTTGTTTTTAACAAATCTTCGCGCCTTGCAGATCTTGTTGTCAGCCTTTGAGTGTCCTCATTGTGGCGAGAGGTGTGTGGATATTGATTTTACTTAACTTGTTGCATTTCATAGATCTTTCTTCATTAAAGTTGCTGGTGAATGTTTAGTTGAAAGAGGCTATATTAAATGTCTTATTGTGTTGTTCTTGTTCATATGAAGGAACAATGAGGTGCAGTTTGCCGGTGAGATACAACCCCGAGGTTCTTGCTATCGCTTGGAATTCTCATCAGGTGATCAAAAGGTTGTTGTCTAGTGAACTAAAATAAGATTTTTGTACTTCCAACTTACGTAATTTCATATAAAAGTATTTGTATATTTCATTTTTCTGACTGGATTTTTCATTGCAGATGCTTAATCGTCAAGTAGTGAAATCCGAAACAGCCACAATTAAGGTATGCGACTTTATCCTCTCAATGCGACTATCACCAATCGAAATCCAATTTTCCTAATTTATGGAACAAATCGTCAATTTGATTGTGCTTTCTTCCCTACATCTGTGTATATGTAGATACCTCAACTTGATTTTGAGATTCCTCCCGAGTCACAACGTGGATCTCTATCAACGGTAATTCCTTATTTTCCTCTTTCGGATTAATCTCAGTTTGCTTCTGGAATCTTCTTAATTTGAACTTCCTAGTTCATCAACCATTACACCCTAGGCAGAAAATAGAAATAACTTAATTCTATTGATATCGATTGGAAGTGTATTGTGTATATCTTTCAGATTGAAGGAATTTTGGCCCGATCTGCTGATGAATTACAAGCACTTCAAGAAGAAAGAAAGGTTTGCCAGTTGATTGCACATGATCAATGCCCTCTTTCAACATAGCTTCCATTGTTAACTGTTGGGATGACCTAATTTTCAGTGATTTTGGACTTTTTTTTTACAGAAAGTTGATCCTCAGACTGCTGAAGCTATAGACAAGTTCATATTAAAACTAAGAGCATGTGCAACAGGGAATTCATCTTTTACCTTCATATTAGACGATCCTGCTGGCAACAGCTTTATAGAGAACCCGTAATTTTCTTTTTGTTCTGAAAAATAGCAGCATACTTTTATTGATTTGTTTATTATATATAGTAAAGTAGTATGCTATAATAAATAAATTATAGTAATAAACAAATAAATGAAAGTAAAATGCTATTTCTTGCAACAGGTATGCTCCATCCATGGATCCATCATTAACTATTGATTTCTATGAGAGAACTCATGATCAACAAGCCTCACTTGGATATCTTGTTGACCAATCACAAACAAGAGAACATGAAAATGATGAATCATCAAACAAAAACAATCAAACATCTCAACCCCACGGATCAGTTGGAGCAGTTGCTGGTAGGCGAGCTATTGCTCAGGGTAACACTGCAGAATTTGCTGAAACTCTTTTTCGCTATACTGCACCAGAAGAGGTACTGGAAAAAAAAAGACCAAATTGCCCTCTTGAGAAAACTGACTGAATTTAAACATTGCCTGAAAAAAGGAACCTAAACATGTTAAGAAACTATGAAATAAGGAGCAAACTGGCAAAAAAAGAAATACTGAGGGACCATTTTGTAATTTTTTCTTTGAGCAGGTGATGACATTCCCATCAACATGTGGTGCTTGTGCTGTTAGATGTGAGACTCGGATGTTTGTGACAAGTATCCTTTTTTTAAGTTCATAAATTTTTTCGCCACGTCAGCAATGACATGGCTTAAAAAGCTGGTGACTTGTGCCATGTCATGATATTGCTATAATGAGTAGATTTTTTTACAGTAAATAAATTGAAAATACAAGGCTACAATAAAAAAAAAAGGAAAGTACATTGCTGTTTTGTGCATGTGTCCCTTTTAAGGTTTGTTTAGCTTGACTTTTTGGCAAGAGATTCCATACTTCCAAGAAGTGATTGTGATGGCATCTACTTGTGATGCTTGTGGCTATAGAAATTCTGAGGTTTGTATTTATTTTTGTACACCTCTTTGCTTGTTCTTCAAGTTTTCTCATTTGCTTAGTTTCTTGCAGCTGAAGGCAGGTGGTGCTATACCTGCAAAAGGAAAGAAAGTCACACTGATTGTGAGAAATGTTAATGATTTAAGCCGTGATGTCATAAAGGTATCCATATATACATAAATAATCAATGACATTTTTTTTTTGAATTTAGTGCGTGTTTTTCTTAACAAAATGGTTTGGTGTGTTTTAGTCAGACACTGCAAGTGTAAAAATCCCGGAGATTGATTTGGAGCTTGCAGGTGGCACTTTAGGAGGCCTTGTGACAACTGTCGAAGGTTTAGTCACCAAAATCAACGAAAGTAAGTTTTTTTTTATTTTTTATTTTTTATTTATTTATTTTTTTTTTAATCATTTTGACAAAATGTCAGCTTGAAGTGCTGATACTAGCTGATAACTAAAAAGCTAGCTGTTAGCTGGAAAAAGAAATGACCATTGGTAATAAAACTAGTTGAAATATGTAAAATGACATAAAAATGACGCTAAGACTATGTTTAAAAGATTTTACTTTTTTTCAATTAAAAAGGTGACAAAATATGGTGAAATAAATAAGCTTGTTTGTGATTATGATTTGTAAATAATTGCAGGTCTTGAGAGAGTACACGGGTTCACTTTTGGAGATAGTCTGGATGAGGATAGAAGAAGCAAATGGCTCGACTTCAAAGCCAGGCTCCTCAAGGTATGAAAAATGTAGTTATATTAGAGTAAATTACATTTTTGGTCCCTGAGTGTTGCCTTTTTTTCAGCTTTGGTCCCAAAAACTTCTCTCTTACAATTTTGGTCCTCATTTGAGATTCTGTAACGTTTTTGGGACAAAATTATATTCAGGAGTCATTTTCATTGGAACAACGACCATAAAAGTCACAAGAACATCAAATAAGGACCAAAATTGCAAAATTTAGCTATACCCAGTGACCGAAAATGTAATTTACTCTTATTATTATTGTTGGTATTAATTATTGTCATTGATATGTTGCAGCTTCTGAATATAGAAGAACCTTGGACACTGATCTTAGATGATGCCCTGGCAAACTCTTTCATTGCACCAACAACTGATGATATTAAAGATGACTTTCAGTTAATTTGTAAGTTATTTATTTATTTATTATTATTATGAACTTTTTTTGGAACAATGTTGCTAAATAGTAAATTGTTACAAAAGTTTCTATTTATTTTTGTTGATACATGGCAAGTTTATTGAAACGATTTCATTGGTTACTGGTTTGTGGCATTGTTCCTTTAATGTTTCACTATTTTTCACAAGAATTGAAATATGGTTATTATTTTAAATAAAGTGATTTTGCAACATTTGTGATATGTTATTGCGCATATAATTGGTTTTTGTTTAAATGTTTGAAATTTTCAGTTGATGAATACGAGAGATCATGGGAACAGAACGAGGAGTTGGGATTGAATGACATGGACACCTCTTCTGCTGATGTGGCATATGCTTCATGAAATCAGATGGCTTGTATCATAATTAAGTTTGTGTCATTTGTGTTTTTCAAGACTTTTTACCGTAAACTTAACGCCTAACTACTTTTGTCTTATTATTTAAGATTTCACAACCGACTGATTTTAGGCCATAATTTATACTAGTTATTTATATAAGAAAATAAGAGATTCGAGTTTTTGAAGGTTTTAGGGTCGTGGGTATGTTTTTTTTTTTTTTTTTTTTTTTTTAAATCAAGTTGGGAAGACACCATTTTTTATAAGGATGTTGTGATACATAAATAAAAAAATCTGACAAAGAGCATTCAAGACAAAAGGACCTTTAGAATAAAACCCAAGCCAAAAACAAAAACATCCTTGAACAGAATAAATAACATTAATTCAATGACATTGCTCTAGAGTGATGAATTGAATCTAATTCCTTGAGTGTCCAACTTAATTACTCCTTTACAAAATGGGGTTCCCAAGAAGTAATTTATCAATTACCATTTCAATATCAAAATGGGACTATCAAAATGGGAGGAAGATCTTCTCAAGAATGCAGATGCTGTTATAGATAAGTCCCCAATGGAAGACCTCTATGCTGGTGTCTTCTTTAACCAAAATAGAAAGGTAGACCTTACCTTCCATCTCAATCTTCAATCTATTCCTTTTTTCTTAGCATATATTACCATTAATATCTACTTTCTAGTGTAAATTGATGTTTTTGTCATATCACTTATTTGGAAATGGTATACAAGTTTGGTTTTCTGTTTTTTGGTGGTAAATGAAAAAAATGTCCTCGGCATACATGGTATAGCCGAGGGTAAAATGGTCATTATACATGATACTTAACCACGCTTCATGGTACAAAAACCGTGACCAAAAGGTAGTTTGAAGGACGATAAAGACAATTAATGAAAGTTATGCAACATATTCATATAAGGTAAATACCACAATGATAAACCTTGTTATTTAGGCTTTTTCTTATAAATGGTGATAGCATTCATATTCTGTTATAGGCTGTGTAGGTAAATTGTAGAATCATGTAATGTAAATTGTAAATACCACATCCTCGTATTATGGTAAATGACAATAATGCCCTCATCTTTTATTGGTTGAAATAGAAGTATTGGATTGACAAGGCAACATTTGGCAACTGCTTCATGGTTTTTGCAAGGGACTTTTCAGTCGAATGGGGTAGTGACAAACGTTATTGGGATTGGCCAAGCATTAAAGAAACAAGGTGATATTTACATGCACATGAGTCGAACAGATTTATTTATCAATGTACAATGAAAAAAAATATAAATAAATAACCAAATAGATTAAAATATATTGCTATTTTCTAAATTATATTGATCAGAAATGGTAAATGCAAAAAATAAATAAAAAATTCCTTTGTCTATGCAGTGACGTGTTTATAGATGTTGTGGAATTGCTACAAGTTAGTCGGTTATCGGTGGAGTCGAAATTTGACACAGCCAATTTAACAGCAGGAATGAATTATGAAGTTGTATTTGTGATGATGCTTAAAGAAGATAGTGATGGGTGGAGTGCTCCAGTCACTTTTAGACTCGACCTGCCAAACGGAAACAAACAAGAACATGAAGAAAGCTTGCTTAAAAAGCCAAGATCGCAGTGGTTTGAGATTCAGGTGGGTGAGTTTATGGTGGAACCAAAAAACGATGGAATTATCAAGTTCATGTTGGGAGAAACTAATTCCGGGGGTTGGAAGAGAGGTTTAGTCGTCAAAGGTGTGGTCATCCGACCAAAAAAGTGAGACTTGGGAGTTGGGAATACGCGAAATATCTTATTTGTTGGGCTCTATACTTACTTATCGGACTATATTTGTTATGTAATAATGGTATGGGTTTTATAATTATAATGATCATTGAACAGGGATACGATATGAAGCTTAATTTCCATTTCTATATGAAGTTATAAATGGATGAGGAATATTTCATTGCTTTCAATTTGGGTACTAGTTGATATTGATTGGATCGTATTTACTATTATAATGTATTGTGTATTGTGTTATAAATAAGATGTGTATTGAGGTTCAGTATAAAGTGTTTAGGTATCCGTGTATTAAGTGTGGGACCTGTGTATCATATGAGTTTATTAAAAATAAAAGTTTAATATGAAACTGTAAGCATAATGCTTAAGCTAGGCAATCGTGTCGCGTTCGGGTTGGTGTGTCGCGGGTTGGCGGGTTAAAATATGCCAACTCAAACACGTCTCATTTAAATATACAGGTCACGGATTGGCGGGTTTTGAACATAAAACCATATATGACCCGCCAACCCATTTATTTATACGGGTTCACAGGTTGGCGGGATCGTGGGTCCGAATTTTAGAAATTTAAGTCTTAAACATCCAAATGAAAATTAAAAAACATTTATAGAGACATGTTACAGACTTAGCCTTATAGGTTAAGACTTACGACCTTAGACCATCCACCACGAGTCAAAATGTCAAAACAGTCAAATGGTCTATGAATCAGTGGTATATATTATATAATATTTATTAAATATTAATACTTGATACATAAAAATAAAATAATTCTTTTATTAAGAATATAAATGGGTTGGCGGGTCAACTCATTTATTTTTTGAGAAATCCATATATGACCCGTTTAATAAACGGGATGGCAGGTTGAAAAACTCAACCAAAATCCATTTATTTCGTATCATGTCGCAGGTCGTATCGTGGGTCGTGTCGAGAATTGCCAGCCCTAATAATGCTAAAATGAGACTTATTTAAAAAATATCAAACTTTCTATTGCTTGTGACTGACCTCATTTTGTGATTACAGATGATCGAAAGTAGAATACATAATAATTTATTTTTATACAAATGTCTAAAAATATAGCATTGTATTTTAAAAAATGTTTGTAACGTCGTGATTTTCACCATAATTTTTTTTCTTTTTAACAAATTTATTTAACAAAACACGTTATCGGAAGACTTAGTTTTTAATTCAAAACATTTTCAAAACCACAACGTTACTTCAAAAATTCAAACATAATTCCAATCCATTTAAAACGTAAACAAAAGTACTTTAAAGTAAAGAATCAAAACGTCTCCAAGAGTGGTATCATTAATATGAATCTACTACCCATAAGAACCCTCTCACCAAGGCCAGTCTTCTAAACTGTCTGCACCAATCATAAGGCACAAAAGAGAAAAGATACAAATGTCAGCCCCTGCTGAGTGAGCTCATAAAGTTGCACATAAAACATACAAACCCCAAATCACTAAAAGGGTATTTTGGTCATATTACATATTTTTTTTTTCCAATTCCTTTGACAAATCAACAAACCAAACATAAAATAGATTACATTTCATGTCAAGCAAACACATATCAGATTCCAATTCATTTTCCTTCAAATTCTAATTCATTTGTCAGATTCCATTCCTTTAAAAAAAATCTATGAACCAAACGCCACCTTAGAAAATAAAACTAACTTCATTTTCATATTTTCAAGCTCTATCAATTCTATCTTATGGCGGAAAATGGATTTCGATCTAATAATGTTGTTACTTAGAAAATATCTAGTTATTGTGTTTGTATTTTACTAGATATTGTTTACAACATCACCATTTTAACAAAACATAGTAGTTAATGCTTTAAAAACTCGTACTTTACACATCAAAACTTGTACATGGGTGTGATGAACTCGTACATAGCATTGCCCATCTGCAATTGTACACGTTTTTAATGCACAATTTATGCATTAAAGACTTGTAAAATCACAGATGGGCATTGTAACATCCGTTTTTAGGGCCTAAAGGTTTTAACAATTTTTGGTATGAAAATGAAATTGTAACGTCTCAAAACCCAAAAACAATTTTTTTTTTGTTTTTATATTAAATCAAACATGTTTATCAAACCACAAAGTATTTAGAAAGTATCCATAAACATCCCAAAAGTACATCAGAGTTAAATAAGCTGAAAATCATGTTGTGCAATGTGATCATCCCGAGCTCTTCCTATTCGAATTGGAAGTACCTGAAACATACACTGCAAACCGTAGACAAAAAGCTTAATGAGTTCCCTAGAATACCGCGTACCATACATATATGTCAGCTCAAGGCTATATCGGGTCTATTTCACGCTCGGTTCTATTTCACCCTAAAGAGAATTAATCTCTTGATCGTTTAGATCTTTCACAGGTATATTGATAAAGAACAAACAATTCAATCACAATACGATTAAGAACACAATACGTAATCAATATGAAGCTTATGATTCAAATATAGTCACGCCTCAGCAGAGCTCGATAAAGAACTTCCACTGTAGAGGCGAGCTAGGTTTTACAATACTTTGATAAGAAAATAATTAAAGCGTTACTTACTAAGGATGCATGCATGCACCTTAAATACTAAAACCCTAGAATAAAATAATGCACGGTTGGACAGGCCAAAACCGGCTACAAAACTGGGCTAATAGGAACGAGCCCAAGATGCAACATCATAATCCCAACAATCTCCCCCTTTGCGTCAATTGGGGCGAGACCTTCACTTTCGTTGATTAGCAGAAGTTCGCTTCACCAATTTGAACAAACAAGGAATTACAGCAAGAAGGGCATGGCGAAAGTGGATATACCATCTTATCATATCTGTGAAGTACTTCTTGTCGCTTTCACTGTTCTGCTTGCATTTGTGAATAATCCCCAGAACTTACTCCAAGCACGAAGTAGTGAAGAGATGTTTATCAGTTAAGGCGAACATACATTTCTTACCATCCTGTTTGGTGAACATCACAGAGTTTAAGACCAGATCAATCTTTCCCATCTTCATCTTGTTCACATCACTTGCAGAACCAACTGGCAGAATAGTGGGCTTCTTTCTGAGAACCGAAGCGACCTCTTGATCCATCTTAGCTACCTCCAGAACGTAGCAGACTAACAATCTTTTAAGATGATCAATAATTAGCTCATACTCAACTGGGTTGGAGAGTAAAATGTTGTGCAGGACAATCCAATCATGAGGATTAAGATTGGGTAGATCAGCAAGAGAGAAGGTATGCTTAGACAAAGCCGAACCTCTTGTGACTTTGAACTTGACGTTGATAAATTTTCCTGCTCTTGAGGCTTAAGGACCCGAACTGTGATGATTTTCTGGGCGCTCCAAGTGATATATTGCGGTTAAGTGAACTCTAAGTAGTAGTCGATGAGATCACGATCAACCTTCGGGTCTGGATGTGGGACTTCTGCGAAGGGAAGAAAGCAGTGAAACACAAACGACTTTCGAGTGATAGACATGTCAAATTGTGAACCCTTTGTGTTTTCACAGTCCAAAGACACTACTGGCTCAAGCCAATGAGTGCTAGGAGAGTCAACGGCTTCTTTGAGCAGCTTTTCCAACGTCCAAAAGGGAAAGAGGGTTTTCTTGCTTTCTAGGAGATCCCGAGCCTCCTTTAATCTCCTTTCTCTTTCTTCAGCTTCTTTCATAATTTTGGCGTTGAGATCGATTTCCCTTTCCCTTGCCTTTCGCTTCAAGGCATCAATGATTGTTTCCTCTTCCCCATCGTTGTCATCCACTATTGGACCTTTGCCTTTACCCTTAAGACCCAAACCTGAAGCATGCTCAGTCTTCTGTTGTTCTGGCTGGGAAGTGAGAGGAGGTTGAGACTTAGAAGGAGGTTGAGACGACGATTTGAGTCCTTCTCCTCCTTGTTTTGGAGGTACCATCGCCTCGGAAACACCTTCAATGCGACTCAACATCCCAAGTGCAGGACGGAATTTGTCAGCAAGATGGCGTCTAACAGAAATTGTCAGAATAGGGTCATGAGCCTCCAAAACGCCTAAGAGAATAGTGTGGATGTCGGAGACACAGCTCTTGACAACAACCCTTTCAGAGCGAAGTTGATTGACCTCGTTGTTCGCCTGAGAAAGTTGAAGACTTTTGGTCTTGAGTTGAGTGGTCTTGCGAGCAAGGTCATCCATCAATGAGTTCTCCATAGTGAGGTCATCTTGAAGCTTGGTAAGACGGTCATTGAGAGAGGAAAGAAGAGCAGCATTGTCCTTTAGAATATATTGGGGAAGAGTGACAAAATTTTGCTTCTCAGCAGCAAATGCTTCTTCGAGCTTGGTTATTGAGTTGGTCACTTTAGAAGCATTTGAGGCAGCTACTCCCTGTAAGGACTCAAGAAAAATGTTAGCATCTTGAATTATTTTTTCGACTTTTTCGGTCGCGTCGGTACACACTTTGGTGGAAGCGGTAATGGCTGCTGTGGCACGAGAGATGGAAGCCTCATGTGCTATGACAAAGGAGTCAAGCATTTTCTGAATAACAGATTCAGAATTGGGAGTGTGAGAGGAAGAAGAGGCCATGAGAGTATCAAGTTTGACATTCAGCTCCTTGAGATGATTTTTGGTAAAAGGAGCATCATCTTCTTCATCACTTTGAACACGATAAGGGCTGTAGTAGAAGGAATCAAATATTTTTTTTTTTTTTTTTTTTTTTGTAACAATTTTGAAATTACCGATCAAACTATCGAGTCTTAATAGAATAATCTGGTCTCGTGTGTTGATTCACTTTTGGATTGTATGTGGGATTTTTATATCTGCAACGTTTGCATCAACGATTTTGGTTTGGGATTTGAGGTACGGGTTCGATTTTAAATGTATTTCAAATTTATTGTGGAACTTTACATAGATTATTTATGGTTGGATTTGTGTTTAGTTTGTGATGATTTATGTGGTATCAGATTTGTGGCCGGAAGCGGTGACCGGAGTTGGTGCCGAGAACTGGATCTATGGTCGGAGATGGTGCCGGGAAGGGAAGATGATTAAGGTGGGGTGGACCGGTAGGTCCCACTTTCAACAATATATTAATAGTTTACTTTATTTAAAAATAATTAAAATAATAAAATAAGGACTAATAAAATTAAAATATATTATTAAGGGCAAAATAATCATTCTAAGCCGGATAGGGACGAACGACATAACAAAACCAAACTATAGGGGTGATCCGAGTTAAAAATAAGTTATGGACCAAACACGCAAATTACCCAAACTACAGGGACCATCCGTGTAATTTACTAAAAAAAATCAGTTTCCTTAATTTTTTTGTTACATTGTCAAAACTCAAAAGAAAAGGACCTGTTTGTGAAGTTGATGAAATATGACGGCGAGTTCGTTTAAAAAGGAGCATTCTGCAACCTTCGTGCCTGTTCTAGAGGTTCCTTCCCAACTGTTTTCAAATTTCACAGCTCCCACAAAATCGCTTTTTTTTCCGTGTACTTCTTCCATCAATTAACATACTCGAAAGAAGATTATTAACGGAGACATTAAACGATTCAACAGTAATGGATGTGAGGTCTGTTGTTGAAGCTGTTTCTACCGATGATGACGACGCTCCATTGTACCAGGTTGAGAGCCTCTGTATGCGATGCCGTGAAAATGTAAGTTTGTATGCGAATACACATGTATGAAGATGATTACAGTGGAAGTTCTTTGATGCTGATATGGACTTCAATTGCATCGAGTGACAGGGGATAACGAGATGTCTATTAACTTTGATTCCACACTTTAGGAAGGTAATGTTTATCTGCTTCTTATAGCTAAGTATTCAGCTTATTCACATATTTACTCCAAAAGTAGCCTTATAATTGCTTTCACAATTTATTGTTGTAGCTGTTAGCTGTATGTTTCATGAATTTTGTTCGTAACAAAGTCTTCTCGCCTTGCAGATCTTATTGTCAGCCTTCGAGTGTCCTCATTGTGGCGAGAGGTGTGTGGATTTTGATTTTAATTGTCGCAATTCATGGATTTTCTTCAATATTTTAGTTGAAAGAGGCTCTCTTATGTTCTTGTTCTGTTCTTATGAAGGAACAATGAGGTGCAGTTTGCTGGTGAGATACAACCCCGAGGGTCTTGCTATCGCTTGGAATTCTCATCAGGTGATTAAAAGGTTGTTGTCTAGTGAACTAAATTTGCAGAAAATAAGATCTTCCAATTTGTTATGTGATACTGTTATAGTTTTCTCATGAATGATCTGTGTACTTCCAACTTCAGTAATTTAATACAAAAGAAATTCCCCAGTCTTTCATTTGACTTCATTGTTTGACTGGAGTTTTCATTGCAGATGCTTAATCGACAAGTAGTAAAATCCGAAACAGCCACAATTAAGGTATGCGACTTTAATCAAAATCAGATTTTCCTAATTTATGGAACAAATTGTCAATTTAATTGTGTTTTTCTTAACAAAATGGTTTGGTGTGTTTTAGTCCGTCACTGCAAGTGTAAAAATCCCGGAGATTGATTTGGAGCTTGCAGGTGGCAATTTAGGAGGCCTTGTGACAACTGTCGAAGGTTTAGTCACCAAAATCAACGAAAGTAAGTTTTTTTTTTTTTTTTTTTTTGGACAAATTGTCAGCTTGGGTTTTGATACTAGCTGATAACTAAAAAGCTAGCTGTTACCTGGAAAAAAAAAGACCATTGGTAATAAAACTAGTTGAAATATGTAAAATGATATAAAAATGACCCTAAGACTATGTTTAAAATATTTTACTTTTTTGTAATTATAAAGGTGGCAAAATATGGTAAAATAAATAAGCTTGTTTGTGATTATGATTTGTAAATAATTACAGGTCTTGAGAGAGTACACGGGTTCACTTTTGGAGATAGTCTTGATGAGGATAGAAGAAGCAAATGGCTCGACTTTAAAGCCAGACTCCTCAAGGTATGAAATTATGAATCATGTAATTATCATTACAGTAATTACATTTTTGGTCCCTGAGTATAGCTAATTTTTTCAGCTTTGGTCCCAAAAACTTTTCTCTTGCAATTTTGGTCCAATATTTTACAAAAATTATATTCAGCGACCAAAAACAGTCATTTTCATTCTAACAAGGACCAAAAAAGTCATAAGGACCAAAGTTGCAAAATTTTGCTATACTAGTGACCGAAAATGTAATTTACTCTTATTGTTATCATTATAGGTATTAATCATTCCATCTTTGAATTTGTTTAGCTTCTGAATATAGAAGAAACTTGGACATTGATCTTAGACGATGCTCTGGCAAACTCTTTCATTGCACCAACAACTGATGATATTAAAGACGACTTTCAGTTAACTTGTAAGTTTTTAAATTTTTTTTGTTTTTGGAACAATTTCTTTGGTTACTGGTTTGTGACGTTGTTCCTTAATAAACATTTTCACAAGAATTGAAATATGGTTATTATTTTAAATAAAGTAGGTTGCTATGGATTTTGCAACATTTGTGATATGTTATTGTGCATATAATTGGCTTTTGATAAAAATGTTTGAAAATTTCAGTTGATGAATACGAGAGATCATGGGAACAGAACGAGGAGTTGGGATTGAATGACATGGACACCTCTTCTGCTGATGTGGCATATGCTTCATGAAATCAGTTGGCTTGTATCATAATTAAGTTTGTGTCATTTGTGTTTTTCAAGACTTTTTACTGTAAACTTAATGCCTAACTACTTTTGTCTTATTATTTAAGATTTCACAACCGATTGATTTTAGGCCATAATTTATACTAGTTATTTATATAAGAAAATAAGAGATTCGAGTTTTTGTAGGTTTTAGGGTCGTGGGTATGTTTTTTTTAATCAAGTTGGGAAGACACCATCTTTTATAAGGATGTTGTGATACATAAATAAAAAATCTGACAAAAAACATTCAAGACAAAAGGACCTTTAGAATAAAAACTCAATCCAAAAACAAAAACATTCCTGACGAGAATAAGTAGCATTAATTCAATGACATTGCCCAAGCATAAGATTCCTCTAGAGTGATGAATTGAATCCAATTCCTTAAGTGGCCAACTTGATTACTCCTTTACAAAATGGGGTTCCCAAGAAGTAATTTATCAATTACCATTTCAATATCAAAATGGGACTATCAAAATGGGAGGAAGATCTTCTCAAGAATGCAGATGCTGTTATAGATAAGTCCCCAATGGAAGACCTCTATGCTGGTGTCTTCTTTAACCAAAATAGAAAGGTAGACCTTACCTTCCATCTCAATCTATTCCCTTTTTTCTTAGCATATATTACACTTATTTGGAAATGGTTTACTAGGACGATAAATGAAAGTTATGCAGCATATCCATATAAGGTAAATACCACAAGGACAAAACTTGGTGATATCATTAATATTTTGCTGTAGAATCATATGTAATGTAAATAGTAAATACGACATACTCGTATTATGGTAAATGACAATAATGCCCTCGTCAATTATTGTAAATAGTAATGTGCTTTGTTTGGTTGACATAGAAGTATTGGATTGACAAGGCAACATTTGGCAACTGCTTCATGGTTTTTGCAAGGGACTTTACAGTCTCATGGGGTAGTGACAAACGTTATTGGGATTGGCCAAGCATTAAAGAAACAAGGTGATATTTACATGCACATGAGTCGACCAGATTTATTTATCAATGTACAATGTAAAATAAATAAATAAATAAATAACCAAATAGATTAAAATATATTGCTATTTTCTAAATTATATTGATCAGAAATGGTAAATGCAAAAAATAAATAAATAATTCCTTTATTTATGTAGTGAGGTATTTATAGATGTTGCGGAATTGCTAATGGTTTGTTGGTTAGCGGTGGAGTCGAAATTTGACACAGCCAATTTAACAGCAGGAATGAATTATGAAGTTGTATTTGTGATGATGATTAAAGAAAAGAGTCGTGGGTGGAATGCTCCCGTCACTTTCACACTCATCCTTCCAAACGGAAACAAACAAGAACATGAAGAAAGCTTGCTTAAAAAGCCAAGATCGCAGTGGTTTGAGATTCAGGTGGGTGAGTTTATGGTGGAACCAAAAAACGATGGAATTATCGAGTTCAGTTTGACTAAAAGTAAAGAGAATTGGAAGACAGGTTTAGTCTTCAAAGGTGTGGTCATCCGACCAAAGAAGTGAGACTTGGGAGTTGGGAATACTCGAAATATCTTATTTGTTGGGCTCTATACTTACTTATCGGACTATATATATTTGTTATGTAATAATGGACGAGGATTCCCAATATTTCCATGCATCAAATTTGGGTACTAGTTGATACTGATTAGATTGTATTTACTATTTTAATGTATTGTGTATTGTGTTATAAATAAGATGTGTATTGAGGTGCAGTATAAAGTGCTTACGTCCCTAATTTGGAATGATGTTGATTCAATCATATTTATTTATTAGATGGTCTATTAGGGCTGTGTGCTTTGAAATTAACATGTGTATTAGAGTTTAATGGAAACACGTATTCCAACTTGTATATAACGGATGCGGATCTCAATATACTAACACTCCTATTTGGGCTTGTAAATGAGTCGTCATATTTGCTATTTAATCGTCTATATTTTTATTTTATTTTTTTTAAATGACCAAGGAAAAGAACAGTCGTGGGCACCATATTGTCGTGTCTACTGTGGAACATATGGAGGGCAAGGAATGATAGAATTTTCAAGGATTTGTGAATTTCTTACACAAAAGTAGCTGATAATATCATCTCGCTATCGTTTCTATGGTACAACCACAGGAGTAGTAATGGATATGGAAGTTGGGTTGATTGGTGTTGCTCGCCATTTCTTCATCTTAGTAAATGTTGTCTTCTAAATAGTTTGCAATTTCCTTTTAAGATCCTTGTACTACTTTTGCGTTTTAGCTTCTTGCTAAGCATAGCCTTTTGCTTTGGTTATTATATATTGTATTTGCTGTTTAAAAAAAAAACATTAAATGACCATCACACGCATCCATTATCCTATTCTTAAATTTATATTTTTTTTGTCTCCAAGAAGACTTGAACCCTTAACTTTTAGCTAAAAGTCACTTTTATGTCAACTCTTGATTTTTACTCATTCTATCTATATTAGCAATGTTTTGGAGTTATTTTAAGGAAGGAAAAGGAAGGATGTAAAGAGATTAGAGTGTCATTGAGATTTTTTAAGGAAAGAAATGAAAGGAAATATGTTGTTGAGTTTTTTTAGGGGAAAAAATACAAATTAAACTAAAATTCTTAAAGCATTTGCTATGAATAGCAAGAAATTACCAAAATAACCATCGAAATCGTAGATGGAAGCTCATCTCTAACGATTTCGCTTAATGGGTTGTGATTTTATGCCTCATGAGCCCGATGTATTTAAACTCTTAGAAAAAAAAAACTAACTTCATTTTCATATTTTCAAGCTCTATTAATTCTATCTCGTGGCGGAAAATGGATTTCCATCTAATAATGTTGTAACTTAACAAATATCTAGTTATTGTGTATGTATTTTACTAGATATTGTTTAAAACATCACCATTATAACAAAACATAATATTTAATGCTTTAAAAACTTGTACTTTACACATCAAAACTTGTACATGGTTGTGATGAAATCGTATATAGCATGCCCATCTGTAATTGTACACGTTTTTAATGCACAATTTATGCATTAAAGACTTGTAAAATCACAGATGGGCATTGTAACATCCGTTTTTAGGGCCTAAAGGTTTTAACCATTTTTGGTACGAAAATGAAATTGTAACGTCCCAAAACTCGAAACCTTTTTTCTAAAATTAAATCATACATGTTTATCAAACCACAAAGTATTCAGAAGGTGTCAATAAACATCCCAAAAGTACACCAGAGTTAAATAAGCGGAAAATCATGGTATGCAATGTGATCATCTCGAGCTCTTCCCCTTCGAACCGGAAGTACCTGAAACATAAACTGCAAACCGTAAGCACAAAGCTTAATGAGTTCCCTAAAATACCGCATACCATACATATATGTCTGCTCAAGGCTATATCGGGTCTATTTCACACCCGGTTCTATTTCACCCCCGAATCTATTTCAACTCATATGTCAGCCCAAGGTTGTACCAGGTCTATTTCACCCCGAGTCTATTTCAACTCATGTATCAGCACAAGGCTATACCGGTTCTATTTCACCCCAACTCTATTTCACCCTACATACATATAGCAAACAAGCACACATGCATACAGACATACAACAGGAGTCACGAAGATAACAAGCACATTCAACCCTAGTATCCTACAGCATATTGAAAAAACTCACCTCAGTCTGCTGACAATCGAATAAATGCTCGGGCTACTACACTAGAGAGCCCCCACACTAACCAATCAAATAAAACCCTAATTAATAATTAGGTCATAAACCATAATTGGGACTTAATCAACTAATCCCAACTCTCATGGTAAAAGACCATTTTACCCTTCCCTCAAACGACCCAATAGCCGTGGCCCAAACTTAATGGCACAAAAAGCCCAATAATGGTCTAATTCCTAAAAGACAATCAAGGCCCATTATGGGCCCAAATTCGTGAAGGCCCAAAGCCTAACAGTGGCCCAATATCATAAATACTTGTGGCCTAACAAGGGCCTAAAACCTTAAAGTCCAATGGTAGCCCAGAAGTCAAAAGCCCAACCTAGTCGAGTATGCTAAGAGTACCCCCAGTACGCCCGACATACAAGGTTGCTACACGGAGTCGGGGATCCAGACGCGTACGCTTCTGTACGCCCCCATTAATCCATTTTTCCCATTAAGCACTTAATGCTAAAGACCAAATGTCCATATTCTTGATCCAAACCTTGGAGAACGTCTTAATCCATAAAGTCACTAACTTGGTGCCTTTGCATGACTCCAATGGAGTCAAACCTTAGATTTAGCATCCTACTTTCACCGAATGGACATATACTCATGCATGGTTGATCCCCAACCACCAAAATGCTAACTTTATGGACTAGGGATCTTGTAAACATCAACATGAACAACTCATAACTTCTGGAGTGATAAATTCCCACTAGATCTCATTCATGGGACCAAAAAGTGACCAAAACTCTACTAGATTTAGATCTAAGCATAGAATGAGCAAGGTCAAAGCTTTATACCTCTATGAAGCTGGAAATGATGAATGTAATCTGGATCTACAAGCTCCTCCTTGATAAATGTTCCTCCACCAAGATTCTTCCTCTTGGAGCTACACCAAACACACACTAAAACATACACAAATGTCGACTCTCTTTTGGAATGGGCTAAGGTTTCGAAATGGGACACGAAAGAGGCTATGTAGGCCGGTAAAAAGGAAAACTTGGGTATGTCCAGCGTCTAACTCCCCTCCCAAACCCTAAAATTAGGTTTTGTCCCCTGATTACGTACGTCCCATTTACAAGAGGTATGTCCAGCGTACACACTCCCCTCCTAAAAATTACAAAAATGCCCTTAGGGAACAACTTTGCAAACTAATTACACACCAATGATCAAATTGAAAATTACCTTGAATCGAGTGTTACAATTCTCCCCCACTTGAATTAGACTTCGTCCTCGAAGTCTGTTGCCACAAATAACTCTGGGTAATGCTCCCTCATCTCGTCCTCTGGCTCCCACATCCATTCAGAACCCTTTTAGTGCTCCCATTGCACCTTCAAGAGATCCACAACCATGTTTTGTAGAGTCTTCGTCCTCCTTTCAAGGATCGCTACCAGTCTCTCTATATAATTCATATGATCATCCACTTGAATGTCCTCCAATAGAACCATTGCGGAATCATCAACCAAACATTTCTGCAGTTGAGACTTGAAAAGTGCTATGGATCTGAATGAGCTCCTCTGGCAGATCCAATCGATACGCAACCCTGCCCACCCGGGATAATACCCGGGAAAGGACCAATATACCTGGGGTCTAGCTTATCCCGCTTCTTGAATCGGATGACACCTTTCCAAGGTGACACCTTCAGGAGTATCATATCCCAAACCTGAAACTCCATGTCTGACCAATATCTATCTGTGTAGCTCTTCTTTCGGCTCTGTGCTATCTAAAGTCTACCACAAACCTGCTAAATCAATTTCGTCATTTTGAGTACCACCTCCGTACTCCCCATGACCCGTTGACCGACCTCACCCCAACATATCGGGGTCCTACACTTCCTCCCATAGAGCATCTCAAAAGGAGGCCGATCAATATTGGTGTGATAATTGTTGTTATATGAAAATTTTTCCAAAGGAAGATATGTATCCCAACTACCGCCAAAATCCAGTACATATGCCCGCAACATGTCCTCCAATGTCCGGATAATCCACTCACTCTGACCATCAGTATACGGGTGGAAAGTCGTGCTTAAGTGCAGAAGAGTACCCAACTCCTCATGGAATCTCTTCCACAACCTGGAAGTAAACCGGACATCCCTATCCGACACCACTGAAACTGGTACCCAATGTCGTGCCACCACCTCCCGAATGTAGATATCGGCTAGCTTTTCTGACTAAATACTCTCCTGGATCGGAATAAAATACACGCTCTTGGTCAATCGATCCACGATGACCCATATTGAATCCACTCCGCACGCTGTCCGAGAAAATTTTATGAGAAAATCCATCATAATTTCTTCCCATTTCTATACGGGAACACCCAGCAGTTCCATTTTGTCATGAGGTCACTGATGATCGACCTTGACTTTCCTACAAGTCAAGCACCTCTCCACATACTAGGCCACGTCCCGCTTCACATATGACCACCAATAGTCAAGCCTAAGATCTCTATACATCTTTGTAGCTCTGGGATGAATAGAGAATCTCGACTTGTGCACCTCATCCATCAAAACCTGACGTGCACCACCCCAATATGGAACCCACAGCCACCGATGAATGGTCAATAATCCTCGGCTATCATAATCGAAGGAAGTCACCTACCCACTATGCACTCGCTCTTCCGATGCTCTTCTTTCATATCCTTAACATGAGCCTTTCGAATATGATCTAAGAGTGGGCTCCCACCATCGCCACCATCTCAGAACGAAAAGCGCCCAAACACTCATCCAAAATCTCCTTAATACCTTCCTTGATTGTACCGAAGATCACAGGATTCTGCTCAATAATATTGTAGGTAAGTTCTGATGAAATGAACTCCCACATCTGATCATCAATAAACTCAGCTCCAGAGCCTGAACCCGAACCATCATCGGCACCAAAACCACTACCAGAACCTCCTCGAGCGAGCAATATACTGAAAATAAACCATTTAAACCATCAGAATATACATACCCGAAGAATCCTACATTCTATAAGCTTCCTAGTATCATCGTGACTTTCCTTCACTCGAGTACGGATCCTCTGCTTCTAGTAGTACGGGCCCATACTACCTTCCACATATATCCGTACTTTCCTCAAGGATCGCTCCGACTTCTCCAAGTCACTTTCCTATCAATCCAAACAACCTCTAGCAAAGCAAGGTTCTCGGCACCGAATCACCTCCTAGGTTTTCCTAGGGCTACCACCACACCACTCTCCGCTATCAGTTGCATAAGGATGAAACATCCTAAAAATACAGCCCAAAAATTTCGTTTTTAAATCATTAATAAAACCATAAATGTCATCATCATAAAAAAAAACAACAACAATGTATCTCACAAATATCATAATATCTGTCAACATATCAAAATATCATATCAAATATCAGAGTAAATCTCCCAGGCTTAGAAAGCTGTGGTGTGTGCCATGTGATCATCCCGAGCCCTTCCCTTTGCTAGCTGAAGTACCTGAAACCAAACTGAAAACTGTAAGCATGAAGCTTAGTGAGCTCCCCCAAAATACCACATACCATACACATAGCATATCACATATAATACAACTATCGGACACCGCCCAGCTGCATCGGGACGAACCCGACATCAGACTCCTGCCTGGCATCGGGCTCACCCCGGCATCAGACCACGTTTGGTATCGGGATCACCCCGACATCAGGCTTACCCTGGCACCGGACTTACCCTAACACATACACGGCATAACATATATCATGAACACATAACATAAGCATATAACATACATCGGGCTTGCCCCGTAACACATGACACATAACATATAAGCTAACATGCATCGGGCTTGCCCCGTAACACGTAACGCATTACATATAACTAACATAGATAGGGCTTTCCCCGGCATCGGGCTTGCCCCAGAACATATAATACATAACATGCATGAATCACAAAGACATCAAGCATACATATACTCTTCTCGGGACCACCCCGACATCGTACCGAAGTCCAGAAACATATAATCTGCATCGGGCTAACCCCCGACATCAGACCGATACCCGGAACTACTAACATCTAAATGGGCCGACATTGTGGCCGTAGACCCATTCCTACAGGAGAAAACTCACCTCACAAAGTTGTCTGCAAAATCTCACGATAAGGAATATCTGATAGCTACTCCAATGACTCCCCGGCTATCGAAAATCACAATAATACTTATTCAAGATCTGATAATCCTTCTCAAGGTAAAATGACCATTTTACCCTTGGTCAAAGTCAACGCTCTGGTCAAGGTCAAAGACAATGTCAACTCCCAGTCAACCCAACTCGTCGAGTTATCTCCCAACTCATCGAGTTCTATGCTATCAGACTCGTGATAAACCGAGTCAACTCGTCATCCCTTCACAGACTCGTCGAGTTCTATCTTGTACAAAATCGGGACAAAACAAGTCAACTCGTCGAGTCCTTTCACAGTCTCGTTGAGTTCTTTAGTTTCCTGGTCTTAATCACGGCCATCTTGCTGAGTCACTTCCTAACTCAACGGGCTCACTCAAAACCAGGAATGCTTAGGGGGTTTTGGATTAGGTGTCTAAGCCCATAACTATTATTGGTATGTACTTGACCCGAGAGTAGCATGGTCCATTTGGGTTGCATATCATCAGGACAATTTGATAGGATGGACTTTTGAGAAGAGGTTATTTATGATTTATTAACATATTATAAGTTCTAATATATTAATATGAAATCATATTATTTAATTAGTATTGATCAAGAGTTAGTTTGGAATTAATTCAGTGATCAAAAGAGACTAATTAAATCAATGGGGACTAATTATGTAAATTAGTTATATATATATATATATATATATATATATATATATATATATATATATATATATATATATATATATATATATATATATATATAGTTTGGGCTTATGATACATGATGGACTAAGTTTATGGAGGAATCCATAAAGAGTTAGCCTACTTGATTCATGGATCATGGATAATAAGCCCAAGGGTATGGATTAGGGTTTACCATAATCCTATACTATATATATGAACCCTTAGCAACCAAATTGGCTAGATGTGTGTTCTTGGAGTTTATAGGGCCGGTTTTGGAAGCTAGAACATTCTCTCAAAAGTCATCCTTTTGTCCAAAGGTGTGTTGTGATCCCATTTGAGGCATTCATACTATTGGTGATAAGCTCCTAAAGGTCCAAGGAATCAAGCTACAAGAAAAGGTATGTATTCTAACTAGATTTTTGTTATACAAGTACCCATGATTGTACGCTAGTTAGGATGATGCTTTGGAAATTGAAAGTTTGCATGTATATTAGAGAAAACATAGATCCAAAGCATCTATGGTTGCATGTACACCATAGGAGTGTTAGAATGCTCAAAACCCATCAGGGGGACCACGACTCGACTCACCGAGTCACGTGAAAAACTCGTCGATTCCCCCATATGACAAATCCATACAGTCGATTGTAATCAATTCCAATGCTTCCAACTCACAGATTTAGACTCCTTAGGCTAGCCTAACATGTAAAGTTGCTAACTTTACGTGAATGTATGGTGTTATGAAGCTAAAACACCAAAACCAAGCTAAAATGGAGACCTAATGCATGGAATAGGGACATGGCTGAATAAAGGTGGCAACTTTGAGCTTCTAAAGCTCAAGGGAGCCCATATCCGAAGTCCTTTCACCACCAAGAGTTCAAATCTCGGAAATGACCTTGGAAATGGTCCAAAAGTGACAACATGCAAGCCTAGAAGAAGATCCAAGTGAAAAGAAGCCAAGGTATAAGCTTTATACCTCCAAAGGGTCTGAAATACAACACAAGCTCTAGTTCTACTGCCTCTTCTTGAATCTCTAAGGGCTTCCTTCCTTCTCTAGCTTCAAAACACACAAATGGAAAGAAAAAGCTCAAGAACACTCAAGGGGTGATTAGGGTTTCGAGAGTAAGATGTGGAGGTGATGGAGGTTGGGGTGGAGGCCAAATATGATGCTTAAATAGGCTGCAAACCCTAAAGATTAGGGTTTCCTCCTGGTGGACCTACTCGTCGAGTTGAGGCTCTCGACTCGTCAAGTAGACCACTTAAACCTCGTGTCCAAACTTGCATCTACTCGACGAGTTCGGGCTACCAACTCGTTGAGTAGCTCTTACAAAGTGAATACTTAAATGAATTAAATGTGTACCAGGAACGGGGCATTACAAAGGAACTCCCTCTAACTAGATTATAAACACAATTACATACCACCGACACTATATAATTCTTTGAATGAAAGGTATCACCCTACAACGGTTAGACTCGGACGAGCTATGCAATTGGATTAAACCTAACCTTCTAAAATTATCTAATCTTAGTGATATATAACTTAGTGTATTCGCTTACTCGTTAGCTAATATTAACGGGAACTCCTAAAAGCACAAAGCATGCAACATTCGAGCATTGAGTAATCTGAATCCAAGCATAATCTAAACATGCCATCTTATTACTGACCGAACCAGTACTAGCATGCAAGTCTACAAGCTCATACATTATGCATATAAAGGCATCTCTCATAGCATTCTATCTTCCAAATCCTGTGCAGATCCTTAGCCCTGGTCTAGCATGTGATTCACATATTCACATTTCAAAGTATATCATAAGACATTTATGGGTATTTTAGGAAAAATTACTTGAGCTCGGTCGATTGCATGCACCACACCCCTTTATTTTATTAGAAAAATATTTTATAAAACACTTATTCTTATGAAAAATTTGATGGAAAACGTAGATTACAAAACTATGCTTTAAGTAGAAAAACATTTAACAGTTAGGGCACATGCAACCTAAGAAGGATCTATGTCTTTCACATAAAGTCAACATACTACGAACTATCAAACTACAAAATTTTCCTAATGAAATCTGAATTCATAAGGAAGAATACATCCCTTGTTGATTGTTGTAGTAAACAATCAAGAATACTTTCTTCAAAGCTTTTGGAAGCGAGCACCACAAGTGTGGTGCCTCTAATGGTTCATGTTGGATTAGGTGTCTAAGCTCATAACTATAATTGGTATGTACTTGATTTGATTAGAGCATGGTCATTTTAGGTTGCCTTCACCCATGCAACTTGACAGGATGACTAGTGGAGAGAGAGAGAGAGTAGGATTTATTATTTGAAATAATAAATTGGTACTCAAAATGATTTTATTAATATATTAAAAGATTAATATATTATTTCGAAATCATATTATTAGTTGGTATTTAATCAAAAATTAATTTTATATTAATTTTGGGATTAAAGGAACTGATTAATTATGGAGGGGCTGTTTTGCAAATCATTGATAATTGAAAATTTAGGGCCGTAGGGAGGCCGAACGGTCGAATTTAATACCTGATGTGACAATCAAGTATATCCAAAATCCGATATCGATAAGTGTAAAGTAAATTCGAATTATTAAAAATAATTCGAACTTAGGGGACTTAATGAGGTATGTCACCTTCAAATAGAAGTGGTTCAGCCGAGCTGTGATATGTGCATATCTACATATATATTTTACATCATATCTTAATATTATTAGCTATATTTATGATTATTATAGAACAAAAGATACTTATTATGTTTAATATCTATTATGTAGCATAAAAGACATGCTCGGAAGCAATATCGAAGCTGGAAGCAGGAAAATACGAGCTTAGACAATAATAAGACACAAGAAGGATGTTGCTAGACAACTTGACCCCTCGTCAGTATTTTGCCAATATCTCCTGACTCGTATTTCTGATTAAGGTGATTCAAAATGATCTGAAAACTAGACACAAATTCGGACGACTTCCATGTTTTGAGAAAAGTCAGATTTCCAACCAATACGACGTGGTGGTCCCACCACGACATGGTGAATGGAATCTTGGCGATTCTTGCAGCTAGCTTGGAGAATACGGGATAAGCTTGAGGACCACGATATGGTGCCATTACCACGACGTGGTGTCGATATTTTTGGTAACTATATATATCTTGGTCATTAGGTCGATTCCAGAGGAGAGAGGGCTTAAGGCTGCGACTATTAATGAAAAATACCCTTCCAAGACCCCTTTGAGGGCAGAATTCAACTAGAGATCAAAGGATAAAGAGATTGGAGCAAGGATTCACATCTAGACATTCGGTTTGCCTAGTTTAATCATGATTAGTCTAGTTTCCCTTATGTTTATGTATTTTCCAGCTGTAATTATGGGCTATTTTAGTTGTTAATTTAATTGCTATAGGTTAATTGATCCTTTTTGTGGGGTAAAAACCGCAAAAAGTTATTTTTCTGCATTTTTTTATATTTGATTTATCACCACGTTGTGGGCATCTTGGCCACATCGTGATTACATTACAATCAATTTTTGGTTTAGTTATTTTTTGTTCGTTTTACGCGTTTTTTTTTTAATTTTGTTTTAGCAGGAAAAAATATGGGGAACATCACGACCATGACAATGGAAGAGTACAAGCGACATATGAGGAACGAAAATAGATGGGGTCATGATCCACCAAAAATCCCAACCATGAAAAAGTTTGAAATTTCGGGGCAGATTCTTAATATGCTAAAGGATCTACCTTTTTATGGGAATGAGCACAAGGATGCCTACGAGCACATAGAAGAAGTGGTGGAGATTTCACATTATTTTAATGCACCAAACGTGAGTAAAGATACAGTGATGCTTCGACTTTTACCGGTCACTTTGAAGGGTGAAGCAAAAGAATGGTTAAAATCACTTCCCTTTGGAGCAATCACGACATGGTCCGATTTTAAGACTAAGTTCATAAACCAGTTTACCCTTCCTTCAAAAGTGGTGAAGCTTAAAAGAAACATACAAAAGTTTCAACAATTAGAAGGGGAGTCACTATATGAAGCTTGGGAGCGTTACAAGAGATTGTTATGACATTGCCCTCAACATGACTTCAATGTGCAACAAGAAATCTCGAAATTTTATGATGGATTCAATGTGTGTACTTGCCAACTACTAGACTCTCAAGGGCCCATGACAAAGAAGAATCTGACAACAAATAAAGCTTTGATTGAAGAATTCGATAAGCATTCAAGAGAATATCACAACTCAAAGGAGGATTTCACTAGAGGAAAATCAAGTAAAGATGGAGGTCAAGATGTTATTAGTGCTGTTATTGAAAATCTCGATGCAATGGAAGAAAAGATCACAAAATTGGGTGGACCAATTCAAGATAGATGCGAGCTTGTGGAGGACCCCATTCTACTAAGGATTGTGAGTTGGAGTATAAGAGAGCTCAAGATACGACAAAATATCAACAACTAGAGCATAATCTCTACCAACTAGAACGAGTCCAATCCGAAAAGATAGATGTTCTCGAGTCGATGCTATTCAGATTCATGGAAGCTAGCGAAAAGAGACATGATGTAAATGATGCAACACTTAGAGATCAACAAGCATCTATTTTGAGCATCCAGACACAATTTGGGCAATTAACAAAACTTGTAGAAGAAAAGCTATCAGATTTACTTTCAAGGAAGGTCGAGTCAATCCCTATGGATCAAGTCATGGTCGTTGATACAGAAGAAGAAGATGAATTGGTGCATATGAAGGACCTTGAAGAGGAGTCTAATCAGTCACTTGAAGTAAAAAAGAAAGAAGAAGAAGAGTATCGTGAAGCTGCCCAGTCGCCATGACGTGGAGGAAATAGTGCCACGTCGTGGGCGATAAAAGAAAATTATGATTTCTCAGTTGTTGAGTCGTATCGACCACCTCTTCCTTTCCCATCCCGTATGGTAAAGCAAGAAAACACGAAGTTCCTTAAGCAAGATGAATTTGAACGCATGAAGGAAGAAGAGTGGGAGGAATAGGAGGAGCCTTTACCAAAAGAGCAATTGGAAAAAGAAGTGAACTATTCAAAACCCCCAGTGTCAATGCCATGATGTTTGAGGTGTTTACTTTTACAAGACCACCAGATCAAGTCACAAAGCCGATTGAAGAAAAATAATTAGAGAGTGATGAGTCTCATTTTGACAAGAAAAACCCGGAAAGAGACAAGACAAAAGCTAAAGACACGAGAATGAGGAAAGAACCCAAGTGGAAACATAAAGAAGATGTCAACCCAAAAATGCAAGAAATTTCAAGAAAGGAATTCAATTGAAGGGTTGCTTACAAATGAATAAGGTTCAAAGTGATGGAGAACGGGGAGGTTACACTTCCACCCGATGCAACATAGAGTGGGAAGGAGCCTGGCTCACGACTCCTCAAAAAGAAGCGCTTGTTGGGAGGCAACCCGATTTTTATGAGTTTGCATTTTCTTTTCCTTTTGATTTGTTTTTAGTTTTTAATTTTTGATTTTTAGTTTTTAGTTTAAGCGAATGAAATGATGTGTTTCTCTAGTTCTTGATCTTATATTGTAGTGTTGAACGAAAGTGAAGCAGTAAAAGAGCTTAATTTGAAGAAGCCGTGTGATTTTTGAAGATCATAATTGAAGAACAAGTTTTTGAATAAGTGTGGGGTTCCCACATAATGAAGAGAAAAGCATTTTGAAGCATATTTACTGAAAAGAAGACAACACGACGTGGACATCATCTACACGTCGTGGCAATGGTTCAACACATTTTTTCAAGAATGTTTCTTTAATTTCATTCGATCCGGAACGTTTGCATTCACAAAAAAAAGCTTTCCAGGTGTTATATTTAGAGTCCGAGTGAGGGTATTATTGACAAAAGAATGGTTTTTTTTATAGAGAAAGATTAGAAACGACGAGAGAAATGAGATTTGAGCAATTTTTCAGGTGTTTGTTTGCGTCAATAAGTGAGGAGTCTCACCTAACAGCTTCGTACATTCGTTGGTGCAACATATATTCCAGAAATCATCTCATTTTGGCACCGATTATTGCAATTTCAAGACCACCACGTCGTGGTAATCCCAACCACGTCGTGTTGTCGCAGTCAGAATACCAGAAAAATAAACAGTTTGAGCCACCACGAGGTGGTGAATTCCGCCACGAGGTGGTGCTTTGCGAGTCCGTTTTTCAAGTGTGACCCCATATTTTCAGTAGGCTAAGTGTTCAAGAGTGGCGTTTCCAATTCTATATCGAATTCCATGGTATGGATAAGCTGTTCCCACACCATCAGATTTTATTTTTATGCAATGATGAAGTAATGTCCCGATTGCCACGACATGGTTGACACTTTCCTATGTTGTGGGGGAGTTTTTCATCACATTAGGAGGCTGCCATTCTACTTTCCAAGTCCGTTTCCACACTTTAGAGCAAGCTAAAGATCCTACACACGATTAAAGATGCATCTGCTATCCCAGGGGAGTCTGTTCCTTTTTCTCCCTCTTTTTAATTATATGTTTTGCATAGCATGCAATGAAGGCATTGTATGTAATAAGTGTGGGGTAGGGGGTCGAAAAAGCAAATTGTTAGAAAGTAGTAAAATTTTAAAAAATCTAATGGATTTGAAATAATAATCTAAAAATTAAATCTAGTAATAATTCGAACTTAAGTTGCTAGTGTTATATGGGATGATCTGATGAGAGCTCAAATGTTTAACCGAGTCGATACATGTTATAGTATATTTGTGGCTTTCCAAGTCTTAGTGAAAAGCCATGAGATATGAAAGGTAATCTGGTAGTTTATATGGCATAATATGTGTTGAGTTTAATTGTGTTGCGTCATGGGCTTTATGTTTTGTATCCAGATTGGGCCTGTCCATTTGTGATTATCTAGTAGGGTTATATAATAAGTATGCATGCATGTATGCATTATACGTTGCCGATTATTACATTCATTGTTTTGTAACCCTAAACACCTCTATAGTCGAAGTTCTTAATCGAGCTCTTCTGAGGTGTTGAAGCATTAATCATACGACATATTCAAAGCCATACTCGTGTTCATATTTACGTTCATAATTGTTTGCTTGCGTAGAATCTAACGATCCTAATAGAACATTTTTCCAACAATTGGTATCAGAGCAAGAGACTGTGTGATCAATACACATTCCTTCTATATTCAAAATTCTTTAGGGTTTCCGCTTTTATCGTATAAATAGAAGCCATCTTCTTCATATCGACGGTAACTCTGTTTTTTGATAAAACCCTAATCTCAAGTTTACAGGTTTGATTCTAGTAGCTCACCATGTCTCACAAAGATTCGCAAACAATTCCCATCAACATCTCAAACAGCATTGGATCTACAACCAGGATACCTATTCTTTACACTCAAGACTATGAAGTATGGGCGCATCACTTTGAAGACTATGTGGTTGGATATGAAGATAATGGCTATCTCATCTGGGAAGCTATCATACTTGGGCCGTTTATTCACTCAGGAATGAACACAACTGTTAAGTCCCAAAAGGAATATAACAAGCTAGTGGTGGATGTAGACAAGATGCCACAGGATGAGAAAGACAAATTGCTATGTAATGTGAAGGCCATGAGAATGATCAGATTCGCCTTACAATCCGACACTTTTTGGTTGGTTGGTTCATGCACGACGGCTAAAGAAATCTGGGATAGGTTGAAAGAACTTTATTCAACTGATGAAGATCTAGAACACTCCATTCAAACCTTGTTGCTGTCAGAATTTGGAGTTTTCGAACAGAAACCGGAGGAGAAACTCATACAAACTTTCGATCGGTTCAATCATCTCCTAAGTAAGATGATCAAGAATGGAATAGAAAGAAAGTTGATCGAGCAGAAGGTGACCTTCATGAACGGACTGAGACCGGAATGGATGGTTGTGGTTTCAACCGTGAAAGCACACGAACAGTTTAAGTCTTACTCACTGGTGAAACTTGTGGGAATACTTAAGTTCCATGAGAGTGTAGTAACCAAAGAAGAGAAGGTAGTTTCTGGTATGGGATCGTTGGCCCTTATCTCAAAAGGAAAAAGCATTGCAGAAGAAGAAGAAGAGTCTGATATGTCTGAGTGTGATCTTACAAGCGAAGAGTACGCTATGATGGTCACCAATCCAAATAAGTTTGCGCGAAGAAAATTTCCTGTCAACAAGAACTGAAACTGGCAAGGAAGTTATAGTTCTGAGAAGGTAAAGGATGAAGCGAAAATCTCTTCTCAAAAGGATGAAGACAAGAGGGAGAGCAAGCTTGCAGGAGACTCTGGATTCGACTGCAATTACTGTCACGACAAAAACCACTTTGCCAAAGATTGCATGCTAAAGAAAATGGCTGAGAAAAGAGATGGTGAAGATGATGAGGCGTACTATATGCGCAAGTTGGAAGAGATCAAGATAAAGAAGGCGACTAACAGTTCTATGAATGCCTTGATTGTACAGGAGAATGCAGATGAAGATGAGTTCAGTGGCGTTGAAGTTTGGTCAACCGACTTTGAAGATGATGAGGTGAGAAAGCCCACACATCGAAAGGCTTATGTGGCAAAGGAACTAGGTTCGGCTGGAAGGTGTTTAATTGTCACAGCTGGTTCATCAACCGAAAGTGCAAATGAGGAACCGAACCTGACTGAGAACAAGTGTTTTGCAGCCAAGCCTGTTAGTGAGAAGATCAACGACTGTGACCGGTTGATCAAAAAGGTACAATCCATCCTTGAATCACTTAAAGTTCCAATAACAGATTATGAAGAAGAATTAAATGAATTAAAATTTAAATTTTCTAACTTAATTGGTAGTCTCATGCAAACTCGCTTAGCGAATTCTAACCTAACTGACCAACTCAGCAGGGTGTCTTCAAAAAGTGAGGAGAGAAGGATGTGGATTGAGCTGAAGGAGGCGGAGTTAATTAGGGATAGGGATGAAAGTATTTATTTGCAAAGAGACAATTTAAAGTTTTTAAAACAAAGGAATGTTTTTTGTTTAATTGCTAAGCGTTTCTACACTAATATTGCTCAATTGCATTTAAGCTGTGAGATAAGAAAGAAGATTCATAAGATGATTTTACCCTTCCTTGAATTGAAGGAGGATGAGGTCATAGCAGAATGTGAATTTATAGTGTCATCAGAAGAGACATCCATGTATTACAAAATTGGACTGGAAAAGATAGAAACCTTCATTGATTCTAAGGAACACAAATGTATGCTCAAAGATATTTTAGATGAAAATTATAGGTTGAAAATTAAGTCAGACACTATTCAATCATTTGACTTGTCTAATGCCAAATTAACTTTAGAAAATAAAATGAACTTAGAAAACACGTCTGAATTTGATGAGGAAAGTGAGATGAGTGAAATCTCAGTAGAAGACGTAGTTGATTGCTCTAAGTTTATGAAGAGCGAAACCGAGAATAAGAAACCCCTCATTTCTGAAAATTCGGTTGAATTCGCTCGCTTGTCAAAAGACAAGCAACAAAAACTCAAAGAAAAAGCTATGGTTTATCAAAAGGTTCAAACTGTGCCAAATCAGGTTTATGCAGTTACAGGGGTCACTACAAAACAAACGGCAGAATTAAGAATCTTGGACGACAAAGACAATGCTGAAGGGTGCGACGATTACTTCTGGTCATCCCCCATTGACAACGCAGACGAAACCGTAGGCTTATCTGAGCAGACTTCATGGAGGGTTAAAGGAAGATACGTTGTTGAACCCATCAACAAACCCTCGAGTTTCGACAAACCAAGCACTAGTGGAACCAAAGAAATCCATGAAGAACCAATGAAAGAACCGAGAGTTCCAACTAACACAACCGAAACTCAAAAGGAGAAGCCAAAGGCCATCTTCAATATCCATAAATCGCAGAAGGAGTTAGCTGAACAAAAACGCTTAAGAAATCAAAGATACGCAAAGAATCTGAATGAGCGAAAAAGTTACTGGCAATCTCAAAATCCCAACTACGTCCCTCCTAAGAAAAAATCAACGGACAAAGAAAAGGAAAAACTAAAGGAAAATTTCAGTCCAAATTCCTACTATTCCAAAACCCAGAACCGAAAGTCTAGTTTCGGTCTGAACGTCACGGTTAACAACCGAAAGTACACTTTCGGTCCCAACACCATCACTCAGAACCGAAAGTCAAGTTTCGGTCCCCAATCTAGTTTCGGTCCAAAGTCAAGTTTCGGTCCTAAGTCCAGTTCCGGTCCTTCCAAGTCCCAATGCAAAACAAATTCTATGAAGGACATCAAAGGAAAGGGAAAGATAGAATCAGATTCGAGTTCCATAATAAGAAATCATCAACTAACCCTAGGATTCAAAAGAAAATTCATAAACCATCTAACAACACACCAACTAATGCACCAAAAATTAAACAAGATAAAACTAAAATCAAGGTGTATACCATTAAAAGAAAAGATCAAACCACTTTAGTAAAAATAACATATTTAGTTGATATTTCTTCTGTAATTCCTTTTTCTGTGAAAGACTCACCAGGACCCAAGAAACTTTGGGTTCCTAAATCTGCTTGAATTTGCAGGTAATTAGTGACGAGCAGTTCGATGATGAATGGTATATAGACAGTGGCTGCTCGCGTCACATGACAGGCAGGAAGGAAGAGCTGAGGGAGTTTCGTTCCCTAAAAGATGGTGGGTGTGTAAATTATGGAAATAACTCCTATGGAACAATCAAGGGATACAGTATGATAACCAATGGAGATTTCTCGATTCGAAAAGTGGCGTATATCGAAGGATTGCAGCATAATCTCATCAGCGTGTCACAATGAGTTGTGGGAACAGGTCTGAAAGTATCATTTGATGATGAGGGCTCTGAAATAATTGAAAAGCAATCGAAAAAGGTTCTACTAAAATATGAACGCAAGGGAGAGATGTATCCTTTAAATCTCAACCCAATACGAGGAAAACCAGCAATATGTCTGCTGTCAAAGGCAAACACAGATGAAAGCTGGTTGTGGCATCGATGTCTATCACATCTGAACTTCAAAGACATTAATAAGTTGGTGCTTGGTGACCACGTTCGAGGCCTCCCTCTTCTCAAGTTTGACAAGGAACATCTGTGTACAGCGTGTGAGATAGGCAAACAAAGCAAAAAGAGCCACCCTACACGAGTCAACACAAAGATTGTTGAAGCTCTATAACTATTGCACATTGACTTATGTGGACCTTCGGCTATCGAGAGCATCGGTGGTAGTAAGTACATTCTTGTCATTGTAGATGATTTTTCACGCTTCACCTTGGTTTTCTTTCTTAAACAGAAATCAGACGCAATTCCCAAGTTGAAGACATTTATTAAGCAAGTGGAAGTACAGCTGAGAAAGACGGTGAGGAATATCAGAAGTGACAATGGGCTGGAATTCAAGAATAAAGATTTTGAGGACTTTCTGGCTGATAAGGAGATAACTCACAACTTTTTGGCTCCTTATACACCACAGCAGAATGATATTGTTGAAAGACGAAACCGTTCTTTATGTGAGGCAGCCAGAACCATGCTTATTTTCGCTTCTCTTCCGTTATACTTCTGGGCTGATGCAGTTGCAACCGCATGCTATACTCAGAACCGATCCTTCCTCAACAAAAGATTCTCAATCACTCCATATGAGATCTTAAATAATCGAAAGCCCAATGTCAAATTTTTCCACGTGTTCGGTTCAAGATGTTTCATCTTTAACTCAAAGGAGAACCGAAACAAGTTTGACGTCAAAGCAGATGAGGGGATCTTTCTTGGTTATTCACTCTCTTCTAAATCTTATAGAGTTTTGAATAAACGCTCCAAACGGATTGAAGAAACATACTACGTTACCTTTGACGATAATTACATGAAGAAAGTTCAAAGGAGCTAAAGTGTCTTAGAGGAAATATTTCCTGAATCAGGACAAGTCTCGGTTCCTATATCCAACCTGTTTGAAGAGTACATTCGGCTGTTTGATGAACCTGAGAAAGCAGCACACTCCGAAGCGAAAGCAGCAGATAACAAAATCGACAATCTTAAAAATATTATAGATGAAGCTGCCAAAGAAATGGAAAGTGAACCTTCCAAACCGACAGGTGGTCAACCCTCAACTGACTCTCCAATCAACGGCTCAATGTTCAAGGGGTAGAGTTCATCAGCACCAAAGACAATCGAAGTATCTTTCGAGGGGGAGAATTTAATATCGTCCCCAACTCATAAAGGTCCAGGAGAGGAGGAGCATACATCTCCAATCTCATCCATTGGAAGTCCAATCGAGGGGGAGAATCAAACTCCCACAGAGGATGCAAACTCTGATGTTGCCACAGGTTACACTTTGCCAGTCGAGGGGGAGAAAGAGAACGCAACTGACAAAGGTGTTGATGATCAATCAGAATTTGAAGAAGAAGTGCATGCTGAATTGGATCCAACATATGATCCAAACTATCCTCCATTAGTGAAATGGACCAAGGACCATCCCAAAGCATAGATTATTGGTGAATCTTCTGAGAAAGTTCTTACTCGTTATCAATTGAAAGCGAAACAAACTGCGTTATTCTCTAAAGTTGAATTTTGTATGTTTAATTCGTTTATTTCCAAGGTTGAGCCAAAAACTGTAAATGTTGCACTTGATCATTCTGATTAGGTTCAAGCAATGCAAGATGAGCTCCATGAGTTTGAACGCAACCGAGTTTGGAGGCTGATTCCAACACCAAAGGATGCTTCAGTGGTCGGCTTGAAATGGGTCTTCAGAAATAAGTTAGATAAAGAGGGAAATGTCATTCGCAACAAGGCTCGGTTGGTGGTGAAAGGATATTGCCAAGAGGAAGGGATGGATTATGAGGAAACCTTTCTCCAGTAGCTATGTTGGAATCAGTTAGAATCTTCCTGGCATATGTTGCTCATAAGAACTTCGAAGTTTTCCAAATGGATGTCAAATGTGCTTTCTTGAATGGATAACTAGAAGAAACAGTGTATGTTGAGCAACCTCCCAGGTTTGTGAACGAGAAATTTCTTGATCATTGCTATGTGCTGGATAAAGCGGTTTATGGTTTGAAGCAAGCACCGAGAGCCTGGTATGAAACTTTAACTTGTTTTCTGAAAATGTCAAAATTTAAGCAAGGTTTGGTTGACCCAACCTTCTTCCAAAAGAAAGAAGGCGAACATCTAATGATAGTTCAGATTTATGTTGATGATATCATCTTCGGCTCTACGAATCCTAGCTTAACAGTTGAATTCAGGAAGTTGATGGAGACTAAATTTGAAATGAGCGCAATGGGTCCAATTAATTTTTTCCTTGGTTTAAATATTAGACAGGGACCACAAGGTATCTTTATCAACCATGAGGCATACGCAAAGAACCTGTTAACAAAATTTGGCATGACAGGAGACTCAAAATTAAAGGTTCCTATGGAATTTGGCACTAAGTTAACACCATCTCTGGAAAAACCTGTTGTTGACATAACACTATATCGTCAAATGATAGGGTCCCTTATGTATCTAACAGCTAGTAGACCGGACATTATGTTTTCTGTTTGTTATTGTGCTAGGTTTCAAGCTAATCCAAGAGAACCTCACATGGTGCAGTGAAGAATATATTTTGTTACCTGAAGCGAACCTCATCTCTCGATCTTTTTGGTATCCTGCAAGATCTGGATTCTTCATTCAAGATTTTTCTGATGCTGATCTTGGAGGATGTGGTCTAGACCAAAAGAGCACTACAGGTGGATGCCAATTTATTGACGGGAAACTTGTTAGCTGGCAGTCCAAGAAGCAAACATGCGTGTCACTTTCAACAGCCGAAGCTGAGTATATAGCTGCAGCATCATGTACTTCTCAAGTAATATGGATTCAAAGTCAACTGAGAGATTACAGGCTGAGTATGAAGAAGATTCCTATCTATTGTGACTCAGAAAGTGCAATACGGATTTGTCACAATCCAGTGCAACACTCAAAAACTAAGCACATTGCACTTAGATATCATTTCATCAAGGATCATGTTGAAGATGGGAACATGGAAGTGCATTTTGTTTGATCCTCTAATCAACTGGCTGACATATTCACTAAAGCCTTACCTGAAACAATTTTCAATAAAATTTTACAAGGCCTGGGAATGATGGAAGCAGAGTCGGTACCGAATCCTCAAATCTTGCACTAAAAATTAGACAGGCAAAATAGAGCGAACGCTTGGTCTATTTCGGCTCCAAAATTTTTGGGAACTGAAATGTACCGACCGCTCGGTCTATTTCGGCTCTAGAATTTTAAGGAACCGAAATGAACCGACCACTCGGTCTATTTCGACTCCATAATTTTCGGGAACCAAAATGAACCGACCGCTCGATCTATTTTGGCTCTGGAATTGTGACATCCCCAAAATCTCGGCCAGAAAAGACCGATTTTCATTTATGCTTTTAAATATTTTCAGAGTAAATCCTTTTGATTTGAAAGAGTTGCGGAATTTGTTCCCAAAACAAAACATGATAAAATAATATTTATCAAAGCATTTCATCAAGAGATGCATTTCATTATATAATCAAAACTCGGGATGTCATGTTCCGATACAGACCATAAAGCATAAACGATAAACATTACAAGTCATTCAACAAATATATACATATACAGACTTGTAAACAAAACAACAAGATGATCCATCCATCTTACGCCCTTGTGCCACTTCCTGTAATACAAATAAAACTGAGTGGGTCAGGCTTGGGAGCCTGGTGAGCATATAGGGTTTTCAACCCACAATAAATAAGTTATATTTAATTTCACCAACCAAACACTATCCCGATTACCCATTCCCGTTATCCTCACTTTACGTCCCTAAAACAACTATCTCAAGGGACCTAATCTAGGATTTTCATCGAGACGGACATCACTGCGAAGGGGTTTCCTCAACAATAGATATCCTAAAGGCAACCATGAGGGGGATAGAGTACACCGGTGAACACATCGTTCACAACACCTACAGGTTATGAACCTGCTAGCGTTCCACTGGACTGTCTAGAAAGAGTCCGTGGTCGTTATCCATACTCCGCTGAATAACTAGATCAACAACAACAACAACATCGAGGCCTCTCATCTGTTTATTACACACCAACTATCTACCCATGTTCTACCCAACATTTTAGTAGATAAAAATATACATTTGTATACATAGTTTAAAGAAAACCTGTATAGCATGCTTGAATCAACACATATATCACATAACAGATGAGGCACACACACACATAACACATATCTCATAAAGAAATAAGCAGATCTATAAGATAGAAGAGAGTGAATACTCATTCACACATAACACAACCAAATATATACACATAGCACGTATTTTTTTATATAAAATACTTCGTATTATTGTATTAGAAGAAATAACTACACACTCACTTGATCAGAAGACGATCCGACAGCACTACGGCTTATAGAAGTAGTAATCCACAGCAGATCTGGAAGATCTCCTCGAAAATCGAACTTCTCGCGGGCAGAGCTTCGACTCGGGAACCGCGCTTCTCGGGATCTTCGGGATCTCGGGACTTGCCTCGGGGCTAGAGTATGATACCGGGGCTTCGGGGTAGCTTCGGGGGTTTACGCGCAGAGCTTCGGCACAAAAACGAGAGGAAATTAGCAAATGACTCGGCTGCCTTCGGATTCCTTTTATAGAGGCTGGAGCCTCGGAGTACGCGGGGCGTACAGGCGTACGCAGCGCGTACGCGTCCGAAATCGTCATTGCATGCGTCATCCGAAGTGTCGACACTATGCGGAGTACGCGATAGCGTACTCACGTACGCGGGGCGTACGTCGGATCGGACTGATGACCCGGCTTCGGATAATGCCTCCAATTTGAATTAAATAAAAATACAAAATGATTAATAAACTTCGGAAATTCATAACTTCTTCATACGAACTCCGTTTTCGACGTTCTTTATATCCACGGAAAGGTGAGACCATGCTCTACGACTTTCGTTTAGACTCCGTCGGCTAATTTTGACTTTATTTTTATTAATTATTTTTAATAGGCCGCGACAGAAACTTTCGTTATAAATTCATAACTTCTTCGTTTGATGTCCGTTCTCGCCTATCTTTTTATCGCTTCGATACCAACAATGAGATCTTCGATTCTCATTTAGATTGCTTCGGCTAACAACCGCTCGATCTCAAATCGAGTATATCAGGCTGTATACCGCTAAGCCGGAACTTCGATAAATCATAACTTCCTCATACGAAGTCAGATTTGGGCGTTCTATATATATTCGGAAACCTCGTTTCGACTACTACAACATTAACCAAAGATATTAAGTTTATTTTACACTTAAATTTTGACGCTTATTTTTATTCTTAATTAATCGGACCACATAATTAAGCAATTAAGCACAAAACACATAATACTCAAATAATACATTCTTATTATTTCAAAACGGGTTACAAAGGTTAACCTAGACTATTATATTGCTAAATATGGCAAGCCCGGAAACGCAGGCGTTACAATTCTCTCCACCTTAGAATGATTCCGTCCCCGGAATCACACATCAACAAACAAATGCGGATAGCGACCCATCATGTCACTCTCCGTCTCCCAGGTGAGATTCGGCCCATTCGTGTGTTTCCATCGGACAAGCACTAACCCAACCATCTTGCGTCGCAATTTCTTAGTCTTTCGGTCAACAATTGCCTCTGGTTCTTCAATCAACCTTTTGTTCTCATCAATTCTCAATTCAGAAATTGGAATTATGTCGGGAACTTCTCCCGTGAACTTCCTCAAATAACACACATGAAAAGTGTTATGAATTCCATTCAGTTCTTCTGGTAGTTCGAGCTTGTAAGCTTGGTTCCCAATCCTCTGAAGAACTTTAAACGGTCCAATAAACCTTGGACTCAACTTTCCCCTTTTACCAAATCTTATAAGTCCCTTCCACGGCGAGACTTTAAGCAAAACCGAATCCCCAACCTCAAAAGTTATCGGTCTCCGCTTCTTGTCAGCATAGCTCTTTTGACGATCCTGAGCCGCTAACATTCTTTCCCTAATTATTTTCAACTTTTCAGCAGTTTGATGAACCAACTCCGGTCCCATAAACTGCTTTTCCCCAGCCTCAAGCCAACAAGATGGCGTACGACACTTCTGTCCATACAAAGCTTGGTAAGGTGCCATCTTAATGCTCGAGTGAAAACTATTATTATAGGAAAACTCTACCAAAGGTAAATGTTCATCCCAATTACCTAGGAATTCCAAGGTACACGCTCTCAGCATATCTTCAAGTGTTTGTATCGTTCGTTCGCTCTGACCATCAGTCTGCGGATGGTAAGCTGTACTTAAACACAACTTGGTACCCAATTCCTCTTGTAGACTTTTCCAAAACCTCGATGTGAAACGGCTATCACGATCCGACACAATCGTTAACGGAACACCGTGAAGCCTCACAATTTCCTTCACGTAAGAATTCGCAAGCTTCTCCATAGACCATTTCTCCCTGGCCGCTATGAAATGCGCACTCTTAGTGAATCGATCAACGACCACCCAAATCATGTCGTGACCATTCTTTGTTCTGGGCAGTTTAGTGACAAAATCCATAGCAATGTCTTCCCACTTACCCATAGGCACAGACAAAGGTTCTAAACTCCCGTACGGTTTCTGATGTTGTGTCTTGACTCTCGCACAAGTCACACACTCGGCCACATACTTTGCAACATCAAGCTTCATCGTCGGCCACCAGTAGTAGGGTTTCAGGTCCCTATACATTTTAGTGCTACCCGGATGAATCGAGTACATGGTCTTGTGAGCTTCTTCCATCAGAAGATCTCTGACTCCTCCTGTCTTAGGTATCCAAATCCGATCTTGGAACACCTTCAGTCCATGACTGTTTACACCGAACACCAACGTTTTGCCCAAACGTTCCTCCTTTCTGTCATTCTTCTCAGAAGCTTCGCTCTGAGCTTTCTTTATACTTTCCAAAATAGTTGAGACAACTTCAATTCTCAACGCTCTTGGCCTTTTCCTTTCGGGATTGACTTTCCGACTGAGAGCATCAGCAACAACATTAGCTTTACCGGGGTGGTAAAGTATCTCGCAGTCATAGTCTTTAAGTAATTCTAGCCAGCGTCGTTGCCTCATATTCAATTCTTTCTGATTAAAGAGGTATTGGAGACTCTTATGATCAGTGAAAAGTTTGCACTTTGTGCCATAGAGGTAATGCCTCCATATTTTCAGAGCGAAAACTACCGCTGCCAACTCCAAATCATGAGTCGGGTAATTCTTTTCATGCTCTTTCAGCTGTCGAGACGCATATGCTATCACCTTTTCTCTTTGGGTCAAAACACAACCCAATCCAACCCCAGACGCATCGCTATAGACAGCGAAGTCTTCAACTCCATCGGGTAGAGAAAGTATCGGTGCCTCGCATAGCTTCTCCTTTAGCTTCTCAAATGCTTCCTTATGCTTCTCACCCCAAGCATAAGTAGCTCCTTTGTGGGTCAAAGCTGACAATGGACTAGCGATCGAAGAAAAGCCTTGGATAAACCTTCGGTAATATCCGGCTAATCCTAAAAAGCTTCAAATCTCCGTGGGACTTTTCGGTTGTTCCCACTTCGTCACAGCTTCGATCTTTGCTGGATCAACCATTATCCCTTCTTGGTTGACCACGTGACCCAAGAATTGGACTTCACGAATCCAAAAATCACATTTGGAGAACTTAGCATACAGCTTCTCCTTCTTCAGAACTTCCAACACTTCTCGCAAGTGTCTGCCATGCTCCTCCTGGCTTTTCGAGTAAATCAGAATGTCGTCTATGAACACTATCACGGATTTATCAAGGAATGGGTTACAAACCCTATTCATCAAATCCATGAACGCTGCTGGAGCATTGGTTAGTCCAAACGACATAACCAAGAACTCGTAGTGTCCATATCTTGTTCTGAATGCAGTCTTCTCGATATCTTGCTCTCTTACTTTTAGCTGATGATATCCTGACCTAAGATCGATCTTCGAGAAATAGCTCGAACCTTGCAATTGATCAAACAGGTCATCAATCCTCGGCAACGGATATCTATTCTTTATTGTTGCCTTGTTCAGCTCTCTGTAATCAATGCACATTCTCATACTTCCATCTTTCTTCTTTACAAATAACACCGGAGCTCCCCAGGGCGATGAACTAGGTCTAATGAAACCGTTGTCCAATAACTCCTGAAGTTGCATCATTAGCTCCTTCATCTCCGTCGGTGCTAATCGATAAGGTGCTTTCGCAATTGGCGTCGTTCCTGGCAACAAGTCAATACGGAATTCCACTTGTCGATCAGGCGGTAATCCAGGAAGATCTTCGGGAAATACTTCCGGATAATCACACACAACTGGAATATTCTGCATCACCTTCTTTTCCTTCTTAGCATCAATCACGAATGCTAAATACGATGTACACCCCTTGGTCAAACATTTTCTGGCTTTCATCAATGAAATGATTCCAGAATTCACTCTGCGTTTATCTCCATACACCATAAACGAATCTTTCCCCGGCGGGTTTACTTTGACTATTTTCTTCTTGCATAAAATTTCGGCATCATTGACGCTAAGCCAATCCATTCCCAATACGATGTCGAAACCATTAAGTTCGATAGGCAATAATTCCTCGTGGAACTTATTCCCATTTAGATCAATTAAGATGTTTTTCATGCGATAGCTAACAGGTACAAACTTGCCACTAGCAACTTCGACTAATAAAGCATTATCTAGTCTAACAACAGGCAAAGCTAGCTTTCTACCAAATTCATGCGATATAAAGGAGTAGTTGGCTCCAGAATCAAATAAAATTTGGGCAGGCAATTCGTTAACGAGAAAGGTACCTGAAGCGACATCAGCTTCATCTTTAGCAGCTTCCAGTGTCATCTGGAATGCTCTCGCCTTTGGCTTTGGCGGAATGTTGGGTCTAGCTGCCTCCTTCTTCTTCGGGCAGTCTCTCGACATATGACCCTCCTCACCACAACCATAGCAAACTTTCTTTGTGAGGGTACACTCATTGGCATAGTGCCCTGGCTTTCCACACTTGTAGCATGTGTTCGCCACCTCACATCTTCCATGATGCTTCTTCTTACATTTGTCGCACCATTTCGCTTCACCTCCACCTCCCCTCGAACCAGACTTCGAGAACTTGTTTTTCTTGTTGGACCCTGAAGTTCCATCGAACTTCCTCTTTTCTCCAACATCTATTCTTTCCAGACCCTTTTCCTTCTGCTGGGCCTCCACATTCTTAGCTGCACGAACAGCCGTTTTCAGAGTGGTTGCCATTTTGACTGTCGGACCAAAGTCAGCAGGCAGTCCGTTAGCAAACCTCTCAATCTTGGAGAGTTCCGTTGGCACTAGGTACGGAAACAACTTCATCTTCTCAGTAAATGCAGTAGCATAGTCATCTATGCTCATCTTCCCTTTCTTCAAGTTTTGAAACTCATTGTTCAGATCAATCAGATCTATCTCCGAACAATACTGCACCCTTAACTGTTCCAAGAACTCCTCCCATGACATTTTCAGGGCTTCTCCTCGTGGCATAGTATCTGCCAACAACTTCCACCAACTCAAGACTCCAGTCTTCAGTTGTCTAACCGCAAAGACGGTCTTCTGCTTGTTGCTACAGTCGCAACTTTCAAATACCATCTCCATTTCGGAGATCCAATCCATTATCTCAACCGGCTTTGGGCTCCCAGAAAGACTTGGCGGTTTGGCGCCCAAGAAATTCTTGTACATACGCCCATCCTTGTTGTTTCTCCTTTCTGGATCGTTCCTTCGTTCCTCTTGAGTCCCAACTTGACTCACCATGCGACTATTGTTCCCTTCCTCCGATTGCTCGGGAATCAATTCAGGTTCCTCAATAGGTATGATAGGTTCATCCCTATTATTATTCAACATTTGTCGCATCTCCTCCCTTTGTTCGGCTAGCATAGCCCGAATCATGGCTTGCACCGCAGCCATTGTTATTGGTTCTGGTGCTGCTGCTACAACAGGTATTTGCTCAATCACTGGCGGTTGATTCCTGTTTTCATCCGCGTTTCCAACGCCACTCCTTGTTCTCACCATTTTGATCTACACACCGAATAATTTCACCTTATTACTCCAAACGATTACATGCTAGTTCTAATATCGTAGACATACGCTTAGAATCCTACACACATAAGGTTTCCAGATCCGGTCGGCAACAGACCGTAGATCCGAACAAATAATATCATATATGGCAACATATAACATTTAGCACATAAAAGCATTTTAGGCAACTTTCCTAAAATAATCTAGTGCTCGTGTCTAAAATCCAACAGACACACATCTCATCATTCCATTTAGCATTCTAAGTTTAAGTCTAGAAATCCTACAAATTCCTAGTTCGCTTAAACTAATGCTCTGATACCAACTGTGACATCCCCAAAATCTCGGCCAGAAAAGACCGATTTTCATTTATGCTTTTAAATATTTTCAGAGTAAATCCTTTTGATTTGAAAGAGTTGCGGAATTTGTTCCCAAAACAAAACATGATAAAATAATATTTATCAAAGCATTTCATCAAGAGATGCATTTCATTATATAATCAAAACTCGGGATGTCATGTTCCGATACAGACCATAAAGCATAAACGATAAACATTACAAGTCATTCAACAAATATATACATATACAGACTTGTAAACAAAACAACAAGATGATCCATCCATCTTACGCCCTTGTGCCACTTCCTGTAATACAAATAAAACTGAGTGGGTCAGGCTTGGGAGCCTGGTGAGCATATAGGGTTTTCAACCCACAATAAATAAGTTATATTTAATTTCACCAACCAAACACTATCCCGATTACCCATTCCCGTTATCCTCACTTTACGTCCCTAAAACAACTATCTCAAGGGACCTAATCTAGGATTTTCATCGAGACGGACATCACTGCGAAGGGGTTTCCTCAACAATAGATATCCTAAAGGCAACCATGAGGGGGATAGAGTACACCGGTGAACACATCGTTCACAACACCTACAGGTTATGAACCTGCTAGCGTTCCACTGGACTGTCTAGAAAGAGTCCGTGGTCGTTATCCATACTCCGCTGAATAACTAGATCAACAACAACAACAACATCGAGGCCTCTCATCTGTTTATTACACACCAACTATCTACCCATGTTCTACCCAACATTTTAGTAGATAAAAATATACATTTGTATACATAGTTTAAAGAAAACCTGTATAGCATGCTTGAATCAACACATATATCACATAACAGATGAGGCACACACACACATAACACATATCTCATAAAGAAATAAGCAGATCTATAAGATAGAAGAGAGTGAATACTCATTCACACATAACACAACCAAATATATACACATAGCACGTATTTTTTTATATAAAATACTTCGTATTATTGTATTAGAAGAAATAACTACACACTCACTTGATCAGAAGACGATCCGACAGCACTACGGCTTATAGAAGTAGTAATCCACAGCAGATCTGGAAGATCTCCTCGAAAATCGAACTTCTCGCGGGCAGAGCTTCGACTCGGGAACCGCGCTTCTCGGGATCTTCGGGATCTCGGGACTTGCCTCGGGGCTAGAGTATGATACCGGGGCTTCGGGGTAGCTTCGGGGGTTTACGCGCAGAGCTTCGGCACAAAAACGAGAGGAAATTAGCAAATGACTCGGCTGCCTTCGGATTCCTTTTATAGAGGCTGGAGCCTCGGAGTACGCGGGGCGTACAGGCGTACGCAGCGCGTACGCGTCCGAAATCGTCATTGCATGCGTCATCCGAAGTGTCGACACTATGCGGAGTACGCGATAGCGTACTCACGTACGCGGGGCGTACGTCGGATCGGACTGATGACCCGGCTTCGGATAATGCCTCCAATTTGAATTAAATAAAAATACAAAATGATTAATAAACTTCGGAAATTCATAACTTCTTCATACGAACTCCGTTTTCGACGTTCTTTATATCCACGGAAAGGTGAGACCATGCTCTACGACTTTCGTTTAGACTCCGTCGGCTAATTTTGACTTTATTTTTATTAATTATTTTTAATAGGCCGCGACAGAAACTTTCGTTATAAATTCATAACTTCTTCGTTTGATGTCCGTTCTCGCCTATCTTTTTATCGCTTCGATACCAACAATGAGATCTTCGATTCTCATTTAGATTGCTTCGGCTAACAACCGCTCGATCTCAAATCGAGTATATCAGGCTGTATACCGCTAAGCCGGAACTTCGATAAATCATAACTTCCTCATACGAAGTCAGATTTGGGCGTTCTATATATATTCGGAAACCTCGTTTCGACTACTACAACATTAACCAAAGATATTAAGTTTATTTTACACTTAAATTTTGACGCTTATTTTTATTCTTAATTAATCGGACCACATAATTAAGCAATTAAGCACAAAACACATAATACTCAAATAATACATTCTTATTATTTCAAAACGGGTTACAAAGGTTAACCTAGACTATTATATTGCTAAATATGGCAAGCCCGGAAACGCAGGCGTTACAGGAATTTTAAGGAACCGAAATGAACCGAACGCTCGGTCTATTTCGCTTCACTCAATAATGATAAGGTTTCGGTTGTATATTCTGTATATTCTATTATCTCTATTCTTTCAACTTCTTTCTGTCACACCCCCAAACCAAGGATGGCGGAAACGTCCGGGGGTGGAGGACTTCATGTATAGTATTATAACAACAATGGAAATAGTGATGAAAGTAAACACAAATCAACATATATATAATTGAAAGAGTTACATCATTGTAGGAATTACATGTTTCAAAATCAATTACAATATGTTGACAAAATATGAAATGTTTGACGCCTTAACGTCCCATCCTCAAAATGCACTTGATTTCCTGTTTAGTGATTTCCTGAGAATACAAGTTGTTTGAAAAAGTGTCAACACAAAGGTTGGTGAGTTCATAAGAGATTTCGTTAGAGAAGTAAACCGTTTTCCTTGTAAAAGCGATAGAGTATGTATCCAGAAAATCCAATATTTTCTTTAATATGTATATGTAGTCCTAAATCCCAGGACTGAGAAATAACAAGTATTTGTCATACTTAAAGATATAAAAGTGATTTTAAATTGGCATAAACCCTTTTTGATTTATAAAAAGTCCCGTAAACTTTATGTATTGTTAGCTCCCTATGTGAGTCGCTATAACCATTCTATGACTAGAGGTAACCTGCACAACGTCTTTCAGACGCCCTGATCCTATGACTCTTGTCACCCGCAGACTTGCCGGTCCGGCTGTAGCTAGCAGCGAGGTGTGGGATGTCAACCCCAATATAGATCTATACACAATTATCACGCTCTCCCTACAAGAGATTTTGGTTATAACTTACAGGAATTTGGATCCCGTACTCGGACGTACGGGGAGAGAATGTCTCACAACCTGAGTTAACAAGTTTACGTGTGGTGTGCGTGAGTGTAGAACCTTTTCGTATGAATGTACCCTTTTTGTATGAGTGTGTTATGTGGTGTATCATAAACTATACCTATTATAGTTTATCAAAACAAGGGTAAAAGTGGTAATGTACATAAACTATACTTAACATAGTGTATTCAAATGTTTGTATGTAATAGATGTACTTTGATTATAACAAATTGTTATTTCTATGCTTTATCTAGAAAAATCCATTTGTTAACTGATGTATGTCTAGATACTAAGACAATATTGTCATATATTGAAATAACATATAATCACATAAAGATATACACCTTGCTCGACATATTACAAGGTGAAATGAAATTAATAGTATTTTTCTGTTGATAACATTTTCTATCCCTGTTCTTAGAAAATTTGTAGAAAAATCATCAAAGGTCCAAATCAGAATCCAAAAATTCTGAGAGTTTGGAAAATGAGTCCAATTTCTACATAATTTTTCTCATGATTTTTATTGACCTCTAACATGTGTGAACAAGTCCATAATCACAGACTGCTCCGGATTGATGTTTAAAATGATAGGCAGTTTTGTAAAAATCATCATAAATTGTAGAAAATTCGTATGGAGATGTAAAAGTAGTCATTTTAAAGGTAAGAACTTGAAATATTTGCAACTAATACAGTTTTGAAAACTAAAATATTTAAGTTGTCCAAAACAGTCCGTGAATAGAGTCCAACTTTTCTGATGAAGGCTGTTAGAAAAGTTTAGTTATGTTCTTGGTGTTTTAACTTGTATTCCCCCCCCCCCCCCTTAAAAACTTGAGAAAACATGAAAATGTTGGGTTATGAACTCACCTTGAGTGATTTCAATAGATGATTGTTGAAGAATGGAAGTGTTCAACTCAAGAACATTTGAAGATGCCTTGAAGATTTTTGAGAATCAAACATTAAAGTGATGGAGTTTGTGTAAGCAATCGATGATTGGAGTAGAATGAAGTGTAATAATCTCATGGAGGATGTTAATACTTACCAAAGGTAGAAGAAAAGCTTGGAGAATGGCCTTGAATCTCGAATTTTAGAGAGAGAAAATGAGAGAAAATGAAGTTTGATCTTGATGGAAGAATGAGAGAAAATGAGAGAAGTTAGGAGAGATGATGGATGTTCCGGCCCTAAGGACGTGGGGAGGGCTGGTAAATGAGTGGAAATGACATTAAAGTGACCTAGGTAAGGTGGGGAGGTGTGGCTGGTCATAGAATGGGTGTGGGGGTGGTTGCTTGTGTCATAAGGTAAGGCAAAGTCAACAGTCAACCTTTGTACTTCACCCACTCATTTCTTGGATAATATTTATATTAAAAACGTGATTAATCAATATTTAAGGGGGCCTTATACGTTAAAATAAAGTTTTTGGTGAAAATCCTGCGTTAAAACGATGAAAAACAAAGCTAAAATGAAGTCGTAGTCGAAAACCGGGAAAAACTTAGTTTTCTGCGAGGCCTCTCAGTCCTGGCCGAGGTTCGGTCCTCCTGATGCTAGGCCCGAACGCGAAATGGAGCAAAAGCAGCAAGGAGCGAAATGGAGCGAAGGTGAATTCGGCCCGAAGGCTTCGGGTTCGATTCTTTATGCGAGGTTCGGTTCCTTATGCGAGGTTCGGGCTCGAGCGGACTTTCGGTTCAGTAGCTTTCGGGTTCGGTCCAAGAGGGTTCGGTCCCTAAGAGGACTCTCGGCCCTAAGAGGGGTTTCGGCTCCTTCAGGCTGTTTTTCGCGTAGACTTCCGTTTTCGAGCGGTTTTTGACTAAATTAAGGGTCGGGATGCCCCGAGTGTTTTTAGAGAGATTTGGGAGAGATTTGACATTCTTAGAGAGATTTGGGAGAGATTTGACATTCTTGGAGAGATTTGGGAGATATTTGACATTCTTGGAGAGATCTCACATACGGAGAGAGATTTGGTAGAGATTTGACATTCTTGGAGAGATCTCACATACGGAGAGAGATTTGACATTCCTGGAGAGATTTGGAGAGATTTGACATTCTTGGAGAGATTTCACATACGGAGAGAGTTTTGGGAGATATTTGACATTCTTGGAGAGATTTGGGAGAGATTTGACATTCTTGGAGAGATTTCACATACGGAGAGAGATTTGGGAGAGATAGAGTGAATACGATTGAGAGAGGTTTCGTTTGTGACATTTTTGAGTGTCCGGCTTCGCAATCCAAGTTCTGTAAACCTCATTAAGCCATGTTTTAGGATCTTACACACTCCAGATGAGTATGCAACATTGTTTTATCGATTTGGTTCATTGTTTAGCACTAAGGCTAAGGAAAATTAAACACACGAATTTTCCAAGTGATATTTTCTCATTAAAATAGTGAGTTATACAGTAATTACATAACACAAACCCTAATATACAAGGTTTAATTGAGTTGATCGGTTTGACTCGATGACTTTGTTAGACTTTGACTTGACCCGAATTTGACCATTGTCACATCATCCCCCCGTTAGAGGGAATTTGTCCCGAAATTTACGTTTTGGCTGTGATATGTGCATAATTAGTTAATTATTTAACATATATTCTTAGTTATTTTTGATTAATTATGAGAATAATGTGGACAAAAGGTACTTAAAATGTTGTGAATTGTGTTTTCAGTCCAAAAGATATGCTTGGAGGCAAAAAGGAGAAAAGGAAAGCAAGTGAAGATTAAAGAGTGAAAGAAGGAGTTCTACTCGGCGAGTAGATCGACCCTACTCGGCGAGTGCACGACGATATGCCAGAAGATAAATACGACTGCTAATTCAAGACGGATAAGTATGGACCTACTCGGCGAGTTGATTCTGCTACTCGCCGAGTACCCTCTGTTTTGGGATATCTATAAAAGACGAATCCTTATCCCATGGGAAGGCATTCCTGGCGATTTTTGAAGGATTAGCTGCGACTAAAAGGTTCAGAAGGCGCTAAGGAACCCTAAGCTTCAAGAGTTGGAAGAATTCAAGCAATTAGGTTAATTCTACCACTTAGACTTAGGAATTAAACATGTTTGCATTAATAAACTTTGTTTTTGTGTTTGTTTCTACTGCAACTATGAGCTAAATTCGTTTTTGTTTCTGTTTGGGGAATACCAAAGAACTCCTATGGTTTAATTATTAATTTTTGCTTAATTTTCTATTGGTGATTTATTAAATTAAGTTTGTTAAAGAACCTTATGTATTAATCAGTACTATTTTCTGTTAATTGGAAGGCAATTAGGTTGCATGAACATCACTTAATTGTTAACCTCATATGCCTATGTGAATGCTAAAACATATGCTTATAAGTAATGATTATGAAACTAAGATTAATAAGAAAATAGGAAGATTAATGTGTGAGCTTGTTTGAGAAACCATCAACAAGAGGTTAATTGAATTAATAGCTTAATTAACCATTACAAATCTTATTTAATCCAAATAATTAATCTAGGGAATTAATTAGTTTAAACACTTGATCAACGCTTAAATTAGTTAATTGTCTAAGGGTTAGGAGTAATGAATATGAACCTAACTATTATAATTGGTAACCAATAGCAATTAATCCACCTTAACTTAAATAACCATAGGAGTGAATTGGTTGAACCTAAATAGAAACATCTTTATCAAATTTGGTGAATATTGTTGCTTTAGTTAATTAGTTAATTTAGTTTGTCTAAGTTTCTAGTCTTGCAAAACTAGAGAAAAACCCTTTACTTTTATTATTTGATTTAGATAATATTAGCATTTATTTTAATTGTTTACCGTTCCCTGTGTTCGATACCCTACTTGCTTGAACTATATTACTAATCGATAGGTACACTGCCTTTCGTGTGTTTATTTTGTGTCTAAGTTAGTAGGATTAAAACTAGTTGGTTTTACACACATCAAGTTTTTGGCGCCGTTGCCGGGGAACGGTTCTAAATAGTTAATTTTATTTGCTAATTGTTATTATTTTTTTTATTTGTTGATTAATTTTTTTATTTAGTTTAATTTTTTATTTTTATTTTTATTTTTATTTAGTATGTATTTTCCAAATCTCGATGCTTTTGATGCTTTTCTTGAGGAAGTAGTGCAGGAAATTGAGCAGGAAGATGAGGAATATGACTCGGATGAAGATTTGAAGAAATTTGATAGATGGTTAGATAACATCTTGTCTAACGATCAAGAACAATTTGAGTCACAAGAGCTAAAGTTACAAGATGAAGAATTTAATCCAGAAAGAGATTTGGAGGAGCTGGAAAGGTTGTTAGCAGAGAGGTCGGACGAAGAACAAGAACAAGCTGAATTGCAGGAACCAAGTTGTGGTTTGACCATTACCACGACGTGGCCCCCTGTTCTTCCGGTTTGTGTTTCGAAGCATGGGGTGACGACTCCAACTTTGGAGAATGTTCTGAAGCACGATCCATTTTTGATTAGTATCCAACCGGTTCCAACCCTTATCAAGATTCTTGGGTTATATGAATTGAAGCTCGTTTGGCCAATTTTTGAAGCAAATAGCCAAATTTTACAAATTGGTCCACCAAAGAAGATATTCAATGCAACAGATGGATTGGCCTTGAGTTCATTGGAAGTTTATTAAGTTGAGAGTCCAGCTAAAGACTCGCACAAAAAGAAGCGCTTGCGGGAGGCAACCCGTCATTAGAGTTTTCTTTTCTTTTTTCTTTCTAAACTTCTAGTTTATTAGGGTAATTTAGGAATCTATTTTTGATGTTTGTTTTCCTTTTTCTATTACTTGTGTGTTGCTTTGATCTTTTCAGTTGAGTGTAAGGATTGCATGCGAGAGGCTAGAGTCAAGGCTGACGAAGCGAGAAATCGAGTCTAGGCGAGAGAGGAAACGAAGTTTTGAGTCAAGCTATGAGTCCAATTGATAGAAGGGTTATAGAGTGTTTATTTGCTGAAGAAAAATGAGGGAAATTATTAGTTTATATAACCCCCATACATCAAAAACGGACTTGGGCAGAATAAACTTTTTGTCACACAGCGGTCTACTCGCCGAGTGCATCTTATGGACTCGCCGAGTCCATGTGAAAATTCACGATTCTTCTGCCATTTACGCTTCAACTTGGCGAGTCTACATACTTACTCGACGAGTCACTCATTCTTCTTACTTTTGAGCTGAAGATTTGATGACATTCGATATGGGCATTGGTTCTATTCTTTGAAGATCATTTTCCGAGCATTTCCAAGAGTTTTTCCCTTATATTTGGAGCTTTTATAAAGACACGAGATTTTGACACCCGTGCCATGGATGAGCTGTTCCCATGGTTAAAGTCACTAGAAGAAGGAGTTGAAGAAGAGAGTGTCAACCTAGCGACTGCTACCCCAGGGGAGTTTGTTCCAACTTTCTCTCTATTTGCATTTTTAGTTGTTATAATATGCAATGAGGGCATTGCATAAAATAAGTGTGGGGTAGGGGGTTAGTCACATCTTAGAACATTTAGAATCTTAATTTAGGCTAATTTTTTAAAAAAAAATTTGCATATCAAAAATGCTTAGGTCTTAAATTAGAAAATTTTGGTAAAAAGTAGGATTCCATATTAGAATTGTGTTAATAATTGCATGAGAACCCAAATGTTTAGTTGAGCCTATACACGTTCTAGTGCATTTGTGGCTTCCTTATTTCAGTGAAATCATGAGACAAAAACACGACCTTGCTCAGCCTGAGGGATGCGATATGTTTAGCAGCCTAAACCTGAAATGTATCCAAGAAAGTTTTTATCATTAGCCAATAAAGGTTGAGATTGAGCGCCCCTGCTTAAGCATGTAGGGATTTGAGTGAAAAAAAATATATTGAGAAATACATGAAAAAAAAAGAATTGCTAGAAAAGTTATAGGAATTTTGGAGCAAATGAAGTGAAGATCTGAAGATCAAAATTCCAAGAAATCCAAAAAGTTGAAGATACCAAAAGTCAATACAAGTTGGTGAATTCAAAGATATCAAAGATCAAATTATCAAGAAAGTGAAGAATTCAAAGAATTTCATAGTGGTATCGAAAAGTTGTAATTCTAGAATATGTATGCTTGGGTTGCTCAATTAAAAATACCTTGAGGGTAAAGAGATTTTCTGAGGATGGATTCGGAGGGTTGCATAAAATGAGCATAGTTCGGGGTGAGTGGGCGAATGTTTATGAGGATTGTGAGTATTTGAAGTATGGGGGGTTTTTAGGAATTTTAGACACAAATGCATGCGTTGCGGTCTTGGCATAATGGCTGGGTTGGATTGGAGTTATTAATGTGATTTTAATGTGTTTAAAATTTAGTTTTGCTTGGGGGCAAGCAAAAGTCAAGTGTGGGGTATTTAACATATTGCATCCTTCAAACTAAGCGAGTTTAATCCTACTAACTTAGACACAAAATAAACACACGAAAGGCAGTGTACCTATCGATTAGTAATATAGTTCAAGCAAGTAGGGTATCGAACACAGGGAACGGTAAACAATTAAAATAAATGCTAATATTATCTAAATAAAACAAGTAAAAGAAAGAGTTTTCTCTAGTTTTGCAAGACTAGAAACTTAAATACTTTACTAACACGCAAACTAGCAACTAATAGCTAAGAAAACAAAGATCAACTAAATTCAATGATTAAAAAGGCCTTCTGTTTAGGTTTGAATCATTTGTTCCCATGGATGATTTTATGGTAAATATATCAGATTAATTCTTCATTGGTTACCGACTAAAGTGATTAGATTCACATTCTCTATAGCTAATCCTTAGAAAACATATTAATTCAAGCAATGGCCAGTTGTCTAAATTAATGAATTTCCTAGTTTGTTGATTCGGGTTTAGAAAGACTTGTAATTAGCTAATTAAATTGGTGATTCAATTAACCTCTTGTTGATGGTGTATCACACAAGCTCACACATTAACTTACCTATCTTCAAGTTAATTCTAGTTTCACATTCGTTATTCCTAGACATACAACTATGTGGTCACGTAAATCATATGAAATTAGCAACTAAGAGATGTTCATACAACTTAATTACTGATTTATTAACAGAAGAATAGTTATTGTTAACACATAAGGTTCTTTAACAAGCTTAATAAAACATAATCACCAATTAAAATTAATCCTAATCAAATAATCAATCCATGTTCACAAATTCATCTACCAAAACAGAAGTTATGAGTTTTAGCTCATGATTACAGCAGAAACAAGCTCAAAAACGAAATCAATTGGTAAAAACATAGTTCAAACAAGAGATTAGGTAAGAGTAAACTTGATTTTGACTTGATTTTCCTTAAAATTGAATGTAGGGTTGATTCCCTTGCTTCCCACGCTCCAGCAGCACCTTTAGTCGACAATTGGCCTCCAAGGGTTTCTCTATATCCTATGATATCGATCTGAAAGTCCCTTTATATAGATTTTCACAAAACAGAGGCTACTCGGCGAGTCCAGTGACCTACTCGGCGAGTCCGTCACTTAAAACCCGTGCATGGCAAGTCAGCGCGTCCAGAATCGCGAAACTTCTGACCAAGGACTTCAAGAGTTTGGGAAAAGATGTGGGTATTTTTGTTTCATTTGGTCTTTGCGTTCCCATGTGAACTCAGGTCCTCGTTTAGCGTTCCATCGGACCTTCACGATGGGAATACGACTTTGTTTTGTTCTTTTGATCTCTCGATCCATGATCTCGACTGGTTCCTCCACGAAGTGGAGATTTTCGTTAACTTCGATCTCGTCGAGAGGTATTACAAGTGTCTCGTCAGACAGACACTTCTTTAAGTTGGATATGTGAAATGTGGGGTGTACGTTACTAAGTTCTTGTGGTAATCGGAGTTTGTACGCTACGAGACCAATCCTGGCAAGGATTTCAAACGGTCCGATGTACCTTAGGTTTAGTTTCCCACGTTTACCAAATCGTATCATTCCTTTTCAAGGGGAAACTTTTAGTAGTACTCGATCACCGACCTGGAATTCCTAGGGTTTGCGTCGCTTGTCCGCGTAACTCTTTTGTCGATCACGAGACGCCTTCAGTCTTTCTCGAGTTTGAACAATATTTTATGTGGTCTCTCTTATAATTTCAGGACCAGTAAGGGTGCTATTAGGGACTTGTCCCCTAGTTAGTTGGGTGTCCCCTACTTTTGCCCAACACAGGGGTGATCGGCACATGCGTCCATAAAGAGCTTCGAATGGAGCAACTTTAATGCTAGTGTGATAGTTGTTATTGTAGGAGAATTCAGTCAGCGGTAAATGGGTATCCCATGCCTTACCAACGTCTATCACACAGGCTCTCAACATTTCTTCTAATGTCTGTATGGTTCGCTCACTCTGCCCGTCGGTTTGTGGGTGGTAGGTCGTACTCATGTCAAGCCTAGTTCCCAGAGATTTTTGTAGAGACTGCCAAAATCGCGAGGTGAATCTACTATCTCGGTCGGAGATAATGGATATTGGTACACCATGCAGTTGTACAATCTCCTTGATGTACGTCCTGGTTAACTTCTCCATCTTGTCGGTTTCCTTTATCGGCAGGAAGTGCGCAGACTTGGTCAATCTGTCTATCATTACCCATATGGTATCAAGCCCTCCTAACGTCTTAGGTGGCTTGGTTATGAAGTCCATGGTTATCCGTTACCACTTCCACTCAGGTATATCAGGATGTTGTAGTAGTCCTGAGGGTTTCTGGTATTCCACCTTGACCTTGGCGCAAGTCAGACACTTGCCCACATAAGTAGCAATCTCGGCTTTCATGTTCGGCCACCAATATAACTTTTTGAGGTCTAGATACATCTTATCTGACTCTGGATGGATTGAGTATTGAGTCTTGTGTGCTTCATTCATGACAACGTCTCGGAACCCACCGAACTTCGGTGTCCAGATTCGGTTCATGAGATAACGAGATCCATCATTCTTGACTTCTAAGTTCTTATCCATTCCCCTTAATGCCTCACCTGCCACATTCTCTGGTTTCAAGGCTTCTCGTTGAGCTTCCTTGATCTGTGTGGTCAGGTGTGAATGGATTGTCATTGTTAAGGACTTTACTCGGCGACCCAAATATTCATTTCTGCTCAGAGCATCGGCCACTACATTGGCCTTGCCCGGATGATAGCGAATTTCGCACTTGTAGTCGTTCAGCAGCTCTACCCATCTTCTTTGTCTCATGTTGAGCTCTTTTTGATTGAGAATATGCTGAAGACTTTTGTGATCGGTGAAGATAGTGCACTTTGTGCCGTAGAAGTAGTGCCTCCAGATCTTTAAGGCGAACACTACTGCTCCCAGCTCAAGGTCGTGGGTAGTATAATTGACTTCGTGTATCTTAAGTTGCCATGACGCGTAAGCAATGAACTTCCCTCTTTGCATGAGTACACATCTGAGACCTTGATTCGAAGCATCGCAGTACACAACGAAGTCTTCAGTTCCTTCTGGGAGAGACAAAACCGGCGCGCTGCATAGGGCTTGTTTTAACGTTTAGAAAGCAACTTCTTGTTTATCTTCCCACTTGAACAACACACCTTTCTGAGTCAAGGTTGTGAGTGGTTTGGCAATTTTGGAGAAGATCTGTATGAACCTTCGGTAGTAGCCGGCGAGCCCTAGGAATTTTCGGATTTCTGTCGGTGTTGCAGGTGCTGACCAGTTTTTGATTGCTTTGATTTTTGAGGGATCCACATGTATCCCTTTCTCGCTAATTATGTGGCCAAGGAATCCCACTTCTCGGAGCCAAAATTCGCACTTTGAAAACTTAGCATAAAGCTTCTCGACTCTTAGAGTCTCCAATATTAATCGCGGGTGTTGCCTGTGCTCTTCTTCGATCCTTGAATAGACCAAGATATTGTTGGATATAGTGTCTAAGTCCATAACTATATTTGGTATGTACTTGACCCGACCCGGCATGGTCCATTTGGGTTGCACTTCACCCGAACAATTTATGGATAATCTTTGGAGAATAGTATAAGTTATGATTTATTAATATATTATAAGTTCTAATATATTAATATAAGATCATATTATTTAATTAGTATTGATCTATAATTAATCTAGGATTAATTTAGAGATCAAAAGTATTACTCTCTCCGTCCCAAAATTATTGTCCACGTTTGACTTATTAAGTCTCTTTTGTTCATCTTTGACCATAAATAATTTGTTTTTTGTTATATAATTTTTATGCAATATATATGAATAGATTGTTTTTTAAATGTATTTTCATTGTTATAAGTTTCATCAAAAATTATATAACACAAATAAAGTTATTTTATGGTCAAAATTGACATGGAAAGACTTCAAAAGTCAAACGTGGACAATAATTTTGGGACGGAGGGAGTACTAATTAAATATGGGCTTCTATATTTATATAGTGTGGGCTAATGCTTATTTGGAATGGGCTAATGCTTATTTGGAATGGGCTAGGCTTACATGGAAAGTCCATGGATACTCCATGGAGCTTTAACCCATGGATCTCATGGAAATGAAGAGATATGGGTATTAGGGTTTACATGGATGTAACCCTAATCCACCACACTATATAAAGGAGGCTTTGGTTCTTGAAATCACACTAGTTGAGGTGAGTAAAGCGAGAGGGCCGATTTCAAGATAGTTGTGACTATTCTCTCAAAGTTCCAAGTTTGTGGTGATTTGTGATTTCTATTTGAGGCATCCACACTATTGGTGCTAGGCTCTAAAAATCCAAGCAATCAACTACAACTACAAGGTAAGTAATTCTACTAGCTTTATTTGATTCAAGTTCCCCATGCCATGCTAGATAGGATATGAACCTTGGAAAAATAATTATTTGCATGTATCTTAGACAAACATAGATCCAATGTTTATTAGGGTTACATGTACACTTAGGAAGTATTAGAATGCTCAAAACCCATCAGTGGTATCAGAGCCAGGTTTGTTTGTTTGATACTTGATGCAAAATATTGGAAAAAGTCGAAAAACTTGATGTCTGCCTGATGAACTCGCCGAGTCCATGGGGGGACTCACCGAGTTCATGTGTATCTTCATCCTACTCGGCGAGTAGGTTCGTGCACTCGACGAGTAAGAGCCTCAGAATGCAGATTTTCGACTTTTGCTGCTGGAAATGGACTAGAAACATTACCTTAAACTGTTTTGGTGTTATAAAACTTATTTTAGATGGTGTAATTTTTGTTCTAATCCATTTACAATGGATAATATCAATTTTTCATGATTATATGTGTTCATATGGTCTTGAAACTTTGATATGGATATTCATGTTCTTGATCTTATGAATTTAGATGATCATAGGACTTACTTGTAACCTACTTGGTAGTTTAATTCTTGATCATAATGTGTTTTAAAGGAGTCCATAACTTGTCCTCAAGTTATGGAAAACCAAGAGTCACACTTGAATTAAAACCATTAAAAGAACACAAGAGTTAGAAAAATGAAGAGTCTTCATTTTTAATACTCTAATTAACTCATAAGTTACAAGAAATGAAAAGTTTTGAAAGTTTACAAAACTTGCCCTCAAGTTTTGGAACAAGTAAAGTCATATTAAAAACTTTAGTTCCAACCCTTAGAATTTTAAAAGTTAAACTTCAACCCTTATACTTATAATATTTTAAGTTAATAATATATATATATATATATATATATATATATATATATATATATATATATATGTATAAGATCAAAGTCATCTTACCGCTAGTACGCCTCATTCACGAAGCTAGTCTATAAGGTGGGTATAAGGTTGTTGCCTATAAAATGGAAACTTAATGGGTGTCCACTCTCACCCACCGCTTGCTTGACTGGTGCAGGGTCGTTAGCCGAACGGGTAGGACAAGGACTTATCAATTCTCATTAAAATTATAATGATAATGCTAAAGTAACTAAACCTTATTGAATTCCCAATCTTAGTTATTTTAGGAAAATGTGAATAAGGTGCTAATCCATGAAATTACACTTTACACTTTGTTTAAGTCGTTAGTGGAGCATGTGTGATTAACTACCACACTAACTTGAACTTAACAAGGTAGGTAAAGGGTGACTTAATGTTTATCATAGTATCGATGGAGCGTGTGTGGTTAACCGGCACATCGATTGAGGGGTAATACATTAAGGGTACCAAGTAATTTGCATGGTTACTTCACACCTTGTTTTGTGATCCTTGGCATCCCGGTCACAAAACTTGAAGGGCACACTCGAGATTGAAACATGCCATTGAAGAAAGTTAAACGAATCTCAAAGAATCTAGGAGTTTCTAAACCAATTAAAACCTAATTAAAGTTTTGGTTTTCATGGTGGAAATTGTTGAATCGTCATTCACCTACCTTCAAATATCTTATAGCTTAGATTACGGCATCCCTCTTCTAATTTATAAAATATTGTATTTGGGTCCTAGCCTTAATACTACATTTGGGTGTTTTATTAAGGACTATCTCTAAATCTAATCTAATCTATTCCCTCTTCCTTTCAGATGTCTTCCAATAACAATGCTTCTGGCTCTAACCCTATTAGCTCTTTCTCTCTCATGAATCTTTGTGGGAGAGTCATCTTCGATGGATCCAACTTTACTGAGTGGATCAGAAACATCAGGATGGTCACTCAGTATGAGAACAAAGAATATGTTCTCGACAAGGAGCTAAAGGTATCCGAGCCAACTGCTACTCCTGAAGAGCTTGCTGAATATGAGGTACATGAAAGGGATGCTACAAAAGTAGCATGCATCATGATGGCCAACATGACAGCTGAGCTCCAAAAGTCCTATGAGGACTATTATCCTTTTGAGATGCACCAGGATTTCATGGACCGTTACCATCAAAGTGCACGTCAAGAGCAATATGAAATAATCTCCTCCATGATAACAACCCGAATGAAGGATGGTGAACCCATCACGGGCCACATGCAGAAAATGCAAAGGTATGTGGACCGTTTACTGAAGTTGAATGTGAACTTCCCCGTGGAGTTAGAAATAGACATCATTTTGCACTCCTTACCATCATGTTATGACCAATTCCGCATGATATATCACATGAACAAGGAAGAAGTCACCCTCAGTAAACTTCACGGACTCTTGAAGACCGCAGAAGGTGGTCTAAAGGGTAAGTTGGTTGTTACTACTACTACTCCTACTCCTACTTTGGCCAATGTCTTGGCAATCGGGCATGGAAAAGGGAAGAAGAGAAAGAACCCTTCTAGGGTACCAAGGGTAAGACCCTTGAAGGCTCCTCTTCAAGCAAAACCAAGAAAGGTTTTGTCACTCCTTCTGCTAACCCTAATGAGGCTGAATGCTTCTATTGTCATGAAAAGTCACACTGGAAGCGAAATTGCCCAAAGTACCAGCAAGATGTGAAGGATGGGAAAGTAAAACCCAACCATGCAGGTATATACACTATATTGTCTAATAACTCACCACATTCTAAGTCTTGGGTCCTTGACACAGGTTGTGGTATCCACATATGTTGTGATTTGCAGGGACTAAGAAGAAGTGAGAATGTGGAGCAGGTAAAGATAAACTTGATCATGGGAAACAGGAAAGCTTCACCTGTCACCAAGATATGAGTTTATTCCTTAGTGCTAAATAGTGGGTTTACATTAGATTTGAATAAGTGTTATTATTCGCCAGAAATGGCAAGAAATGTTATTTCCTTTCATGCATTGTATAAACAAGGTTTTACCTTTTATTTTGATAATAATAATGGGAGTATTGATGCTTTCTTTAATAATGTTCATTATTTTAAAGCATTACCTTGTGATGGCGTGTATGAAACTGTATCTGTTGTATATAATCTAGGAAATAATGTATTGTATATTGACTCTTCCACTTGCTTAGATAAAGCATCTTTATGGCATTGTCGTCTTGGACATGTAAGCAAGAAACGCATAGGCCAACTCCAAAAGGATGGAGTCTTGGAGTCATTTGACCTATAGTCAGATGATAGTTGTCAATCTTGTTTGCTTGGTAAAATGACAAAGTCACCTTTTACTGGCACTTTTGCTAGGGGTGAAGGTTTTATGTGACTTTTACTGATGATTTTAGTAGATATGGATATGTATACTTAATCAAGCATAAGTCAGAAACCTTTGAGAAATTCAAAGAGTTTAAGCAAGAAGTGGAGAATCAGTTGTCCAGGAACATTAAGATGCTTCGATCCGATCGTGGTGGTGAGTATCTTAGTGATAGGTTTTGGTCCTAAGAACATCCTATGTTCTCATACAAACCCTAATGCTTGGATCTAGGTTTCTCTATTATACATGCAAGTTATCCAAGACTATAAACCCTAGTTCTAGCATCCAAGTAATCATATTAACATGAGAATAGGTTTAAGATCATACCTTGATTGTTATGTATCAATAACAATCCCAAATCTCCTTGTATTGACTTTAGAAAGCTTAGAGTCACAATTGTCACTCCTCTAATGGTTCACAAACACCATAAGCAAGAGGATGAAGAGGAGAGAGGAAGGAGGCTGCCCAAAACCGTCTACAAACCCTAGAGAAGTCTTAGCCACGTTTTTGTCATAAGGGATCCATATATATAGGAGGCAATTAGGGTTATCTAACAAGGAAACCCTAATTTGGTTGCTTAAGCCCTAAGCAACCCATGGAGCCCTTTCCTTAAGGCCTTGGACGATTTCATATGGGCTTCCCCCATAGAATTCGTCCACCTTATAATAAAAGGCAATCCATGGCCCAAATTGCAATTATCTTATAATTACAATTCCAGTCCCTTAAGTTTGATTAATCTCTTTTAGTCACAAAACTAATTACCAATTAATTATTGACTAATATTAATTAAACAATATGATTTCTCCTTTAATATATTATTCTCATAATATATTAATAAATCATATTTAATCCTTTCTCTCCATAATTCATGCTAGCAAGTTGCTTTGGTGAAGGCAACCCAAAAGGACCATGCACCATCGGGTCAAGTACATACCAAAATAGTTATGGACTTAGACACTAATCCAACAGTCTCCCACTTGGATAAGTCTAATAACTATTCTGCGTATGACTTCAGATCCTGATCTGCAATCGTAGCTTTCCAAAGCCGATGTCAACTCTGATCCTATCAGATATGCGTGTCCTTTAGATAAGGGATCATATATTCCTCCATTCTAGATATCGTATGAGATATGATTTCAAATCATTCTCTTTGTACTATATCTCGATTCCCGATTTATGACAACTGACTATTTGAACAAATCAAATTAGCCCTAGCCCGGCCGAGCATTTACGTTTGTCATCACAAAATCATCGAGGGGCCCAAAGATATCGCTTTTATCCTACTTTGGATAAAAGGAACGGATAAACTTTGATACAATGCTCGCTTGCACTTACTAACCGAATCAAACACAATAATATGTTTTATAACACCAAGTTACTAGTGCGTTTACATATTATCAATGTGCAACCGATTCGCAAGATACAACTCACACATCTCAGTTTCAAGAATATAAGATGTTATCGTCTCACCAATCACTCGTGATACAATTCATGGAGTGATCCAAGTGAGCGTGGGTTTAATCCAATTCTCAAATCATATTCATAAGCACTCATGAACGTTGCAGCAAACATTTGCTTATGTATAATACTCTTTTAGATAATCCACACACCAATTCACGACAGTCTTCATTCATATCTACTTCCAACATATGAACGACTGTGGCCCGTTCGAATAATTCGATTATTCTTAATAAACTCAATTATTCTGGAAGTCAAAACATGCAAGGTGAAACACAAGAATAATACTAATCCCATATGGCCTCAAACCTTTGAGTATAAATAAAAAAACCTTTTATTTATCACCATATCGATTACTCATTATTTGTCGTTTCGGTTAAACAACTTCTTACTTGAATTACAACACTTGTCCTATGCTCCTAGCATGCACACAATGTTTACCTATGGTTCTTACTTTGTGAAATAGATCACATTTGAACACATTTCCAATCATACTCATTTCACAACTCCAAATCCTTTTTTCATAAGTGAAAGAATATCAAATTCTTGCCACTTATAGAATATGCTAGATTCTAACATTTTATGCAATGATCCTTTCGTAATGTCACTGCACCAAAGTCACAAAGACTATTGCCAATGAAATTACAAAGTCCTCTATCGGAAATTGTTACAATACAATTCCTTAGATATGATGTCTCTCACTCAAAGTACATTCCTTTGAACATCCTTTTGCATAAAAGTTCTTAATCTAGACATAGATTTTCAATATTCAATTCCCAATATGGACACGTTTCCATATTTTCCATATGACAACTCATTCTTAATAATGTCGATATGGTCCATCCAATATGGAAACATTTCCATATTTTCCAATACTATACTTCCAACTACTCACAAGCGACCAATCCTCTTCGAACTTTGGATTGTCCTTTGATAGTTGTTTAATTATTTTAGTCAAAACCGATTCTAGTCCTTTTTCCCTCTAAATGCGCTAGACATTTGGAAAATTTTAGAATGGTCAAATATTATAGCCTATGCAATCAATCCTATACCTGAAGCGTATGGGACACAATGCAAAATTTCTTACATAAAGATTTGATACTTTATCAATCTTCCGCCATAATATTTTATTTGCTATGTTCTCAAAAATTCGAATTGTGAAGAGGAATGCCCTAATCATAATCGAAATTTTAAGAGCACACTATGTTTCTTTGACTAAGTTATTAACATTCCACAACCTAAGCCTTTAGATTTGAAATGAAGCATAATATTCTCTCCCTTAATTATAGCAAAACAACTTTACAACCTTTATGACTTTGCAAGGTATAACTCTTGTTTTCTATAATTAATATTGCCAACTTGCAATACTTTCCATAATAATCATACAATCATAACTTTTATGCTCCCCCTATCATGATGATTATTATAACATAACACTTATGCTCCCACTAGCTTCAACATGTATTTATAAACATCTTGACTTCCAGAAAAACAATACTTATTGAATTTCTTAAGTCCATGCTTTTAATACTTAGTGCTTTGATAATCTTTTATCAATGCTTCTTGAACTTTTACACCTTTGCCTTAGATAGTTCATATGTGTGTCTAAACAATTAAGACTAATTTCCAAACCTCACAATTCAAATTATGGAAAGGGATACCGTAACCATAATTGAATTTGAGAATGCAATTTTACAATCACTATCTTCTTAAAATCTTTCTTAGTGAAAGCATTTCCTCACAATCATTTTCATGAAGGAGGAAATCTTATGACACTTAGATTTAAATGGTGTATTTGTTCCTATCCATGTGAATTTGTCAAAACCAAAGTTTACGACAAATTCAAACTCATATGGATCGAACTTTCTTAATCTCGATTTCTTGCCTTATGGTAGCACAGCTGCCCACCATGTCTTCCAAGTAGTTAAGCAGCTCACCTTTTCTTATCAATGTACTTTCCATTTATCAAGGTCCTTGCTTTTTATGCATTCAAGTGAGAACTCATAGGACTCACATGCATAATTAACTCTATTGGATTGGCATATAAACAAAATAATGTCAACACGATAGGTTGTAAACCTCAACTCGTGTGCTAGTGATGATCGATAAGGTTTATTTGATTTGTTCTTGAAACCTTTCAATATCATTAAGACTCCCACTGACTCCTTGACATATAAGATTCTCTTGTCAATAAACATTTCTTGACAAACAAATATTCAAGAGTTAGTGTAGTTTTTATCAAGACACTTCATAAGTTGGTCCTAGTTGGTCTTTGTCTTATCCAAGACATCACAAGTTTCCACATTTGATGAATGTTATAAACCTTCTTAATACTTTTCCACTCAATGTCACAATCTTAACTCTAAGACTTGTTATGGAACAAAGTATGATTGACTTCTTGATTTAACCATTTCTTCAATCCTTGATTCCTCTTCTTAAACATACAATTGTACTAAGACTCACTTAGAGGATCAATTGAGATATGGTTCTTCATCATTAAGACCTATCATAAAGCATAAAAGCTACTCTCCCTTCTTCTTAGAATGGAGAAGCTTTTATCTTTCTGCCTACATGATTCTTCTTATTCGTTCTACTATTGATTTAAACATTTTCAATCAATTCAGAATTACACTTAATCTTGTAAGTATAATCATATTTACTAAACCTTTAGTAAATCATGACGAATATTTTGTTGCTCTTATGGTGGACTTGATCAACACACAACTTGGTGTACTCGATCTCCTATTCCTTCACTTGACACTTTGTCAATGAATTAGTCTAATTTCCAAATATGAAATTTCTCATTCATCGTGCAACCAAGTTGCATGATTCCAAATTTCTGTCCAATTGAAACTTGGGAGATGAGAAACTCTCCCTATTTGGTAAATTCTCGACTTTCCATAAATAACATAAACAACAACCAAATCCATTATTGCTAATAATAGAAACATTCAAACATCAATTTTTCATATACGCCATTGCAAGGATAAATAAATAATATAAAATCAAAATTTATTTTATTGCGGAAAAATTTGTCCTTACAATGCAATTCATTGGAAAACTATGCTAATACATCTTTCTTAGCAATCTTATTCTAACTCTAAGTAGTAGCTCAAGAATCTAGTCTTCGAGAAATGCGATCAAAATCCATTCCTTCACGGTTAGATTCTGCTCACTTCTTCCCTTAAGCTTCCTTTCTTTTCTTCGATCCTACAAAACATCAATTGTAATCTTATCACATTATGTATTAAGAATCTAGAATAGAAGCTTAAAAAGAGTTAGTTAATGGATTTTACCCATATTAGAGCCATACGTTTCGACTCTCCCATCTATTACATCTCTTAGGTAAATGGGGCAGTTTCGTCTCCAATGCCCTTTCTCTTGGCAATAAAAGCAAATTGACTCCTTTGGAACTTGACATGGAACTACTTTAGACATTGCCTTTCTCTTATGATCAAACCTTTCGATCATAGAATGTCTTTTGTTGCCATCGTCTATATCCATAGAGGTCTTGAAGGCAGATTCACCAATCAACTTTGCTTTTCTATTGTGCCAAACCATTGCTGATTCAGCAGCAATAAGCATATAGGTGAGATCTATATGGGTCACGTCACGGTTCATCATATAGTACTCTCTTACGAACTCACTATATGAGTTAGGAAGTGACTGAAGAACCCAATCAACAGCCATTTCCTCACAGACAACGGATCCCAACATTCTTAACCTATCAATGTGTGACTTCATCCCTAGGACGTGTGCACACACCGACTTTCCTTCTTTATGTTTACTTGCCAAAAGGGCTTGAGTGAGTTTGAACTTTTCAAGCCTTCGAACTTGTGGGTTAGGGAGAATAATTGGAGGAGGTGGAGGAAGTGAAGCATGATCTCTTGTTCCTCGATCGAATCATGGAATATCATCTTCATGTGGAATGCTTGTTCCACTGGATTTGAGAAGACCATAGTTGTCATACTTTGACATCTACAAAACGGGAGAAAACGAATTCAAGTTAGTTGATTGATTGAGTCCTTAATAAATCACCCAAATGAGATACTAAGGCTAAGACCCAACACAATATTCTACAACTCAGGAGAGGGATGCCGTAACCCAAATTGCAGAACATTTGAAGGTAAGTGAATGACGATTCACTAATTTCCACCATGAAAAACGAAAAAGAAATTTAAGTTTTAAATCTATGAAAACTCCTAGATCCTTTGAGATTCGTTGAACTTTCAATGGCATGTTTAAATCTCGATATGCCCCTCTTGTTTGTGACTGGGATGCCGAGGATCACAAAGCGGGTGTGAATAACCATGCAAACTTACATGGTGCCCTCACATGTTACAGTCACCTATTCGATGTGCCGGTAAACCACACACGCTCCACCGAACTATGACAAACATTGAGTCACCCTTTGCTACCTTTTCTTAGACCCATTTAGTGTGCCGGTAAACCACACACGCTCCACTAACGTCTTCGCAAGGGCACAAAGTGTAATTTCATGGAATTGCATCAATTCACTTTGCCTAAGTAACTAAGATTGGGAATTTGAAAAACATTTAGTTACTTTTGTAATTCATTATACTTATAATGGAAGGTTTTCGTCCTATCCTACCCGTTCGGCTAACGACACTCCACTAGTCAAGAGTGCGGTGGGTAAGATTGGATACCCATTCAATCGCCATTTTATAGGCAATTTCCTTAAATACCCCTTATAGACCAGCTTCGTGAATGAGGCCTACTAACGGTAAGACTGACTTTTACTCATACATATATATAATGTTAGACTTTTAATGTTATATATATAGTATAGGGTGTATTTTACACTTTTAAAATATTAGATGGTCAAATTTAACAATTATACTTTCAATTCAATTAAATTTTAAACCAAAAACTTTATGGATTTATTAAACCTCTTTTAATTATACACCTTAATTAATTAATAAAACCATAAGGGTGTGATTTGAACTTTTTCAAAACAATACTAGGGTTTTAGAATTTAACATTCCTAATTAAACTCTTAATCAACTTTTAAAGTCCAAAACTTGAGGGCAAGTTTTGAAACATTTCAAAACATTAGGGTTTAGAATTTAAATATACATCAAAATTAAACTATTAATTCAAAATTTAAATTCCAAAACTTGAGGGCAAGTTTTGAAACCTTTTTTTCAAAACATTAGGGTTTCAACTATTTAAATTTCAAAACAACAAAACTTTTGGGTTCAAATTTAAACTATAAAACCTAAAAGGGAAAATATGAAACTTTTCATAACAACAAGGATCAAATAACAAATAATCTTAATTAACAATTAATCACATAATTATCCATATTTGATTTATAATTATTCATATTTGATTTATTTAATGATTTCTTGCAAAACAATTTACCAATTTAATCAAAATAATTAATCAATTATCACATAAGGAAACAAATATTTTATTAATTGATAAATATCTTCAATTAGATCAAGAATATAGTCAAATATATCATAAACTCGGATTTATATTGATCTAATATGATAAGGCAACTATCCTTAAGCAAAAACAGCAAGAAATCCCAGTTTTCCCTCTCACTGACCAGCCGACTCGTCGAGTCAGGCATGGACTCGTCGAGTTCATCATGAACTCGGCGAGTTCCTCTAAAAAAACTTGACGAGTTCTGACCCCAGAAGCACAAAAATCGAATTTTTTCAACATACAAAGCATCAATACAATAGAAACCAATCTAGGCTCTGATACCACTGATAGGTTTTGGTCCTAAGAACATCCTATGTTCTCATACAAACCCTAATGCTTGGATCTAGGTTTCTCTATTGTACATGCAAGTTATCCAAGACTATAAACCCTAGTTCTAGCATCCAAGTAATCATATTAACATGAGAATAGGTTTAAGATCATACCTTGATTGTTATGTATCAATAACAATCCCAAATCTCCTTGTATTGACTTTAGAAAGCTTAGAGTCACAATTGTCACTCCTCTAATGGTTCACAAACACCATAAGCAAGAGGATGAAGAGGAGAGAGGAAGGAGGCTGCCCAAAACCGTCTACAAACCCTAGAGAAGTCTTAGCCACGTTTTTGGGTCATAAGGGATCCATATATAGAGGAGGCAATTAGGGTTATCTAACAAGGAAACCCTAATTTGGTTGCTTAAGCCCTAAGCAACCCATGAAGCCCTTTCCTTAAGGCCTTGGACGATTTCAAATGGGCTTCCCCCATAGAATTCGTCCACCTTATAATTAAAGGCAATCCATGGCCCAAATTGCAATTATCTTATAATTACAATTCCAGTCCCTTAAGTTTAATTAATCTCTTTTAGTCACAAAACTAATTACCAATTAATTATTGACTAATATTAATTAAACAATATGATTACTCCTTTAATATATTATTCTCATAATATATTAATAAATCATATTTAATCCTTTCTCTCCATAATTCATCTTATCAAGTTGCTTTGGTGAAGGCAACCCAAAAGGACCATGCACCATCGGGTCAAGTACATACCAAAATAGTTATGGACTTAGACACTAATCCAACACTTAGCACTGAGTTCCTTGACTATCTTAAGGAATGTGGGATTATCTCACAATTGACACCTCCTAGGACACCACATTTGAATGGTGTATCTGAGAGGCGCAATCGGACCTTGTTGGACATGGTTCATTCCATGATGAGTCGAGCTTCGCTACCAATCTCATTTTGGGGGTATGCCTTAGAGACTACTGCCCATATCCTTAATCTAGTCCCTACAAAGAAGGTTGCCAAAACACCTCACGAGATGTGGACTGGAAAAGTTCCAAATCTAGACCACATCAAGATTTGGGGTTGTGAGGCTTTCGTGAGACGCGAGACTCACGATAAGCTCGAACCCAGAAGCGAAAGGTGTATTTTCATCGGCTATCCACAGAAATCCTTTGGCTACATCTTCTATAGACCCAGTGATAATGTGGTCTTTGTAGCAAGAAGAGGATTCTTGAGAGAGAGAGAGAGAATTCATGAGTCAAGGAGACAGTGGGAGGCAAATTTACCTTGAGGAACTTCAAGAGTCAAGTGATGAAGGAACCTCAAACCCTAGCCCTCAACCTAAGGAGGAAACTCCTGTTGAGACAACTGAAGAATCTATACCTCTGAGGCATTCCACCAGAGTTAGGAATGCACCTGAGCATTATTATGGTTTCCATATTACTGCGGATGGTGAGACACTTATCAGCGATAACACACTGGTAAATCTAGATGAGCCTAACAGCTACACGGAAGCCATGGCAGGCCCTGAGGCTGCTAAATGGAAAGAGGCTATGGATAGCGAGATACATTCCATGTATGACAATCAAGTTTGGAACTTGGTTGATAATGTACCTGATCGTAAGATAGTTGGGTGCAAATGGATCTTCAAGAATAAGACTGACATGGATGGTAATGTACACACTTATAAGGCACGACTGGTTGCAAAGGGTTATTCTCAAACTCCGGGAGTTGATTATGATGAGACCTTTTCACCAATGGCCAAGATTAAGTCTATTAGGGTTTTGTTAGCCATTGTTTCATTTCATGACTATGAAATATGGCAAATGGATGTCAAAATCGCTTTCCTTAATGGAAAGTTGGCTGAAGATGTTTACATGGTTCAGCCAGAGGGTTTTGTAAGTACATAGTACCCTAATAGAGTGTGTAAACTCGAGAAATCCATTTATGGATTAAAACAGGCACCTCGCAGATGGAATCTTTGCTTTGATGAGAAAGTCAAAGAATTTGGCTTTTCAAGGAGTGAAGATGAATCTTGTGTCTATATCAAGGCTAGTGGGAGCATAGTCAGCTTTTTGGTACTGTATGTGGATGACATACTACTCATAGGAAATGACATCCCAACCCTGCAGGAAGTAAAGTCCTGGCTTGGGAAGTGTTTTGCTATGAAGGACCTTGGTGAAGCTGCCTATATCTTAGGGATAAGGATTTTGAGAAACAGGAGTAAAAGACTAATTGGACTTAATCAAAGCACCTATGTGGACAAAGTGTTGAAAAGATTCAACATGCATAACTCCAAGAAAGGTGAGTTACCCATTCAGAGTAACGCCAGATTGAGTAAGACATAAAGCCCTGGTACAGAGGCTGAGATAGCATAAATGAGTCGACTACCTTATGCTTTAGCTGTAGGATCGATCATGTATGCTCTGACGTGTACTCGACCTGATGTAGCCTTTGCTTTGAGCATGGTTAGCAGGTATCAGGGGAACCCTGGCAAGGTACACTGGACTGCGGTAAAGAATATCCTCAAGTACATGCAAAGGACTAAGGACTGGGTCCTTACCCTTGGTGGGAGTGATGAATTGAGAGTTGTAGGGTACAGTGATACTAGCTTTCAGACTGACAGGGATAATTTCCGCTCTCAGTCAGGCTGGGTCTTTACCCTAAACGGAGGGGCAATTACTTGGAAAAGTTCCAAGCAGGAGACAGTGGCTGATTCCACTTGTGAATCAGAGTATATAGCAGCAAGCAAGGCTACAAAGGAGGCTATATGGCTAAAGAACTTCATCGGAGACCTTGGAGTTGCACCAGCTATAAAGGAGCCAATGGAGATTTTCTGTGACAGCAATAGTGCGGTTGCCTTAGCCAAGGAACCAAGAGATCATGGGAGATCCAGACACATTGACAGAAAATATCACTTCATTAGACATCGAATAGAAGAAGGAATCCTCGTGGCAAAGAGGGTATCATCAGATGAGAACCCAGCAGATCCCCTCACAAAGGGACTGACTCGGGCTAAGCATCTCCAACATGCTCGGAGCATAGGGCTGAAGGGTGATATTAGTTTTAGTAGTTAGATAATCTCGAAACTTGTAAAATGTAATTGACATTTGATGATAAATAAAAGCTGTTATTTATGAGTAAAGTGTTGCTATCACTTGTCAATCGTTTACTATATTTCTTTTGCATGTTTTGACTTCCAGAATAATTATGTTTGGTATAACATATTATTCAAACCTCCACAGTCGGTCATACGTCGGAAGTAGGTATGAATCAAGACTGTCATGATTGGTTGTAGAGGTCTAAGGTGTTGGACATGGCTACAACAATCATGAGTGCTCATAAGCTCTGAGCATTTGACTCAACCCACGCTCACTGGAATCACTTCATGGAATTTATCTCGAGTGATCATGAGAGGGTAATATCATATTAGTCTTCAAACCTAGAGATATGATTTGTTACTTACGAGTTGTTTATGCATTGATTGTACGAAAACACATTGGTAACTCGATGTTATAAAATGTGCCTTTGTGTATAATTCAATGAGTGGTAGAACAAACATATGAGTCGAAGTTTATCTGTTCCTTCTAGGATTAGAAGCGATATATGGGCCCCTCGATGATTTTGTTTTGACCTATGTACCGGGCTCGGTCAGAACTAAATTGATGTGTTTAGTTAAGTTTTATGTCAAACAAATCGGAAATCGGGAAACAAATGCTGGACAATAAGTAAGACCATGTTCCATGTATTTGTCCGGCTGATATCTAGAATAGAGGATTATATGATCACTTATCTAAAATGGCGCGTTCTAGTTCAACAGAGTTTAAAGAGCTACGATTGTTGATCGGTCCTGAAGTCATACTTGCAACTATAGTTATTAGACTTATCCAAGTGGGAGACTGTTGGATATAGTGTCTAAGTCCATAACTATATTTGGTATGTACTTGACCCGACCCGGCATGGTCCATTTGGGTTGCACTTCACCCGAACAATTTATGGATAATCTTTGGAGAATAGTATAAGTTATGATTTATTAATATATTATAAGTTCTAATATATTAATATAAGATCATATTATTTAATTAGTATTGATCTATAATTAATCTAGGATTAATTTAGAGATCAAAAGTATTACTAATTAAATATGGGCTTCTATATTTATATAGTGTGGGCTAATGCTTATTTGGAATGGGCTAGGCTTACATGGAAAGTCCATGGATACTCCATGGAGCTTTAACCCATGGATCTCATGGAAATGAAGAGACATGGGTATTAGGGTTTACATGGATGTAACCCTAATCCACCACACTATATAAAGGAGGCTTTGGTTCTTGAAATCACACTAGTTGAGGTGAGTAAAGCGAGAGGGCCGATTTCAAGATAGTTGTGACTATTCTCTAAAAGTTCCAAGTTTGTGGTGATTTGTGATTTCCATTTGAGGCATCCACACTATTGGTGTTAGGCTCTAAAACTCCAAACAATCAACTACAACTACAAGGTAAGTAATTCTACTAGCTTTATTTGATTCAAGTTCCCCATGCCATGCTAGATAGGATATGAACCTTGGAAAAATAATTATTTGCATGTATCTTAGACAAACAGAGATCCAAGGTTTACTAGGGTTGCATGTACACTTAGGAGGTGTTAGAATGCTCAAAACCCATCAGATATCATCGATGAACACGATCACGAATTTATTTAGTAAGGGTCGACACACTCGGTTCATCAGATCCATGAACACCGCAAGCGCGTTTGTTAATCCGAATGGCATCACTACAAATTCGTAGTGTCCATAGCGAGTTCTGAATGTCGTCTTGGGGATATCTTCTCTTGAACTCGCAATTGATGGTAACCCGAACTCAAGTCGATTATTGAAAAGTAGCTTGCTCCCTGAAGTTGGTCGAAAAGGTCGTCGATTCGGGGTAGGGGATATCGATTCTTGATGGTAAGTTTGTTCAACTCCCTATAATCGATGCACATGCGAAAGGATCCATCCTTCTTTTTCACAAATAGAACTGGTGCTCCCCAGGGTGAAAAGCTCGGTCTGATGAATCCCTTGCTTAATAGCTCGCTCAATTGACTAGACTGCTCTTGCATTTCTGTCGGTGCAAGGCGATATGCTGCTTTGGCTACGAGGGTAGCACCGGGAACCAAGTCGATTCGGAATTCGACTTGTCGTGCGAGCGGTACACCTGGCAGATCTTCTGGGAATACATCGGGGAAGTTGCACACTTCCGGAATGTCTTTGATGTCCTTTACCCCTTGATTCTTATCTACGACGTGGGCTAAGAAGGCATGGTATTCCTTTCGGAGATAGTTTTAAGCCTTGACGCAAGAAATGATTTGTAGGTTTGTATTGGGTTTATCGCCGTACACGAGAAGAGTTTCGTCATTTGGCAGATTGAGGCGGACGGCCCTTTTGTAACATAAAATGTCGGCACGATTAGGACTTAACCAATCCATACCAATGATGATGTCGTAACTTTTTATTGTGACTGGCATTAGATCGATTTTGAACGAATGGTTGTCTAGAGTGAGAGTACGACCTATGTAAATATCATTAGCGCGCTCAACCTTTCCGTTTGCCATTTCTACGACGTATGAATCTTTTAATAATTGGGCATGTTGCTTAAGTAAATGTTTGAATTGGTGGCTCATGAAACTCCTTTCTGCCCCACAATCGAAAAGTACGCATGCATAAGAGTTATTGAGGAGGAACGTACCGGTAACCACCGTGGGGCCCTTGACTATTTCTCCATGTCCTAAAGTTAGGACTCTTCCTGTACCTCCAGCATTGGCGTTTCGTTCTTTTAGGCAGTTTCTTTTGTAGTGCCCTATCCCTCCGCAACTATAACAGGTTTGGCTTGCTCCGGTGTTGGCGACGGTGGTGGCTTGAGTGGTGTTTTGGGCCAACGCTTTACAGAATCATGCAGTGTGCCTCTTCTTGTTGCAGTTATTACAGTGTAATTCTCGACAAGCACCGTTGTGGTGGAAGCCACATTTATCGCACTTAGGGAGTGTCCCGGCATATTGCTTCCGTGGGGCCGAAGTGGATGGAGTAGTGGCAGCATGAATGGTGACAATTTGCTGTTTCTTGGCGGATTTTGGTGCCGACTGTTTCTTTTTGTTACTCCAGAACTTTCTTTTATTGTTACTTCCTTTTGTTTGAACGGGGGTGGTGATCACGATACCATGGCTGGCCCTATGGTCGATAAGTTGTTGCGCCAATTCCTTGGCACTCTCAAAGGTAGTGGGTTGCGAGGCCAATACACTATCATGAATCTGGGATGATAGCCCCTAAAGGTATCGTTCTACCTTCTTCTCCTCTGGAGTGACCATTGCGGGACAGAGGAGTGCTAGGTCATTGAATCGGGCGGTATAAGCTTCGAGATTCGTCCCTGACATCTTGAGGTTCCAGAGTTCCTCTTCCAGTTTTTGCACTTCGCCTCTTGGGCAATATTCCTTCAGCATCAAAGCTTTTAAATCCTCCCAGCTTATTGAGTTAGCCACTGCAGGATTAAGCGACTTAACTCTGTCGTTCCACCAAGTGAGAGCTCTTCCGATGAAAGTGAATGTCGCGTACTTGACTTTGCTCGTTTCGGGGCAAGCACAAATTTCGAAGACTGCTTCGGTTCTCTCGAACCATTGCATTAGTGCAATGACGCCCCCGCTTCCATTGAAAGAATCGGGTTTGCCATTTGTGAAGTCCTTGTAAGTGCATTCCTTTGTGCGCCCCAAACTATCACCGTGATTAGAGGGTGTAGCACCAGATCCAGAACCACCATTGCCATTACTGCCGATTTGTGACATAGTTGCCGCCACAGCTGCTGTTACTGCAGCCTAAAACATTGTTGGGTCAAATTGTGGTGGTGGCAGCGGAGGAGGTGGTGTTACGCTACTGTAAGGTCTTGGTCTTTTCCTTGGTGGCATAGTTCTGTCATAATTTTAAAATGACAAGTCAGTAAGACTTCAATAGTAATAACGAGTCGAGTGTTACTGGTTTCATCTCATTTGTATTATATCCCGAGTTTATTACTTTAGCATGTAATTCATCGAAAAGTTTATGCAATTAAACTTATGAATTAAATAGTGTTGACCCAAGCAGAGTCATGTGCTTGGTTCATGTCAACATCCAAGGAAGTAAAATACATGCCAAATTCATTGATAACTTGTTAGTACATATTGTTTTGAGAAAATTTGACCTCACAAGGGTCTACATTACATCATAATAAAAGACAAAGTTTTGGCAGTACAAAAGCCCCTTTTGACTAGTGTGATCACTTCGTCGCGGGGTCAACCTATTCGCAATAAAGAGTAGCACCAATGCATACTCGAAATCCTAGATTTATAACAAAACATGAACAATGCGAACAATACTCGTGGCGGGTGGCATCTGGTCCATGGTGGCCCTGAGATGAGGTCGAGGCTCCCTGAAGCTCCACAATCCGGCGTTCGGCCACGATCACTCTCTCCTCGAGAGCTGCGTGCCTCTCCTGGTACTCCCTTACCTCCGCTCGAGCCGTGGTAAGGTCCTCGATGAGTTGGTCCACTGGATAGAAGTCCCTCTCCAAATCCCTGGTGCGTGCATCGGTGGGTGCCGTAATAACGCTGAGATTTCGAACCTGGTCTGCCATTTCCCTACTTTGGTTCCCCAAGTTCGTGATGTGTTGGACCATGACGGGGAGGGCTCTGTCAGCCGGTCCCCCATGGCTGAGGTCATAGTAACCTCGTTGGTCGTCATATGGTGACCGTTGGCGTTACTGCCGGCTCCACCTCTCGATCATGGATGCTCAACGGGGCTCAGGCCCATTGTGGCCAAAGTGGTTCGCAGGCACCCTGGCGATGTAAGGAGGGTTGAAGACTTCCTCCTCTGGTTCTTCTTCACCTTCGTCCTCATCCGTGTCTACCTCGTTGTCTTCCTCTTCTTCTTCTTCGTCTACCTCCTCTTCTTCTTCTTCGGCTTCCTCTTCGGGATCCTCTTCGGGGTCCTCTTCAATCAGATCTTCGGGCTCTTCTTCAATCCGGCATTTCCCTGATTTGGAAAGTATGGGTCTCCTGGTAAGTGGAATCTTGCCATGTCGTCTGCACGAGAATAGGGGTGTAAGAAGCAGGTAACGGTTAATAATAATAACATTGCGCTTTAGCAACATACAAATACTCATATAGTATTTTAAATGTTTAGATTTGGTTCTTAGAGCATTCTTTGTAGGGTGAAGTTAGGTTATTAGATTTGTCGCCCCCTACGACTATCCCCCGGTATGATTAAGCCACTTCTCGGACAGATATAGTTGATCAGGCTATATCCTTCCCAGAATTGATTACTCATACCAAGGCATACTCGTAGCGTTCAACTCCTCTTCTTTTACTTTATGTTCTTCTAGTTACGACACTACGCGAGTATGTAATGCATGTAGGTATACTTTTAAACGAGAAAAACTATTTATTTTCTAAAAGTGTGACCCGTTAAAGTGTTTTAAAATCAGATACTTTTAGTCCCAAATGTGTTTATAGTTTGTATATCCTATGTTGTTTGATATACTTAATTCACTATAAACTGTGCTCTGATACCAATCTGTCACACCCCCAAACCAAGGATGGCGGAAACGTCCAGGGGTGGAGGACTTCATGTATAGTATCATAACAACAATGGAAATAGTGATGAAAGTAAAAACAAATCAACATATATATAATTGAAAGAGTTACATCATTGTAGGAATTACATGTTTCAAAATCAATTACAATATGTTGACAAAATATGAAATGTTTGACGCCTTAACGTCCCATCCTCAAAATGGACTTGATTTCCTGTTTAGTGATTTCCTGAGAATACAAGTTGTTTGAAAAAGTGTCAACACAACGGTTGGTGAGTTCATAAGAGATTTCGTTAGAGAAGTAAACCGTTTTCCTTGTAAAAGCGATAGAGTATGTATCCAGAAAATCCAATATTTTCTTTAATATGTATATGTAGTCCTAAATCCCAGGACTGAGAAATAACAAGTATTTGTCATACTTAAAGATATAAAAGTGATTTTAAATTGGCATAAACCCTTTTTGATTTATAAAAAGTCCCGTAAACTTTATGTATTGTTAGCTCCCTATGTGAGTCGCTATAACCATTCTATGACTAGAGGTAACCTGCACAACGTCTTTCAGACGCCCTGATCCTATGACTCTTGTCACCCGCAGACTTGCCGGTCCGGCTGTAGCTAGCAGCGAGGTGTGGGATGTCAACCCCAATATAGATCTATACACAATTATCACGCTCTCCCTACAAGAGATTTTGGTTATAACTTACAGGAATTTGGATCCCGTACTCGGACGTACGGGGAGAGAATGTCTCACAACCTGAGTTAACAAGTTTACGTGTGGTGTGCGTGAGTGTAGAACCTTTTCGTATGAATGTACCCTTTTTGTATGAGTGTGTTATGTGGTGTATCATAAACTATACCTATTATAGTTTATCAAAACAAGGGTAAAAGTGGTAATGTACATAAACTATACTTAACATAGTGTATTCAAATGTTTGTATGTAATAGATGTACTTTGATTATAACAAATTGTTATTTCTATGCTTTATCTAGAAAAATCCATTTGTTAACTGATGTATGTCTAGATACTAAGACAATATTGTCATATATTGAAATAACATATAATCACATAAAGATATACACCTTGCTCGACATATTACAAGGTGAAATGAAATTAATAGTATTTTTCTGTTGATAACATTTTCTATCCCTGTTCTTAGAAAATTTGTAGAAAAATCATCAAAGGTCCAAATCAGAATCCAAAAATTCTGAGAGTTTGGAAAATGAGTCCAATTTCTACATAATTTTTCTCATGATTTTTATTGACCTCTAACATGTGTGAACAAGTCCATAATCACAGACTGCTCCGGATTGATGTTTAAAATGATAGGCAGTTTTGTAAAAATCATCATAAATTGTAGAAAATTCGTATGGAGATGTAAAAGTAGTCATTTTAAAGGTAAGAACTTGAAATATTTGCAACTAATACAGTTTTGAAAACTAAAATATTTAAGTTGTCCAAAACAGTCTGTGAATGGAGTCCAACGTTTCTGATGAAGGCTGTTAGAAAAGTTTAGTTATGTTCTTGGTGTTTTAACTTGTATTCCCCCCCCCCCCCCCCTAAAAACTTGAGAAAACATGAAAATGTAGGGGTATGAACTCATGTTGAGTGATTTCAGTATATGATTGTTGAAGAATGGAAGTGTTCAACTCAAGAACACTTGAAGATGCCTTGAAGATTTTTGAGAGTCTAACATTAAAGTGACGGAGTTTGTGTAAGCAATCGATGATTGGAGTAGAATGAAGTGTAATAATCTCATGGAGGATGTTAATACTTACCAAAGGTAGAAGAAAAGCTTGGAGAATGGCTTTGAATCTCGAATTTTAGAGATAGAAAATGAGAGAAAATGAAGTTTGATCTTGATGGAAGAATGAGAGAAAATGAGAGAAGTTAGGAGAGAGGATGGATGTTCCAGCCCTAAGGACATAGGGAGGGCTGGTAAATGAGTGGAAAGGACATTGAAGTGACCTAGGTAAGGTGGGGAGGTGTGGCTGGTCATAGAGTGGGTGTGGGGGTGGTTGCTTGTGTCATAAGGTAAGGCAAAGTCAACAGTCAACCTTTGTACTTCACCCACTCATTTCTTGGATAATATTTATATTAAAAACGTGATTAATCAATATTTAGGGGGCCTTATACGTTGAAATAAAGTTTTTGGTGAAAATCCCGCGTTAAAACGATGAAAAACGAAGCTAAAATGAAGTCGTAGTTAAAAACCGGGAAAAACTTAGTTTTCTGCAAGGCCTCTCAGTCCTGGCCGAGGTTCGGTCCTCCTGATGCTAGGCTCGAAGGCGAAATGGAGCGAAAGCAGCAAGGAGCGAAATGGAGCGAAGGTGACTTCGGCCCGAAGGCTTCGGGTTCGGTTCCTTATGCGAGGTTCGGTCCGAAAGGGGAGGGTTTGGTTCCTTATGCGAGGTTCGGGCCCGAGAGGACTTTCGGTTCAGTAGCTTTCGAGTTCGATCCAAGAGGGTTCGGTCCCTAAGAGGACTTTCGGCCCTAAGAGGGGTTTAGGCTCCTTAAGAGGGGTTTCGGCTCCTTAAGGCTGTTTTTCGCGTAGAGTTCCGTTTTCGAGCGGTTTTTGACTAAATTAAGAGTCGGGATGCCCCGAGTGTTTTTTGAGAGATTTGGGAGAGATTTGACATTCTTGGAGTGATCTCACATACGGAGAGATATTTGGGAGAAATTTGACATTATTGGAGAGATTTGACATTCTTGGAGAGATTTCACATACAGAGAGAGATTTGGGAGAGAATTGACATTCTTGGAGAGATTTGGGAGAGATTTGACATTCTTGGAGAGATTTGGGAGAGATTTGACATTCTTGGAGAGATTTCACATACGGAGAGAGATTTGGGAGAGATGGAGTGAATACGATTGAGAGAGGTTTCGTTTGTGACATTTTTTAGTGTCCGGCTTCGCAATGCAAGTTCCGTAAACCTCATTAAGCCATGTTTTAGGATCTTACACACTCCAGATGAGTATGCAACATTGTTTTATCGGTTTGGTTCATTGTTTAGCACTAAAGCTAAGGAAAATTAAACACACGAATTTTCCAAGTGATATTTTCTCATTAAAATAGTGAGTTATACAGTAATTACATAACACAAAACCTAATATACAAGGTTTAATTGAGTTGACCGGTTTGACTCGATGACTTTGTTAGACTTCGACTTGACCCGAAATTGACTATTGTCACACTTTCTGTTTTTATTATTTTTCAGAAACCTTCAAAAATCCAAAAAATATTTTTTCTTTCTGTTTTTATTATTTTTCAGAAAACTTCAAAAATCCAAAAATATTTTCTCTTTCTGTTTTTTTTTTTTTTGTTTAGAAAATATCAAAACCTCAAAAATATTTTTTTTGTTTGTTTGTTTTGTTTGTGTGGTGTGTTTGTTTGCTCATTCTTTTAATTAGGTCACAAGTGTACCAGTACAACAGAGTTTGGAGCTAAGGCAGGTACAATCATTTCCATAAGAACTAGTTAAGGGTCCCTAGAAGCATGCTGCTGCATGTTGACTAACGCCTCTACGACTTAGATCGAGGCCTTAATGATTCGATCTATACCTATCGTTTCTTCCCAATTAGGCTGTTAAAATCAACTCGGTCTAGAGCTACCTTACTCTTCTCATATGAGTTAAGAGTTTTTCTGCTTAGTCACGTCTTTATAGCAGAAGGTACTTTCGGTTCTTTAGCCACCCTCCTTATATTCTCCATCAACTTTCGGTTCACCATTGTAATCCTTGAGACTCTCGGTTCTTACCACTGAGGTTTATGGTTGCATAAATCCTGTGTTTGTGATCTTAGATATGTATACCACGTGCTGAGTGAAACCCAAAATTCAATACCTATAATGAATTGACGGTGAATTATTAACATTCAAGATCTTACTGGTTACCTACTGAAATTTTATTTTTATTTTTGAGTGATCTTTTATGAATTTGTCTAACACCAAGGCTTTTCTTCCCATAAAGATCTAGTTTATTTTTGTTTTTAAGATTTCTATAACTTCTTTATTCATTATAAAATATATCCTACCTACTTGTTCAACAGACCGCATCGGTCTCACAAGTACTTCTTCGAACGTTCGGTCTTACGTTAAGACTCGATGTTCGGTTGAAGATAAGCTACCCTTAGCCTAACAAGAAAAACAAGCCTATCAATGTTTCTCAACAAACACTTGATCATATTTTTCGGGAAACCACACAAGCACTTCAAGTCTATCTTGACTTTGAAGGAAGCGATTCTTGCCGAGAATCACCTGTTTTCTGTCTTATAATGAGACATCACTCACATCCCATACACATTTGCTTTATTTCTTTATCTTTTGTCACTCTATTGCACGAAAAATTTATTTTCCAACATTCTGGTTGCTGTTGGTTCGAGTTTTGTTTATCTTTTGGCTAAACATGGGCAATCCTATTTCTTAGAGCAAAACTGAATTTCAAACGACGATTGAGGATAAGAATTTGGGCGCATGAATTTGAACGGTCTCTATACCCACACGTGCTGATGTATACCTGGGAGTAACCAACCTGTCACATCGTGCTTTTTCAGGCGACGTTTTAGTGATCACGTCATTATCATAATGATTTTTCTCTCTCCGGGCAACGGTATATAAACGGTTTCTACTTTTATTTGTCTTTTACCAGCAACAATTTCTCTCAAATTACAAGGCAAGTTCAAACTATTCATATTCCTTATTCAATCAACAATGGCGACTTCTTCATCAGTTCACGATCAGACTGCTTCGTCCACATTGCTTTTGATCAAGCCAAATCAGAATATGATCATCGAACTCAACCCGTTTATGTATGATTCATATATGTTGCATGTAGTTGAATGTTTGAAGTATTCACCGCTGGTTCTAGCCCTAACGCAGGTGGAAGCCGTCCCGATGTCACTCTTATCGCAGGTTTACTCTACTACCACATATGACAAGAACAAAGAACGAATCTACTTTCAAATCCATTCTAAAAAGGCTTCTATTTCAAAAGGGAGATTTTGTTCGTTGTTGCATCTTGCCATGGATTCCTCTGTCATCTCACCAGACTTCATCACAACTACTCAATTGTTTTCGATGCTCTACGAGATGGGTTATACGGATGTGCTCACCACAGTTACAAAGGCTACTAAGTCGTGTTTACCATCTCAGTGGAATGGATTGCTTACTCTTCTCATCAAGAGTTTGGCAGAGAGGAGTGTTGGATCTGATGGCACCAGCAAGGAGTTCCTAACCCTTCTCTATGGCCTTTACAATGATCTCAATCTTGATTATGGGACAATTATCTGGTCTCAAGTGGTGCAAAGCCTCAACACTTCTACGAGGCATTCAGAAATATCATGTGGTCGCTTATGGGCTCTTATTACACGAAGGGAGATTAATACTTTGGAGATTCCTGTAATGAAAGATGCCCTAGTCGCGTCAATTGCTACGTTTCACACCAAGAAGATCATCATTTCTGATCCAACAAAGTTTCCTCACAATGGCTCTATTCCCGAGTCTATGTACCGTTGTGTCACAGCCGAGAGTCATGTCATGGCTGATTATCGCAAACTTACTCCTACGGAACCGAGAGTCCTTTCTCCAGAACAGCAGGCTACCCTGGATGTTGTGGACAAGCCTGGAAACCGAGGGAAACGGGCTACAACTAAGAAGGAGACATCATCGGAGGATAAGTATAAGGCTTCTAAGTCAAAGAAGCGAAAGTCTGATAAGGAGATTCTTCTAAGCCTAATAAGACTAAAAAGATGGCAAAAAGGTCCAAGAGTCCTACTCCTCCTAGCTCAGAAAATCACGAGGAAGATGAAGAAGAGGAAATTCGTCATGACTCACCGAGAGGTAATACTCCTCCCTGATCTCCTACTCCGACCGAATCTCCTCATAACAAACTTCCAACCCCACCTCCATCACCGAAACAGGCAGTTCTAGTTTTGGTTGCTCTTATTCCTCCACCTACCACATTATAAACAACAACTTCTTTACCACCACCACCACCACCAGCAGTTACTTCCATTCCTACTTCTACGACTTCTTTACCACCTCCTATAATTTCCTAAACCACCACCACTACTATTCTTGAACCGACAGTAGGAGTCAACGCATCTGATACGGGGGCAACTACTGAAACCGAACCTCCAGTCATCACTAAACCTCTTTCACCCACCAACTCAACCGACTCTGGTGCCACTCTCGATGGTGCTAATGATGAGTATAACTCTACATACTTCAGTCCCTATCGGCTTCCTACTGATGAGGATGATGATGCTCCTATCACCAGCCAATACTTGCAGAGCATTCATGAGAAATTGGATAAGTTGCTTGATGACAGCAAGTCCTATAGTGGTGTTGTGCTTAAAACCTTTCTGGAAACAGCTCTTGAACAATACACTGACTCTATTGAAAATTCCACCAAAGTTGTTAATGAGTCTACCTCCTCTTGTCAAAAGGCCACCACTGGTATTACTGACATTGTTCATAGTACTCAGATCTTTCTTGAGTCACTTAAAGGGCATGCTGATACAAATGCAGCAAAGGTGAATGCTTATGTGGATTCTTTATCCAAGTCTCTTCAAGAAGAGCAAACAAATTTTGAGGCTATGCGTTCATCCATCCAAGCCAAGAACACTTCACTTATCAGTTCGGTGACTTCTCGCCTTGAATCTTTTCACGCTAATTTGGCAAAAGAGAGTGCTCTGAAGGAAGAACTTGTTCAACAATCCTCCACAATTGAAGTACAAAAAGTGCAGCTCGCCCAAGCTAAAAAGGAGATTTCTTTGTTGAAAACCGAAAGGGCTATATTTCGTAGCTGTGCTGGGGATGTTAACGACATGTTGACCAATCTCCTTGGTGCTCATGATCCCATTCTTACTTTGACAATCAGAAATCATCTCACTACAAAACTTCTTCCTGTCCTTGCAATGTTACACGAAATGAAGGGTGTTTCAGAGAGATTCACACCTCCAAAAAAGGGGGAGAAGGTGCTCATGTTCAACCGAAGGTTATTGTAAGGACATAATTTGCTCAACTGAAGGTCACAACCGAACCAAAGGGTATTGTAGCTTCGGGTTCTGGTTCTTTAATCAAGCAGAAGGTGATCAATGATGATAGTGATGATGACGTTGAATAAACCATTGTTGAGGCTCTCAAAAGAAAGAAGAGAGACAGAGAGTTGGATGAAACTCTAAAGGTTGCGAAGGAAGCAGAGGAGAGGGAAAGGAGAAACAAGGAATAAGAAGAAGCCTTGAACTACAAGAAGGCCTTGTTTCCCTTATGGACAAAAGAGGCACTTATCAATCAAGCTATAGAGTTTCCAATTGTTTATTGGTTGGAACCTGTTGCTTCGTTTGACTGTGACAATTCCAAGGACTCACAGTTCGACATGCTGATAACACGAAAGGCATTCACGTTTCACTGCTTTGATTCGACTATCGAGGTTCCTTTTCCTCATCCAAAGGTTGACCGAGAGCTTATTGATTTCTATCTGAAGTATGGACAACCTCAGTACTTGACATGGAGTGCCCAGAAGATTGTTACTGTCAAGGTGCTCAAGCCTTCGCCTGCTGGGAAATTTGTAAATGTCAATTTCAAAATCACATGAGGATCTGCAAAATCGGTGTCGATTATCTCCCTGGAAGACCTTCCAAATCTAAATCCTAATGACTGGATTCGTTTGTTTAATATTCTGCTTACAAATCCGAGAGAATATGAGTCGATATTGGAGCACTTGAAGAGGATGTTGGCTTCTTACATACATGAGGTTGTAGCTATGGATCAAGAGATAGCGAAGGTGATGAATAAGAAACCAACCATCAAGCCAACATCGAAACCAAGAGATGTGAACAAAATGAAGATGGGCCAAATAGATTCAACACATCTCACTATGATGTTTACCAAAGGCGAAGCTCACAAATTTTTATTCGCTCTTGTGGATAAACATTTACTTTCAACCGACTGCTTAGAGCACATCATCAACATTATTCATCGGTGCAAGCAGAACTCGGAAGCAGATAAGAAGAACTTCACAGACATGCTTCGGTGGTACATAACGTTCCGTCATCATCTTTTGGCTATCATTCCGAAGGTGTTCAAAACAGTAAAGAAGTCTTCTGCAGCTTAACCGAAGTGAGCCTTCGGCTCCATTGACTCAAAGGGGGAGATTGTTGAGTTTAATTGTGTTGCATCATGGGCTTTATGTTTTGTATCCGGATTGGGCCTATCCATCCGTGATTATCTAGTAGGGTTATACTATAAGTATGCATGCATATATGCATTATACGCCGTCGATTATTACGTTCATTGTTTTGTAACCCTAAACACCTCTACAGTCGAAGTTCTTAATCGAGCTCTTCTGAAGTGTTGAAGCATTAATCATACGACATATTCAAAGCCATACTCGTGTTCATATTTACGTTCATAATTGTTTGCTTGCATAGAATCTAACGATCCTAATAGAACATTTTTCCAACAATATGTTTTGCAGCCTAAACCTGAAATCTATCCAGGAAAGCTTATGTAGTCATTGCACTTAGACTAATACCTTTAACCAATGAGGGTTAAAGTTAAGCGCCCTTGCTTAAGCATGTAGGTTCTGAGCAGAAAAGTGAGCTATATAAAAGAAAAAGAGAGAGAAATTACCAAAAAGTTGAAGAATTTTTGGAGCTATCAAATATGAAGATCAAAAGATGAAAATTCCAAAAGAGAAAAATTGAAGATACCAAAAATCAAACAAAAAGGTAGTGAATTCAAAGAAATCAATGATCAAATATCAAAGAAGTAAAGAATTCCAAAGAGCTCAATTATGGTATCGAAAGTTGTAATTTCTAGATTATGTATGCTTGGGTAGCTTAACAAAAATACCTTGAGGTTAAGAAATATTTCTGAGGATTTATTCAGAGGGTTGCAGAAATGAATGTCGTATAAGCTAAGGGGTGAAGGTTCATAAGGATTGTGAGTATTTAGGATTGAGAAGTTGTTAGGATTTTAGACACAAATATGCGCATTGAGGTCTTGGTATAATGGTTGAGTTCAAAAAGGATTGTTCTATATGATGGTGGTGATGAAGGTTTGAATTAAAATTAATTAGTTTTGCTTGAGGGCAAGCAAAAGATAAGTGTGGGGTATTTTGATATATGCATATCTACATATATATTTTACATCATATCTTAATATTATTAGGTATATTTATGCTTATTATAGAACAAAAGGTACTTATTATGTTTAATATCTATTATGTAGCATAAAAGGCATGCTCGGAAGCAATATGGAAGCTGGAAGTAGGAAAATACGAGCTTAGACAAGAATAAGACACAAGAAGGATGTTGCTAGACAACTTGACCCCTCGTCATTATTTTGACCGTATCTCCTGTCTCATATTTCCGATTAAGGTGATTCAAAATGATCTGAAAACTAGACACAAATTCGGACGACTTCCGTGTTTTGAGAAAAGTCAGATTTCCAACCAATACGACGTGGTGGTCCCACCACGACGTGGTGAATGGAATATTATCGATTCTTGCCGCTGGCTTGGAGAATACGGGATAAGCTTGAGGACAACGAAGTGGTGCCATTACCATGACGTGGTGTCAAGATTTTTTGTAACTATATATATCTCGAGCATTAGGTCGATTCCAAAGGAGAGAGGGCTTAAGGCTGCGACTATTAACGAAAAAATACCCTTCCAAGACCCCTTTGAGGGCAGAATTCAACTAGAGATCAAAGGATAAAGAGATTGGAGCAAGGATTCACATCTACACATTCGGTTTTCCTAGTTTAATCATGATTAGTCTAGTTTCCCTTATGTTTATGTATTTTCCAGCTGTAATTATGGGCTAAAAACCTTTGCTTTCGTTTAGATAGATGAAACCTAAAACTATGAGTTAGTTTCTTACTTTATGGATTATATAAAGTTAGTTTGGAGCTTGTGTTTGATTAACTTACCTAGCATGTTAAGGTGTTTCTCTTTGTTGTTTTAATTCAATTTAAGTGTAGCTTAGTGACCATTAAATTACATGAACTTGTTTACCTAGTGATTTAGTGACCATTAAATTGCTAAAGCTAGGATTGACCACATATTAGTTAAGTGACAAAAGTAACAATTTAACTGTGTTAGAGAACATAATTGTGACCATATTTGTGTTTAACAAATCTTACATAATCCAATTATACTTAATAACTAATTTTGTGTTTGCTTGTGTAGGACCTTAGAAAGTAGTACATGAATTGGTGAAAATATTAGTAGATTTAACCAAATTTCTAATTACAAATAAATTGGTAACCAACTTTATTAATCCATAAATAAGAACTAACCATAGGAAAAGGTGGATTCGAAACTAAACGAAAGTGTTTTAGTATATTGATTATAGTCATTTTTAGTTGAGTGCTTAAGTTTTTCTGAACTTGTAAAATCAGATAAACCCCCCACTTTTAGTTGTTTTTCTTAGTTTAGCTTTTAGTAATTATCTTATTAATTAAATACCGTTCCCTGTTATCGACACCCGACTTACCCAAGCTATACTATAATTTGACTAGGTACACTGCCTATAGGTGCATAGTTAGTATAAGTTTGTTAGGTTATAAATTTAAAACTAGATAGGTATAATTTATGCACATCAAGCTGCATCCGACCACTGATATGTAGCCCAAATGAACGTATCGTGGAATTTCGAACCCAGGAAAACGAATTCGAATCACTTGACTTGCAAAAAACATTATAAACTAGTATTCACGAGTGTCGAGTCAAAGAAACGTAGGGAACGACACATAAATATCATGTCATGGACCAATGGTTCGATACAAGTTATATAATGAGAATAACAAGAATATCAACAATTCATAAGTACTATATTTGTAACTTCGACATTGGGCGTATTAATGATGATGAGACGGGAACCTGTTTAGCTCGTCCTCATCTCCATTTCCCCATGCGAAGAAAGTATAAAGGCAGACTAATTCAACCACGAATAGGTATGCTCTAAAAACCCCATTTCATATGCGATTCATTTCGATTACCCATATCTTGCTTATGACTTAAGCATTGGAGCATTCTCTTGGGTTTAGCACCCGATGAACGTTTGACATTTTCTCTTTTTCTCAGGTTTGGTTTGTCTCCAGACAAATCAATATCACCCAGCATACGATTAGTCATCCCCCTAAAACTCGAGATTCATCGGTATTCAAACATCAACCAAAAAATATATCCCAAATAATTAATTACACAACGATAATATTCATAATTCCATATACTCTCGATTCCACAGTTTAATCCATAATCATATTCAAATTTGGTCACACAAACCTAATCTATGAATCTACACAATGAATGGTCGGAAAATGAATTCGAAATTGATCATTAAATTTGATAGCTCAAACGAATGTATTAATATTGAAATCAGAGACTGTTCACAAAGTGTTTGACAATGAATTACTTGAGCACGAATTCATTTAGTGAATTGAGATATGCTAAGAGATGGAAATGTAAGATTAAACAATCGGTATAAGACATGGGCTCAAATAAGCAGATCAATGAAAATTAATCAATAAAGGCATATGGCGCTTTATTTTGGATCGAATGAACAGTGATTAATTAACTTGCATCAAAGTAATACAAATTGGGCTAATTCAAAGATAAATGAATCGAATTAAAAGAAAATGAAATGGATCAAAAGAATTGGGCTAGAAATAACATAGATCCAATCAGAAATCGTGATAAGAAAGAAATTCAAAGAAAAATATACACTATTTAGAAAATTCAGAGAGACTCACCAAAGATTTCGATCCTTGAATCGTTACACATAAATGTTGTCAAATCGGGAACCGTTCCATGAAGTGATCGCTTGAATCTTCATGGTTTGACTCTGATACCACTTGTTACGACATGAAGTTTTGATTTGACATTGCGAAAATATAGAAGTGCATAATCGAAAAGAACGAATTAACGTTTAAGCATAATTGTATAGATAAAATGGAGTAGAACAAAATTTGTAGTAGCATGTGCTTGCTCCTAGAATACTCTTTCTCAAACTAATCTTCTCATCTATATAGAATGGGAGTTCTCTCCAGCTATAATGAATACTGAACTAGTACATATAGGGAAGCTCAACCCATAAGTCATAAGGCTTTAATTCCATAAATGTCATAAAAGGGGTGAAACCTTTAAGTCATTATCACATGTAGAGCTTTGCACCCCAACATTTATGCCTATAATCATCCCCATTTACATGCTCATTTTAAGAACGACCATGATTCAATGTCATATGTAGTAAATTGCAAATTTGGTTACTTCGAACACCAGAAGACCCATTGCCACCATAACGATTTTCTTCGGGAAATCATTGATTACCATTTTATATAACATTATTAACAAGAAATAATTGTAATGTTTAGGATGCATACTACTAAGAAGACTAAGAAAATATTTGACATCACTAACGTCAAGAAGCTATATAACTCTATTTGATCAAAGACATTGAAAATATAGATATATTTGATTAGTGTTTAACCTGAACTTGGAAGCAACTAACATAATCAACCCACTGAAGTTGATATGACTGCTTATATCCACACCAAAACATGCGTAGTCTGCAATAATATACTACATAGACCCCTCAATTCCCTACCAGTGTCCTCCACTAGAAACTGATAAACGAAGAAAATCCTTATACGGACTTATTTTTTTAGTATCCGAAACAAAGACAAATGTATATGATGTTTATGGGGTAACAAAGAACAAGGAAAAATAACCTAAATTTATCTGTACAAAACAACTGTTGGGGATGACCCTGCATTCCAAAGTTATGTCCGAAATATGTTTTTCCTGTCCAGAACGTACATATGCTAGATTTCGTACTAGAATCTTAATAACCACCACCAACTCTAGTATGGACATATGTCCGAAATATGTTTTTCTTGCTTATACAGACTTATATTTTGGTTTCATGGTCCTTTTGGCATAATTTGTATGTAGGAATGGTTCCTCAATAAATTAAAATTACTTTAATACACTTGGGTATTTATTTTCTGTTTTTGTTTCATTTTTTTAAAATCTAATTTCATATTTAATAAGAGGGGACCCACCCCTCTTAACCCTACTTCTTTCTTTCTTTCTCTCTCTCTCTCTCTCTCTCTCTGTCACAACTAGCATTTTAGGCTAGAAAATTTTGTCTTCATGTACTCAACTCTTGTGTAACTTGTAATCTAAGTTGATGTTATGTACTAATGCTCATTCCAAAAACAACTATTTGAATCGAAACCCACTTGTGAAGTTCATAACCTAATTCAATACATCTCATATACTCAACTGTGGGTTTGTAACCCTAATGTCCCGGTTCAAACTCAGAATGGACCAGGATCCTCTTATTGGGCCTAAGGGGCCAGTAAACTCTCAATTTGGTTATTTTGGGCCAAGGAACCCTATTTGGGCTCTAATTGGACCTACATTCATCAAACAATAGCATTTGAGCTATATTGGGCCTAAAATGTCTTACTTGGTTTCTTGGGCTTTATTGGGCCGTAAACCCTTGTATAGGCCCAATGGGCCAAAAATTTCCCTATTAGATCCTATAAATTTCGAATATATTCAATAGTGGCCCAAATAATTCTTTTCTTTTCCTCTTTACTCCATTTTCGGTTATATATACTTATATATAGAAAAACACAATTGAACAAAACTTTGACACCTCGCTTTTCTTTGTTGGATTTCTAAGCTAATTACACCACGAATATCTAGAATTAGTCCCTAATCCTCCATGCAATAACCACTTCACTCTTTTCTTTCTTCTTCTTCTATCTCTCGGCCACACTAACCCCATCACCACCTTCATATTTCCATTCTCAACTCACTAGAAATCCTCTCTAGAACTCTCAAGAAATCCTTCCATTTTCCTCTCCAAATTCGTGAGTGTTAGTGTGGGAATCCAAGAATAATTCAACAAATCCATCCATTCTTGTTAAGTTACTTCTCATCAAGATGTTGAACTACATGTTTATGAATAAACTCACTTCTCTTACACTCCATTTCATGATCTATGTTCCTTAGAAACCTCATAAGCTCAATATCTACTCAAGAAAGCTTGCTAGGGCCGAAATCTCTCTCATTCTTCATCCAAAAATCGAACCCATCAAACCAATGTGAGTTCATACCCCTTATTTTTGGTTTTTACTATGTTTTGGGGGAGAATACAAGTTGTTTTGTGTAGATCTATGTGTATATGCATGATTATGTGTGTTTTTCATGATATATGTTGTGATTATGTGTTATAAACCTCATAAACTCGAAAATATGCTAAAATATGATGATATTTGTAGAACATAACACCCGATACAACTTATTATGAAAAGAAAAGGTTTAAAACATTTCAAGGTTGATTTAAAACTAAAAAATCGCATAAGAGGGCCCAAAATGACAAAATAATCATAAAGTGAAGTTATTATATAACTCACAGTTTTAAAGGGACCAAAAAGGATTTATGTTGAATAAATATGGATCTTTATGGTATTTATGATTTTAAAAGGGCTAAAAGTGTAAATTTTCACAAATGGGCCTCATATTGGGCTTTCACGGTTTATGGGCTAAAATTGTAAACTTTTGGACTTTTGTGGGCTTTAGTGTCATTTTAAACAAAGTTGAGCCAAAAATGTTATTTTTCGGTTATAAGGGCTGAAAATGATAATTTTATCAAACTTGGGCCAAAAAGGATAAATCCTATGGTTTTGGGCCGAAAATGTAAAACTTTATACACCTGGGCCGAAAATGATATTTTTGACAAAAGTTGGTTAAAAATGTTATTTTATTTGAAACTAGCCTTAAATGTAAACTTTTGGTCTTAAGGGACCTAAAAAGTAAATTTTACCAAAAACATGCATAAATTGTAAATTTTTAGTCTAATGGACCAAAAATGTCAATATTAAAAAAAGTGGGCCTTTTTATGTCATTTTGGAAAACGATTGAACAAGGACGAACATTACAATAATAAACAAATCAAATACGTTAAACTCACTTTTATTGGGCCTGGAATATACATTATATGCTTAGTGGGCCTTAGTTGTCCTTTTACATGCTTATTGGGCCTATAATATATATTATATGCTTAGTGGGCCTTAGTTGTCCTTTTGCATGCTTATGGGCCTGGAATATACATTACATGCTTAATGGGCATTAGTTGTCTTTTTGCATGCTTATTGGGTCTGGAATATACATTAAATGCTTAATGGGCCTTAGTTGTCCTTTTGCATGCTTATTGGCCCTGGAATATACAGGCCTTAGTTGTCCTTTTGCATGCTTATTGGGTTTGGAATATACATTACATGCTTAATGGGCCTTAGTTGTCCTTTTACATGCTTGTTGGGCCTCATACATTCACGCACATATTCGTTTGACTTTGTAATCTTAAAACATACACGGAAACAATACACACTATGCAATTCAATATTCACGTAAATTCCGTTAAGGATCTTGTGAGACACTTCGTTTGACACCTATCGAGTGTACAACCGTAGCTTGTAGTTATAACCAGAGTCTCCTGGAGGGAGAGCGGGAGTTTGTGTATATATCTATACGGGGGTGACACCCCACACCTGGGTTGTTCGCTACAGTTAGACTAAGCCAATCTAGGGTGACAAACCTTACCTTAAACAAGTCGACATCTGTAAAACGTCATGGCAGGCGGATCAATCATTATCAAGTATGGTTATAACGACTCACATAGAGAAATTAACTCCACTATAAAATTTACGAAATACATTTATAGTTGGTAACACGGTAACATACATGCACCGGTACTCGGTCTTAGGGTATTTAGACTACAACGTTTTATAAACAGACAATATCGGATTGTCTGGGATCATTCACTTCATACATTAACACACATGCATTAATACCAGATTGGACACAGACATTTCAAATCGTTTTTCATAAAATATCGGATTTTTTGGTGTTTACAAAGTAATACAAAGCATATTACTCAAACATGCTTATGAACTCACCAGCATTATATGTGTTGACGTTTTCAAATTAACTTTTATTCTCAGGGAATCGTTAAGCAGAAAGGTCAACAGGAACATATGGAAATTGAAATATTTTGTATCATCATACATTAACTATTTGGGCATGTAATATTTAGTACAATACTTGATGTAAACAATGACGGTTGTATTTTGAATGTATGATGATGGTGTTTGTCATGTTTCATTTATATTCACTGTGATGATACTACAAGAATGAAGTCACCCAACCCCCAGACGTTTCCGCCGTCTCGTTCGGGGGTGTGACACTCTCATACACACACATACACACAAACAAACACACACTTAAGAACACCCCAACTGCCACCACCATCTGCCAGCACCACCACCAGACGCCACCGATCTGTTCATACATCGGGGAAAGAGCGACGATGACTTCGTTCTGCATCATAGCTTTGGTGGAAGGAAGGGACATTGGTGATGATGAAAAAGTCGACATAGGTCTCCTATCAACATTGTTTGCCATCTATCATCGTCCGCATGCTACCACCATAGGCCACTAACCACCTCTATCTCCCCTAACCATACCTCCAAATCCCCTTCTTTAATTCGATGAAACCTCTCCTTCTCATATCTGAAAACCCAGATCTCATTAGTTTCAGAACAAGTGGTGGCGATGAAGGGTTTCTATAAACCGATAAAATCCATAAATTAGAGCACTGGTTGTCTGATTGAAGTCAACAAAAGGGTAAAACAAGTTGTTGCGGTTCAGATTGACTGATCGCTGACAGCAACAACCTGAAGGGAATAAAGTAGTAGGAACAACAGGTAATCAGGTGTGCTTGGTTGCTGTTCCGATTAACAGAAAATAGAGGAAGGAGAGGCTGATGCCTCTTGTTGTTCATCGAAAAAACACCACACCTCTAGTGTATTCTTGGCAGAAAAATAGAGAAGAAAGGGAGAGTGGAGGAGCGGCGATCTAGGGGTGTTTGGGTGGTGTTACTCAACAGGAGGAGGGGCTATTGCCTCCTCTTTGGCCGGAAAAGCTGCCTCCGATGGAGGCTTCCTCCATACACAATACGAGAGAGAGGCTATGTGGGCCCTTTCTTATATTTTTAGTTATTAAATAATTAAAACAAATATTAAAAATGTAAAAATAAAAATAAAAGGGTATAATAGTCATTTTAATTTTCAGAGGGACCAAAACTACATATAAACTAGACCAAAATGACCATGAAACCAAAAAAAAATCAAAGTTTAAACTAAATCTTGAAAAAATACATACCACATGGACCATTTTTACATTTTTTTCTCTAAATTTTATAAAATTTAGCTATTTTTTTTCAAATACTTAATTTATAGGTGTTAGATCACTTAATTTCCCAAAATATAAACATATTGCTAGGGGGGAGCATGGTGCGGTTCGATGCGGTTTTTGGCCAAAACCGAACCGAAAACTGCAACTTCGGTTTTTTGAAGTTTAGAAACCGCACCGTTCGGTTTTTATGCGGTTCGGTTTTTGCAATTTTTTTTCAGTTTTTTGCGGTTCGGTTTTTTCTTTGCGGTTTTTTGTCAATTTTTTATTTGGTTTTTGTTTTGCCTTTTTACTAAAACTTAGGTAACTCAATGAGTTACTTTGACTCGGATAAGAATTGTTAATCACTTTTTGAGAAACTTTATGTAGAGATGAGGAGCGCCAAAATTTTCATCCCCAATAATGTGCGACTCCTCAAAGATGTGGGTTAAAAGCCATAGAGTTGACTCTCTTATATGAAATGTGAGAATGGTGAAGGTTTTATTTCAAAAGCGATGAGGGATACTCTTATAAGGCTGACAAAATTAAAGCCCAAATGTTATATTGGAGATGAACTGATATCACCACCTCTTGGTTTGAAATCAAATAACATAACCACTCATCCAACATGTTTCTAATGCTCGAATATAATACGAATTAAATATAATATTTGTTTCACAGGTACATACGATAATATCAATTAATGTATTCATAAAAAATGATACTAAGTACTCTTAATATTAAATGTTAAAAAATATAACAAACATTATTTGTTCTTGTAAATATCACTACATGTATGCTTACAAATATACAATCATCACCTTATAAGAGAGATATTTATATTTATAGAAATTTTAATTGTTATGAGTTCTTCGTTCTTACAAATATCAATTAATATATATATATATATATATATATATATATATATATATATATATATATATATATATATATATATATATCGGTTCAAATGTTTCTACTTGTGTGCATGTAGGATTGATTCTAAACCAATCATTTTAGGCCCCTTTTTTTTTGACTGGGACCGAGTCAGTGATTTGGGTTGACTCGGTCAGACTTTGTAATATAGCTGACTAGAAAAATTACACTCATACCCTCTATTTGATTTCTTCCCATCATGACCTAAAAGAGATACCAACAAGGAAAATTGGCCGCCAATATCGACAACTCTTCGTCGTATCTCCATTGCTGATGTCCCTTCCTCAGTCCGACTATAGGCCAGAAAGTCTATCCCTCCGTACGAGCAAGCATCGATTTCTGCATCAATAGTTCCGATTCTGATCAGGTAAGCATCGATTTATCTTTCCTCGTCTCATAAATACTTCCGATTTCTGCCATCATCGACTAGCATGCATCGATTTCTGCATCAATAGTTCCGATTTCTGCCATTATTTCTCTAAAAGTTTCGATTTTTACTTCTTGATTTTTGCTATTTCGATTGTTGTTGTTTCGATTTTTGCATCTATTTTGCTGTTGAGAATAGATAAAAGTTTTGAATTTTCAAATGATTTGTTCCAAGTAATTTGTTGTTCACTTCACGGTATGATATTGAATGTGTCTTTGTTGATGTTATTCATACCTGAACACATACATATATTTGTTCAAGTGATTAACAGAGATGCCTTTGTTAATGCCTTTGCTGATGTTATTCATACCTGAACACATACATATTATCTACTGTCTGCAAATCAATAATATGAGGGTAAAAATGTCATTCTACTTACTGATGAACATATTGTATTTCATTGATTGCAGGGTTTGAAATCACAAAAGAGCAGTGATTTGAAGTATGATATATGTGATGAGTTTTGGTCATAAGACATCCTATGTGCTCATACAAACCCTAAAGCTTGGATCTAGGTTTCTCTATTGTACATACTTTGAATCCAAGACTTTGAACCCTAATTCTAGCATATGGAAATCAGAATCCACATGTAATTAGGTTTAAGAACATACCTTGATTGTTATATAGCAATAACAATCCAATTCCTCCTTGAATTGACCTTGGAAAGCTGAGAGGCACAAGTGTCACTCCTCTAATGGCTTACAAACACCATAAGCAAGTGGAGAAGGTATAAAGAGAGAGGAGAGGTGTTAGAATTCGTCCTTAGGACTTCTAGGGAAGGGTTAGACGAATTCCTAAGCCCTAGGGGGTTTATATAGGTGTAAAGATTAAGGTTTTAGTCCTTATCCTTATCTAGTTGAATTCTAAGGGATTTACACCTCAAATTCGTTCACCATATATATAAGATAATCCTTACCTTATTTTGTAACTATCACATAATTACAATTCAGCCCCTCTAGTTTAATTAATTACACTTGATCACAAAATTAATTCTTAATTAATTATTGACCAATATTAATTAAACAAATATGATTTCTCCTTTAATATATCATTCTTATAACATATTAATAAATCATAATAACCTCTCTCTCTTTATTTATTTCTCCAATCAAGTTGCTTTGATGAAGGCAACCCAAAAGGACCATGCACCATCGGGTCAAGTACATACCAAAATAGTTATGGACTTAGACACTAATCCAACAGTCTCCCACTTGGATAAGTCTAACAACTATTCTGCGTATGACTTCGGATCCCGATCTGCAATCATAGCTTTCCAAAGCCGCTGTCAACTCTGATCATATCAGATACGCGTGTCCTTAGATAAGGGATCATATATTCCTCCATTCTAGATATCATATGAGATATGATTTCAAATCATTCTCTTTGTACTATATCTCGATTCCCGATTTATGACGACTGACTAATTGAACAAATCAAATTAGCCCTAGCCCGGCCGAGCATTTACGTTTGTCATCACTAAATCATCGAAGGGCCCAAAGATATCGCTTTTATCCTACTTTGAATAAAAAGGAACGGATAAACTTTGATACAATGCTCGCTTGCACTCACGCACCGAATCACACACACCAATATGTTTTATAACACCAAGTTACTAGTGCGTTTACATATTATCAATGTGCAACCGATTCGCAAGATACAACTCACACATCTCGGTTTCAATAATATAAGATGTTATCGTCTCACCAATCACTCGTGATACAATTCATGAAGTGATCCAAGTGAGCGTGGGTTTAATCCAATGCTCAAATCATATTCGTAAGCACTCATGAACGTTGCAGCAAACATTTGCTTATGTCTAATACTTTTCTAGACAATCCACACACCAATTCACGACAATCTTCATTCATATCTACTTCCAACATATGAACGACTGTGGCCCGTTTGAATAATTCAATTATTCTTAATAAACTCAATTATTCTGAAGTCAAAACATGCAAATGTGAAACACAAGAATAATACTAATCCCATATGGCATCAACCCTTTGAGCATAAATAAAACACCTTTTATTTATCACCATATTGATTACTCATTATTTGTAGTTCCGGGTAATCAACTTCTTACTTGAATTACAACACTTGTCCCATGCTCCTAGCATGCACACAATGTTTACCTATGGTTCTTACTTTGTGAAATAGATCATATTGAACACATTTCCAATCATTCTCATTTCTCAACTCCAAATCCTTTTTCCATAAGTTAAAGAATATCAAATTCTTGCTACTTATAGAATATGCTAGATTCTAACATTCTATGCAACTTATTCTTTCGTAATGTCACTGCACCAAAGTCACAAAGACTATTGCCAATGATATTACAAAGTCCTCTAATGGAGATTGTTACAAGACAATTCCATAGACGTGATGTCTCTCACTCAAAGTACATTCTTTGAACATCCTTTTGCATAGAAGTTTCTAATCTAATCATAGATTTCTCAATATTCAATTCCCAATATGGACACACTTCCATATGTTCCATATGACAACTCATTCTTAATAGAATCTTATCTATTCGTAATGATGTCGATATGGTCCATCCAATATGGAAACATTTCCATATTTTTCAATACTATACTTCCAACTACTCACAAGCGACCAATCCTCGTCGAACTTGGATTGTCCTTTGATAGTTGTTTAATTATTTTAGTCAAAACCAATTCTAGTCCCTTTTCCCTCTAAATGCGCTCGACATTTGGAAAATTTTAGAATGGTCAAACATTAAAGCATTTGCAATCGATCCTATACCCGAAGCGTATGGGACACGACACATAATGTTTTATTTGCTATGTTCTCAAAATTCGAATTGTGAAGAGGGATGCCGTAATCATAATCGAAATTTTAAGAACACACTTTGTACCTTTGACTAAATTTTATTAACATTTCTCAACCTAAACCTTTAGATTTGAAATGAAGCATAATATTCTCTCCCTTAATTATAGCAAAACAACCTTTAACTATTGCGACTTTGCAAAGTATGACTCATGTTTTCTATAATTAATATTGCTAACCTTGCAATACTTGCCTTAATCATCATACAATCATAACATTTATGCTCCCACTATCATGATGATTATTATAAAACATAACACTTATGCTCCCACTAGCTTCGACATGTATTCATAAACATCTTAACTTCCAGAAAAACAATACTTATTGAATTTCTTAAGTTTATGTTTCTAATACTTAATGCTTTGATAATCTTTTATCAAGGCTTTTTGAACTTATACACCTTTGCCTTCAATAGTTCAATTGCCAAACCTCACAATTCAAATTATGGAGAGGGATACCGTAACCATGATTCAATTTGAGAATGCAATTTTATAGTTACTATCTTCTTAAATCTTTCTTAGTGAAAGCATTTCCTCACAATCATTTTCATGAAGGAGGAAATCTTATGACACTTAGATTTGAGCGGTGTATGTGTTCTTATCCATGTGAATTTGTTAAAACCAAAGTTTACGACAAATTCAAACTCATATGGACCGAACTTTCTTAATCTTGATTTCTTGCCTTTATGGTAGCACAGCTGCCCACCATGTCTTCCAAGTAGTTAAGCAACTCACCCTTTCCTATTAATGTACCTTTCATCGATTGAGGTGATTTTCCATTTATGCGTTCAAAATGAGAACTCATAGAACTAACATGCATAATTAACTCGATTGGATTGGCATAGAAACCAAAATAATGTCATCACGATAGGTAGTAAACCTTAACTCGTGTGCTAGTGATGATCGATAAGGTTTATTTGATTTGTTCTTGAAACTTTTCAAGACTATAAAAACTCCCACTGACTCCTTGACATATACGATTCTCTTGTCAAAACATTTCTTGACAAACAAATATTCAAGAGTTAGTGTAGCTTTTAATCAAAACACTTCATAAATTGGTACTAGTTGGTCTTTGTCTTATCCAAGACATCACAACTTACCACATTTAATGAATGTTATAAACCTTTAATACTTTTCACTCATTGTCACAATCTTAACTTTAAGACTTGTTTTGGAACGAAGTATGATTGTCTTCTTGATTTAACCATTTCTTCAATTCTTGATTCCTCTTCTTGGACATACAATTGTACCAATACTCACTTAGATTATCAATTGAGATATGGTTCTTAATCATTAAGACCTATCATAAAGCAAAAAAGGTACTCTCCCTTCTTATTTGAATGGATAAACTTTTATTTCTCTGCCTACTTGATTCTTGTTATTCGTTCTACTATTGATTTAAACTTTTTCAATCAATTCAGAATTACACTTAATCTTATAAGTATAATCATATTTACTAAACCTTTAGAAAATCATGATGAATATCTCGTTACTCTTATCGTGGACATTGATCAACACACAACTTTGTGTACTCGATCTCCTAGTCCTTCACTTGACACTTTGTCAATGAATTAGTCTAATTTCCAAATACGAAATTTCTCATTCATCGTGCATCCAAGTTGCATGATTCCAAATTTCTGTCCAATTGAAACTTGGGCGATGAGAAAACTCTCCCTATTTGGTAAATTCTCGACTTTTCCATAAACACCATAAATAAGAATCATATCCATTTGTTGTAGAAATATGCAAACACCAATTTTCATAACGATTTCATTGCAAGGAAATAAACAAATAAATAAATAAGTCAAACGAAAATTTATTTTATTTATAAAAGCAGCGGAAAACATATGTCCTTACAATGCAAAATCCATTGAAAACTATGTATTTCAAAAGAAAATTTTCTAACAACTCTATCATAACTATCTAAGATCAAAATCTAATCTTCAAGTCCATGCGATCAAGATCCATTCCTTGTGATTAGATTCATCTTGCTCTTTCACCAAGCTTCCTTTCTTTTCACCGATCCTGTAAAACATTGAAATGCAATCTTATTACATTATGTATTAAGAATTAATGAATAGGAACTTAATGGAGTTAGATAGTGGATTTTACCTAAAGCGCAGCCATACTCTTTGACTCTCCCATCTTCTGGACTCTTCAGGCTCTTTGGGCAGACTTGTATCCAACGCCCTTTCTTTTGGCAGCAAACGCAGGTCGGTTCACCTAGAACCTCCTCGGAAGTATGGTCGGTTGACTCTCCCAACAAATACGCTCCATTGCTTTGCCAAATCATTTCTGATTCAGCAGCAATGAGCATGTAAGTTAGGTCAATGAGGTTGTCGTCATGATCCATCATATAATACTTTCTTTTGAACTCATTATATGATTCTGGAAGTGACTGCAAAACCCAATTCACAGCCAACTCATTCGGGAATGACACACCCAACATTATCAACCTATCAATGTGTGATTTCATTCCTAGAACGTGGACACACACAGGTTTACCATCTTCATGTTTCATTTCCAATAGGGCTTTAGTGATATTGAACCTTTCAATTCTTCGATCTTGTGGGTTGGGGAGAACAATAGGAGGAGGAGGAGGAAGTGAAGCATGATTTCTCGTTCCTCGATTGAATCGTGGAATACCATCTTCATGTGGAATGCTTGTTCCACGGGATTTGGGAAGACCATAGTTGTCGAACTTTGACATCTACAAAACGGGAAAAAAAACAAATTCAAATTAGTTGATTGATTGAGTCCTTAGTAAATCACCCAAATGAAATACTAAGGCTAGGACCCAACACAATATTCTACAACTCGGGAGAGGGATGCCATAACTCAAATTGCAGAACATTTGAAGGTAAATGAATGACGATTCACTAATTTCCACCATGAAAAACGAAAAAGAAATTTAAGTTTTAAATCTATGAAAACTCCTAGATCCTTTGAGATTCATTGAACTTTCAATGGCATGTTTAAATCTCGATATGCCCCTCTTGTTTGTGACTGGGATGCCGAGGATCACAAAGCGGGTGTGAATAACCATGCAAACTTACATGGTGCCCTCACATGTTACAGTCACCTATTCGATGTGCCGGTAAACCACACACGCTCCATCGAACTATGACAAACATTGAGTCACCCTTTGCTACCTTTGCTTAGACCCATTTAGTGTACCGGTTAACCACACACGCTCCACTAACGTCTTCGCAAGGGCACAAAGTGTAATTTCATGGAATTGCATCAATTCACTTTTGCCTAAGTAACTAAGATTGGGAATTTTATGAAAACATTTAGTTACTATTATACTTCATTATACTTATAATGGAAGGTTTTGTCCCATCCTACCCGTTTGGCTAACGACCCTCCACTAGTCAAGAGTGCGGTGGGTAAGAGTGGATACCCATTCAATCGCCATTTTATAGGCAATTTCCTTAAACACCCCTTATAGACTAGCTTCGTGAATGAGGCCTACTAACGGTAAGACTGACTTTTACTCATACATATATATAATGTTAGACTTTTAATGTTATATATAGTATAGAGTGTATTTTATACTTTCAAAATACTAGGTGGTTTAATTTAACAATTATACTTTTAATTCAATTAAATTGTAAACCTAAACTTTTATGGATTTATTAAACTTCTTTTAATTATACACCTTAATTAATTAACAAAACCATAAGGGTGTGATTTGAACTTTTTCAAAACTATACTAGGGTTTTAGAATTTAACATTCCTAATTAAACTTTTAATCAACTTTTAAATTCCAAAACTTGAGGGCAAGTTTTGAAACATTTCAAACCATAAGGGTTTAGAATTTAAATATGCATCAAAATTATACTATTTAATCAAAATTTAAATTTAAAACTTGAGGGCAAGTTTTGAAACCTTTTTCAAAACATTAGGGTTTCAACTATTTAAATTTCAAAACAACAAAACTTTTGGGGTTCAAATTTAAACTATAAAACCTAAAGGGCCAAATATGAAACTTTTCACAACAACAAGGATCAAATAACAAATAATTCAAATTAACATTTAATCACATAATTATCCATATTTGATGATTTCTTGCAAAATAATTTATCAATTTACTTAAAATAATTAATCAATTATCTTATAAGGAAACGATTATCTTATTAATTGATAAATATCTTCAATTAGATTAAAAACATAGTCAAATATATCATATAATCGGATTAATATTAATCTAACATGATAAGGTAATTATCCCAATGCAAAAACAGTAAGAAATCCCGAGATAAACACTATCTGACGCACCGACTCGCCGAGTCACCCTCTGGAACTCGCCGAGTAGGGCTGACTCGCCGAGTCAGGTCGAACAGTGAGGCCAAAACACGATTTTCAGTTACATCAAGCATCAATACAATAGAAACCAATCATGGCTCTGATACCACTGATGAGTTTTGGTCATAAGACATCCTATGTGCTCATACAAACCCTAAAGCTTGGATTTAGGTTTCTCTATTGTACATACTTTGAATCCAAGACTTTGAACCCTAATTCTAGCATATGGAAATCAGAATCCACATGTAATTAGGTTTAAGAACATACCTTGATTGTTATATAGCAATAACAATCCAATTCCTCCTTGAATTGACCTTGGAAAGCTGAGAGGCACAAGTGTCACTCCTCTAATGGCTTACAAACACCATAAGCAAGTGGAGAAGGTATAAAGAGAGAGGAGAGGTGTTAGAATTCGTCCTTAGGAATTCTAGGGAAGGGTTAGACGAATTCCTAAGCCCTAGGGGGTTTATATAGGTGTAAAGATTAAGGTTTTAGTCCTTATCCTTATCTAGTTGAATTCTAAGGGATTTACACCTCAAATTCGTTCACCATATATATAAGATAATCCTTACCTTATTTTGTAACTATCACATAATTACAATTCAGCCCCTCTAGTTTAATTAATTACACTTGATCACAAAATTAATTCTTAATTAATTATTGACCAATATTAATTAAACAAATATGATTTCTCCTTTAATATATCATTCTTATAACATATTAATAAATCATAATAACCTCTCTCTCTTTATTTATTTCTCCAATCAAGTTGCTTTGATGAAGGCAACCCAAAAGGACCATGCACCATCGGGTCAAGTACATACCAAAATAGTTATGGACTTAGACACTAATCCAACAATATGTGGATGGGTTATTCTTGTTATATCAGGTTCAATGATATAATAAGCTCATTTAGGCCAAGTATGGTGGTTTTAACTTATAAACAGATATGAGATTTGATTTTGAGATGAGTGACACAATATTCAATCAAGAAATCAATTTGGCAGAATTTATTTGTATTTCTAGTATGTTTTATAGACTCAAGATGATGGTATTGCTTTGTGAGATGTAAACTTGTGATGTTTGGTTATATTATTTGGTGTGGATTTATTATTATTATTATTATTATTATTATTATTATTATTATTATTATATTGCATAAAAATGAATAACGCAGGGTAAAATGGTCATTTTGTATCAGTCAACACGTTTAGTCAGATGTACAATCAAACAACATGATTTCTTACTCAGTCAGAATTTCTTACTCAGACAGATATTTTTGAATCAGCACTTTCTCATTCAGTAACTATCAAACGGGTTATTAGTTATTTTAAGAAAATAATTAATAATTATTAAATGCTCAATCTTTAATTAATACTCATAATATATCTTCAACATGTAATATGCATTAATTACTTATTTAAAGTAACTAAAATGATTGATCCAAAATCAATCCTACATGTATACACTAGATAGTTAGAACACAATAATCTAACTATATATATATATATATATATATATATATATATATATATATATATATATATATATATATATATATATATTCGGTGCGGTTCGGTTTTTTTGTGGTTTTTGCAAAACTAGAAACTGCACCGCATCGAACATATTCGGTTTTTGCAAAACTAAAAACCGCACCGTCGAGTGTTCGCGCGTGTTTATACGGTTTTTGCAAAACTAAAAACCGCATCGAACATATTCGGTTTCTGTTTATACGGTTTTTTCGGTTTGCTGTTGGATTTTTGCTCACCCCTATTTATTAGTGTTATAGTTTATTAACAAAGCACGAATAAACATCAAGAAAAGATAAAGCACTGCCTATCAGCGTATGGGTGTTGAGTGTTCGCGCGTGTTTTGGACTCGGGAAAGCAAAATGGCGGGAAGGTTGTAGCCTTAAGGGGATTTCAGGGTCCAATACTCCATTTCAACCACAAATGGGCGGCGGAAGTGCGTCTATGGAGACCGGAACCATCAATCTAGCCGGCGTCGCAGTCGATCTCACCGATCAGATCCATCAGCTGCCTAGCTGCATCAAGTACGACGGACCAGCCCCTGTTTCTAGCTACTTCAAACCCAAATCCACCGGTAAATACCTTTTATATCCATCCCATTCATTGATTATGTGTCGAAATTGATTCCAAAATTAGGTTTTGAATTTGTATTTTGTTTACGATTCTGAAAGGGATCGAGGTTGATGGTCTTAATGTGAAAGAAGCTTGCTTCAGGGGAAGAAAGTTGCAAGGCACAACCTTTCCTCTTCCTGATGGTTATTCAGGTACAGATCTAAATCCTTACTTATCTTTCCTTTTTAAATGATTATATTCAGTCATGTTCTTGAAATTTAACTTTGCCTTACAATGATTTATATAAGTCGTCGAGAATCTTTTTCTGGAAATTTAAAAGCTTTTGTGTCTCTTGAAATTAGGCGTCGTCAAACTTGTTTTAACCATAAAAATATTGCAGGATTTGTGATAGGAAAAATGAAAGCATCAGGGAAGAGAAAAACTTCTTCTAATGGCGATGCAGAGATGACAACTTCTTGGCAGATGAATGCAAAGTTTGAAAACATAACTTTATGGAATCACGATAATCGTCCATCAAAAGAAGATGCTTTTTTGCGTGCTTTTCATTGGCTTGATGTTGCAAAAGCAGTAAGTTTTTCCTTTCCATATATTGGTCAAGAATCTTTTAAAAACTATATTTTATAAGTTATAAAAACTTAATTTTGCATTTCAATTAAAAAAAGATCAATCTTTTCAAGAACGAAACTTCTTTTTTTAGGGCTCAATCGGATAAAAGTTATAATTTTTAGCCTCTCACCCAAAAAAAGGTTGGACATGGACTCGCTATAGATCTGTGTTGTTCAAAAGACACAAATGCCCTTATCCTTATCTTGATGTCAAATCTTTTAGCAATCCTCCAAGAAAAGTAGATCAGGCTATGTTGCAAGGGTGTTTATGTCTTTTGCACATATGTCTGGATTGGATTTGGTACGTTTATTTTTACTCTTACATGATCTTTTTTTGCAGTTGCATAAACCGGTGACAAGTGAAGATATGGAGTTAAAATCTAACCTTGGAGCTACTGTAACAGACTGAGCTAAAAGACAATCTTCTATATGTACTTTTTTTTACTGAGTTCACTAGTTAAATTAAAACTTTGTATTGTAGCATTGTATTTTAATTTGTTGTTACTATAACATTGTATTTGTTTTTTAAATTATATTCTTATTAGTGCATTGTAATTTGGAAAATTTACCTAGTATAGCAATTTGGCAACAGGTTTAAAAGATAGCAGTACAGCTATTGCTAAGGCTGAATGAGGGGTAAATGAGTAATTGCACATATCCAGATAAAACAAAAAAGATTAAATATAAGAAATAGTATTGTGCTTTTGTATATTTATTTAAAATCAAATGGGATCCGGTTCTTAAAGTAGCTAAGTTCAGAAGGCAACATTGGCTATGAATCTACTTTAACAACGAATAACCTAAAAAAACAATTAACATGTTTTTATTCCTTTAATTTCAAATACAAAGTTGATATTAAATTGATTCTTTTGAAATAGTTTTTGAATGTTAACATCATTCATGCTTTGACCATGAAAACCATATCCCATTTTAATCTTGTTCATTTCTTCTAATGATATCATGATGTTTATCATATATCTTCAGAGTACATTAGGTCAGTATATGATTAGATGACACTTCGCTAAACATTTTCATTAGGGACTAAAGTATGGTTCTATAATTTGATTATATTTACATTGCACAAAACCTAAGTTTGTCGTGGCTCATCAAAAATTTATTAAAGGGGAAATGACTTGATAGGGTAAAATATTTTTTGAAATGTACATATTTAGTTTTTTTTTTTTTTTAAATTAAACCATTATACCAGATTTTTTGTAATTATGCAATCCTTTTGACCGACTATATCCGATATACCGGTCATATATGAGTTTTCTTTTATTTTTTTGAAATGAAATAACCAAGTGGCATCTACATGTCACCTTACATGGATATTGTTAAATTACACCATATTTTGATGACAATTAGGGACTTAGGGCTCATTTAATTAGTCATTCCTCCATTCACTCAGCCGATAATCCTTCAAACTTCTTGACTCACAGTCACCATCAACAATGGCAAAAGATGTATATACAATCGTTGATGTACACTATAAAGGGATGTTTACACCTACCCCATTGATGTATTTTGATGGAGTAAAAGCCTCTATACCATACACGGTTGTGAACAAGATTAGGGGTGTTCGTTTGGATGGATCGATTTGATCCGATCCAATCAAGTGAATCCAAATTGATTTCGGTTTTCAAAACATGGATCAGAATAGTCCAAACTAAGTTCAAATCCGATCCGATCCAATCCAATTACAATTCGGTTGGATTGGTTTTTATAATTCAGTTTTCAAGAACCGAAACATTTTAATATGACATATAATTATAATATTATCCAACTTTACACAAGAAACAAAAACAAATTATTTAGTTGTTATTCGAAATTTATAAACAACTAATAAGAAGATATATTATAGTTAAATATTTTATAGATAGAAATCTTTTAAGAGAAAATGCATATTAATATTATTTTATCGGGTGAAACATTTTTGAACCTATCGAAAAAATAAATTTCAAAATTAATGAATAACTATAGATATTTATTATAATAGATAAATAATAAATGTTTATTCGGTTTTTTTGGACTATTCGATTCATATTTTATAAACCAAAACCAATCCGAAATCCAAAATGATAATTCGGTTTTGTTGAAAACCAATCCAAAAATCCGAATATCCGAACCAAATTGTCCAATTGGATAATTCGGTTTTATCCGAACAGTGAACAACCCTAAACAAGATGAACTTCCCTGATTTCATCTCCTTTCTTGAAAAGCTTACTAACGGAAGATGCAGAGATGTGTATTACTGTCCACATGAAGTGAGTTTGTCTTAAGGATTACATGTTATTCAGAATGACTGCGATTTTAACGAGTTTCTTGAAGATACCAATGAAAAGAAGAGATTGGATATGTATGTGGATCATCATCATGAACCTTTGTTTGATTGGATTCAGGAAGAAGAATTACACAACAAGTCTATTACATCAACATCCCCTAAAACCTCCAAAAGCATATCTTCAACCCGAAAACATAACCTTAACAATGACCAACATAATCAGTACACAAACCATAACCTTCAACTGTTTAACTTCTTCTCTAACAGATGTCACATCTTCTAAAACTTGTATAAGATAATCTGCAACATCTGAAAGAGTATCTTCTGCAATGGGCTTCATATTCTCAGGTTCTTCATCAATCCATTCCCAAACTTTACACTTTTCCCCTAGTTTCTGTAGTAATAAAATCAACAACATAGAAGGTAAGAAGAAGAAAATTGATGCGATTTGAGAAATAAAATCAATTTAGGTATTTACCAATGAGTTAGGGCACATTCGGAAGTTCTTTCCAGGGTTATCTTTGGTCTTGGAGGTACGAATTCTTGTAGGGAGTTTACAATCACAGAGGACTTCCTTAGCTACTCTGTGATTGCTTGAACCTGTGGAGATTCTTGAGCCACTCGACATCTTCTTTCTTCTTCTCCGTCAAAACCGTGATTCCTCCTGATTTTGGATGTTAACATTCGTTTATAAGGAGTGACTAAGCTAATTAATTGTTATGCAGTTGTTTTTAGTGCCACATATGCTTCCACATCAGCAAAACCTATAGAATCCGGTCAAAAGGACCTAATGTGTACATATTAATAAAGAATAAGGGTTTAATTTTTTTTAAAAAAAATAAGGATGTATTTTTTGCTATTTCAAAAAGTAAATTACCATTTACTAATATACCCTCAAACACTGCTTTTTGCAGGGAAACACTGAATCAATTTTGGACCCACACTTGCATTCTAGAGTTAGAAAACTAAAGAAAGAAAACGAACCGAGAAAGTGGTCGTCTCTCTTACTCTAACATTGGTCTTCGCTTACAATATATACGAAGCTCCATTAACGAAAAGGTCGATCTCTATCCGTCAATTTTTATCTCTTTCTTCCCCGGTTGTATCTCTTCGTCCCTGCTGCTCCGTCGACCCGTGTCCCTTCGCAGTTCGCAACTTGCAACCGAAGGAGTGAAAGATGTAATACTTGTTCTCGGATCTCTATCACACTTTCTTTGTGAACCTCTGTCTCTCTCAAACCATGCTGTTTAGCGGTTCCAAACCCTAACAGCATCCGCTTTTGTGCCTTGGAGTCCCTCTATGCATATTTATCTCCCTTTCATAAATTTGAAAAGATGAGAATCTTTTGCGACTTGACCAAATTATTAGAATGGGTGGTCTCGGAATTTCAGTTGTGAGATTCATCTGGTGCATTGGGTTTTAGTCTAACATTTCGGTACGGCATGTCAATCGGATGGTGACAGTGAGAAATGGGGCCGTAACAAGTAAGCAAACTACACCCCAATCTAAAATTCTTTGTCTCCAAGGGCCTACTCATGAACAGGTTTCACTTTTTAACATAGATGTGACAAAACTTTTTGACATACGTTTTGATTTGTAATTCTTACCCATAATTTGATGTGATTACAAAAATATTTTCGTTTATTGCTTGAACTTTAATATGTTATTTTGTAATATGTGATTATAATTTATTAATTAAACCAATGTTACATTATTTTTTTTAAGTCAATTATTTGTATGAATTTATTAAATTTGTGATTTTTATGGATTGTTTTGAACTTTGAAAGCAGTTAGGTTATGACATAACTCATATGTGATAACAAAAATCTCTTCAAGGACTCAACTTCTTTGTTGTGATGCCTTTTGTGACATAACTCATATGTGATAACAAAAATCTCTTCAAGGACTCAACTTCTTTGTTGTGATGCCTTTTGTGAGCATTGGGCTTATTGAGATAAAAACTGTAACTTTTTGTCTCGAAAAGATGGAACATGGTCTCGCTATTGATCTCTTTTCTATTTAAAAGATGAGTTTTTGACCAGATGGAAAAAATATTTATCATTTTAAAACTATTTACCATTTTACTGTTTTTCTCCTTTTTTTTTTATTTTTTAGTTTCCTTTTCAGTTTTTTTTTTTTAAATTTAAATATCTTATTTTTCTTTTTTATTCCACATTTTTATTGTTTTTCTTATTTTTCTTTACTTTTTAGTTTCTTTTCAGTTTTTTTTTTAATTTATATATATATGACAGCTTTCATTTTAGTTTTTTTATCCTTTTTTTACTGTTTTTTAAATATATGTTTTTTATTTATTTTTTTCTGTTTTATTTAAATATCCGATTTTCTTATACAACCTTTTTACCATCAAATTTTAGCCTCAACATTAAAAAATCATCAAAAACCACCAATATAATCAAATTTTAAGGTGCAAAAATTCCAACATTTACATACAATGTTTTCAAAATAACCACTACGTTTACGTTTACTTGCATGAAGCTTCCATTTGCAACCATATTGTAAGTACAACTTGCATCTTAGAGTCCAAATAGTTGGGCGTGACTCAATGACCTCAAATTGTCTATGTGTCCTAATGCTATGGATCTTGATTGCTCTAACAAGTTCCTCTTTATCCTTGAAAGGATCTTTTCCCAACTCTCGGGTAAAATCATTCTTACTCGTTGATTGTGTCATAATCCAATTTTCATCAATAGTCAAATTTGTTCCTTCCATATTAATAAAAGTCGAAGGTAATTCAACATTATTGTCAAAAGATGCTTCATCATCATCTTCATCTCCAATTCCATCTTCCAATATTTCATTTAACTCAACATCATTGTCTATATTCATCACATTACTCACAACAGCAGCTTGAGAAATTATAGAAAAATTCTCATTGTCAATCATGTCTATAATAGAATTCATCTACAAACAAATAAAAACAAGTAAAAATTGATCAAAAAATGATCATATGAATTTGTGATAACAAGAAAAAAGAAACATAATAACATTATTGCAATCAATTCCATCAAAAAAGAAAAACATGCTGTGACGATAGAGGAGGTTTCCAAAAAAACAAGTTGTAAGATTATTTCAATCAATTCCATTCACAGAAGCAAAATAATCAAAACAGAAATTGATCACCAATTCCTCCTAACTAGAAGAAAAATCGAGACAAATAAGAATAGTGAAGCAAAAAGCAACCATAAACTTAACAATTGGAATCCAGAAGCAAATAGAAAACTTAAGAATCGGAAACAAAATCGATAATTTTGCATACCCTGCAGGTTGCCGACGAAGAGGGAGGAGACGCAGGCAGCCGGTGACGATAGAGGAGGTGCAGCGGCCGGCGATGGTGGAGGATGCTACGACAGAACTGGAGGTGGAGCCCTAGTTGGGTTTACGATTTTTTTTTTCTGATCTCATTCCAACGTTCCAGGGACAAAAAATAGTTTTTTTTTTAAATAATAATAATATAAGTATTAAAATTAAGGTAATACCATTTTGGTAAATATTTTTGAAACAACACTAATATGGTAAATATTTTTTCCATTAACACTATTATGGTTAAAAACTCTATAAAAATATCAATGTCTTCCTTATCTTTGTCTCCCAAACCATTTTTTAGCAAGTCCCAAGAAAGGGATATAAGGTTGCGTATATTATAATGGGGGAGATGAGGAGAGCATTTATATCTTTTGCACATACGAGAGCTCGAGGCAAGTCCACGCCTTACATTATTGGTTGAGACAAAATAATTACAATTTTTATCCTGAGTCAAACGCAGAACCTGTGTGTCTTGTGATGTCCATATATTGATGAATTTATATTGAACTAGTTATTAAACATAATTGATGTTGTAACGTCATTAAATTTGATGAATTTATATGGAATTTGATATTGTTAATTATGTATATTTGTTGTAGTGTTACATGATCTCTATTTGGAGGTGCATGACCTAGTGACAAGTGAAGATATGGAGTCTGCATTGCTAACATACTGGCAACTCAGCCAAGAGACTATCTTCATTCAACAACCTTTTTTATTTATTTATATTTTTATTTTAAAATCACAAGTTAATTCAAAGTTTGTATTAATTCATTAAGACACCGTTTGATACATCTGGTTAGATATTTCATTCACAAAAAGTCTATTTCTTTCTTGGATTATTAATTTCTTTTAAATATTTTTTTAATTTCTTTTTTTTTTGGATTATTACCCTTTTATTGGATTATTATACATTATAAAATATTATTTTAAATATATAATATTTATGTATTAATAAATATTATTTAATTGGATTATTAACTTCTTTTAAATATTTTTTTTAAATTTCTTTTTTATGGATTAATTTATTATTGGATTATATATTAATAAATATTATTTATAATATATAATATTTATATATTAACAAATATTACTTTATTGGAATATTAATTTCTTTAAGTTATTTTTTTTTAATTCATTTTATTGGATTAATTCTTTTTTTTGGACAACACCACCATCATCCTAATTTATATTAAAAAAACTCATCCATCCCACCACCATCAGACATAAACCGAGTCAAGAATCACACGTTGGGTTATTAAAAAAATGGCTAGAAAGAATAACAACATAATATCAACTTGAAAAACACAACTAAAAACAACCTAATCGAAATTATATGTGGGTTTTAATTGAATTGTGTTTAATTACTTTGTATGACAATTTATATTTGGATTTTAAATGATTATTGTGTAATTTGATTTTTTATTACAATTTGTATGTTTTTTTTATAATTATTCAGCTACTTTATCCATCACAGTATAGAACATAAGTATAATATAGTCATTTTTCATCATTCAGCACGGTCAGTCAAATGTACAATCAAACAACATGATTTCTTTTCCTGTCAGAAAACTTTTCTAGATAACAACTATCAAACGGGCCTAAGTCTCTTTCATTTTTTTTTATTATAGCATGTTACGACAACATATTTTACTATTCTTAAATGATATTCTTATTAGGGCATTGTATTTTGAAAAATCTACTTATCATAGTAATTTGGTAAGCAGTTTGAAAGGTAACAATACACCTATTGTTGTTATATATGGGTATATATTTTCAAAGTACAACACCTTAATAAGAAGTAATTTAACAATTGTAATAAAAAGAGTGAAAGTACAATGCTACAATAGAATATTGAAAAATACATTGCTTATTTTCTTGCATTTATCACATGTGGACATTGTGATTTACCTACGTACATGAGACTAGTTAGTAGGGACGCCTAAGTGTGTTGTGTATGAATTTCAAATAATAACAATAATTACCTTTATTTTACTTGTAATTTGTGTAGTATAAAATATTTTACTTTGAAAAGGATTTTAGTATCTTTACACGTTTGTACACTAACAACTAAAAATCATCACAAAATGTCTACCATTGTTCACAACCTTTTCAACGTGGGCACAAAGATGTATTTTAGGTTATGACTATCCTTTTTCGAGATTCTAGATACCAGCAACATGGATGTGGGTCTATTGAAGAAACATTTGGAGGATACTGGCTTGGCTACCGATGCAGAATGATTTACTTAGTGTAGTTGAAAAAGGAAAATCCTTTTATGTCACTTTTGATTGTATGTTTGTATTGCTTATATATGGAATGAATCTTTTGTACCTCATTTATGCTTGCTTGTTTTGTGTTTGTTTGTTTTTTTAAATCATAGTGCCTAAGTCTCCGTAACTCACTATACTCAGATCATGGAACTAGAATCCCGATAGTACGTTTAAAGGGTTGAAACATGATGTATGAGCCATGGCGACCTAACATGACCGAGCTGTCACACCCCCGAACCAGACGGCGGAAACGTCCGAGGGCTATTGTGACTTAATTGAATATCATCACAATGATTATACATGAATCATAACATCATTCATCACCATGCATTGAAATATTACAACTGATATTGTTTACATTCAGTACATTGTTCTAAACATTACATTTCCATAACATAAACCGTTTCGATACTAATTTAAACAAAACGCCATGACATCACTGGATACATATTCTTCGGTTTACCTGTTACCTGAGAATACAAGTGTTTTGGAAAAACGTCAACATATGAAATGTTTGTGAGTTCATAAGTAATGTTTGAAAAGAAAATGATTTTTGTGAAGTTTGAAAACCCAGAAAATCCGATATTTTCTGAAAAGAGTATTGTATATAAGAAAAAGTGTGAAGATCCGTAAGTATGCTTGTCGATTTTTGTAAACGTGTATAATTGTTAAACTTTGTATACATCACATAGGTAAAAGTGTTGAACTTCCCGGGAAAACCCGATGTTTTCCCAATACATAAAATTACTTGTCTTAGTTATTGTTATATCGATACGACGATTGATTATGATTACCCAGGTGACATTGGATTAATTATGGGTTGTGAGTCGTTATAATCACGCATTAATGAAAATGGCTAGTTTATAACTACCAAATACAAACGATCCCTTAGGCGTCGTCCGTACTACTCACTTAATCCAACCACCCTGACTTCTCATAGCCCCACAACCGAGGAGAAAGGAGGGTACGAAGCTCCCGTTATTTCCATAAGTCGTTCAAGGCTATCGGGAATGCGAAAGGCACTTGGCCCGACTCGCATTTGACTTCTCGACTTTGCTAGCAGTACCAATGGACCCTTGGGGCCCAACAGCACAATAAAGCTATTGAAAGTCCTTTTACATGGAATTAGGTCATAAAAGGCCCAATAACATGTAAGCGCGTTCCCTTCGGGCCTAAAGATCATGTTATTGGGCTAGCTAGGCCCAACAAGCACGATTTGAAACTTTCCAGCCCAAAGATTGAATATTGACTTCTCGTAAAATTTCACGTGTTTATTGAAGTACTATTGTTTATTGATTTTTGATTCGTTATTGATTCGAGACCGAATCAATTTGTTTGGTAACGATATTGGTATTGAAAGTGTATTTGTTATTACGTCTCGCCGTTAGTCGTGGTGCTCGTATTTTATCTTAAGGGATTTATTTGTTTAAAAGTAAGAGTTTACCTTTTTTACGACCCTTCTTGGATAAAATTTACACTTTCAGTCCTTTATATAAAAGGATTTCCATTTTAGTCCTCAAACCATTTTTCTTGACACTTTCGTATCAAAACTTATTGAAAAGACATTTTCAGCCCAAATTAACTTGATAAACAGCTTAAGTCCCTCAAAAATGAAATTTTATCCATTGGAACCCCTATTTTCGCAACCTTTATAGTTTTGGCCCAAAATGGAATAATTTTGCATTTTTGATCCCTTTTGAATTTGAAAAGCATTTTTGACCTTTGAAATGGTTTTAATACACTTGTAATTCCCTGTTTTACAGAAACTTGCATTTCCAGCCCCTCAATTTCAAAATTTTCGCAATTTGGGGCTTATTGGGCTGAAAAGCCCATTTTAGCTCATTATGTTCAAAATTTACATTTTAAGACCCTCAAAAGAGTTGATATTCAGAAAAATTATATTAGAAACTGTTTGGACCCTTTTCAACCTCCAGGAATTTTTATTTGCCGTATTGGGCCCTTAGTTTTGTATTTTTGACAATTCAAGCCCAAAAATGAGTTTTATGTCCAAAAATGTTCATCCTAACCAAATAAACTATTTTTCTAGACTTGATTAGTGTAAAATGGTGTAATTTATGTTTATTTCATTCCTCATATTGTAGATCTTGGTTTTTAGGTACCTTTTGGCTAACATATTCATCACAAAACACATAAATCATACATACAAGCATAAAAATCACACAAGGCATACATTTACTCATAGATCTACACATTTGCTTGTATTCTCCCCCATAAAACTCATAAAAACCGAAAAAGAGGGGGTATGAAGCTCACCTTGAGTTGTAGTTTCGGTTTTGAAGAAGATTGGAAAGAGTTTGATGTTGTTTTCGGCCCTAACAAGCCTTCCTTTGTTGAGTTCGAACTTATAGGGTTTCTAAGAGAGTGATCATGATTTTTACATGGATTATGTGACAACCCGAAACTTCTAACCCATGTAATTGATCTGTGTTTCAGCACTAAAACTTGAGTTCATTGTCTTTTATTAAATCTTGTGATTTCATATGGGTGCTTTAGACTTAGTATAATTTAGATATGAGTCTTAGGAAGGGTTGGAGAGTGTTTAGTATCACAAAATCGGGCCAAAACTCACCAAATAAGGTGTGTGCGGCCACACACCCTGTGTGTACGGCCACACACCCAACCGCAAACACCCTCAACCTCACACCCAATTCAATTTATGGATGGATACCTCTTCATTCATTCATTTAGATGTTCTCTTCCCCCTCTCTACTTTCTCTCTCTAAATCATTAACCAAGAACACTTGGAATGCTTCATAATCGTGATCTACTTCATCTTCAAGCTAAGTGTAGTGGTAAACACTTGAATCCCAAGCTTAAAACTCATTATATTCATCATATTCATCATTCCATGAAGGTGTACGGCCACACACCTTCAAATGGGGGCAGCATACATTCAAAATTCCCAAGTATGAAGAGCATACACTTCAAAATCAACATATGGACTCAAATGAGGAGTGTACGGCCGCACACTCCTGTGTACGGCCGCACACACCCTCTGTACGGCCGCACACTCTTGCGTGCTGCCTCACACACACTCCTGGCTACACTCCCCAGCCGCACACTCATTTTCAAGACCATACACCCACTCTAATACCCATTTTTGGCCCTAAACTCGCATAAATCATTAAATTTGGATCATAGGACACTTATTCTTAGTAATTCCAAGCCCTAAGGATGTTTTCCCATCATGTTTAGTCATGGAAAAACCTTAGTTCTAACTCATTTATGTGTCATCACATGAAAAATAGGGGCCATAGGAGTTCAGGGCATCCGTTGACACTCGATCTCTACATTAAGCGGTGAGTTCATACCCCTACCCTTTTTCACTATTTTTCACTGTTTTCAGGGGGAACATAAGCAAAGTACAAGGGGTTACTTGTACTCAAAACTTGTTTTCATGTGTGCTTCACATTTTATATGCTTTTAACACTGATTGATACAACTGATAATCGTTTGAACATGCAGATCACGTAAACATATTATTTGTGAAATGGGTTTATAAACTATTATGTTTTATATATATTTCACAAATGGTTTCTACATTTTATCAATTAAAAGCATGTTATTATCATAAAACTTGTACACTGTATATCCTCGGTAACACTCCACAGAGATACGCGAGTGGAGGATTATCATATTTTTACTAGTAAATTGTTAGTCCTGTATGATTGGAGACACGTCCTCGGTGAACACTCCACAGAGATACGCGAGTGGAGGACTGCACCCGTAACCAGAATCTCTGGGGATTAGAGAGCATGACTTGAGTGTATAGATCTATACGGGGCTGACTACCCCACACCTGGCTGCTAGCTACAGCCGAACTGAAATGGTTCAAGGGTGACGAAAGTCATAAGGTGATGTGGACTACTTATTGCCATATCTAGTCTATCGTATGGTTATAGAACTCGCAATTAGGATAACAGTGATTTACTTAATAGTAATTATGAAGAACTCAACACATTTTACAAGATAACCAGGTTTCAGAATACATCTTTTACATTGATAACCAACATTCAGGAAAGTATGGGACTTTCCTGAGAAACGTTTACATAACTAGAAAAGTGTAACAAAACGGATAACTTTACATCTGTTACAATTGGTAAAACACAATCAGGAAAGTATGGAACTTTCCTGGGGATACATTGGTACGTAACCAGAACAGTATAACAAACCAGATAACATAACTGTACATTTTCACAAGAGTAAACATGTTTTCAGTGTACAACTATACTTTACATGTTGAGAACAAAACCAATCTTTTTAAGAAAATATGGAATTTTCTTGGTCTGTGTAACATTTTCAGAAACAAAAAGGAAACTCGAACACTTTCACAAAACAAAAACCACTTATGAACTCACCAGCGTTATGCTGATTTTCAAACCGCTTGTGTTCTCAGGTCAACGTTAGAACAGGTACCCGAAGATCATTTTGTTCCAGGTCGGAGTACGCAGAAGACTTGTCTCGTTTTGTTTATATATACTATGTATTACAACTGTACAACTTAATTTTGAAAAAAATGTGAGCTTTTCTATATGTAATGTAATGGTTGTTCTACTTTACTTACTATGTGCATTGGATTTGATACTCAATATGGAGTCAACCCCGGAAATGTTTCCGCCTTCGGTTTTCGGGGTGTGACAGATTGGTGTCAGAGCCCTTGTTTATAGTGAATAAAGTATACCAAACCTTACATGGTATAAAACTATAAACACTAAAGGGCCTAAGTGCTCTGAAATAAAAGTATCTTCAAACTATAAGTATTTTCAAAAAGTATATAAGTATACCGAGCCGTCGAGATCCATAACTACAAGTAGAACAAAACATAAGTAAATGGGTGTTGTGTACTACGGTTAAACCTGGGCAGTTATGTAGTCGTGTCTAGGATCAATATAGCCTGGCCAACTATATTCATTCGAGACACGGCCAACATGTGCTTGGGAGTGACTGTGGTATGCGGCATGCCTAGAACTTACCCTAATACCACAAACATTGCGCCAGTGTAGTAACAAATCATGAAATACTAAGGGAGTATTTCTCGAGCTAATTCTTTGTAAGAATCCTCGTTGACGTATAGATCCTCGATCATTCCATTAGCGATAGTTTACCTGCTTCAATAACTCTTTTTTGCTTTATCGCTTATTTGGAATAAATATCTGTCATATCTCTCGATTCAATTCAGAGGACTTATCATCCTCTCTTTCTTGATCTTATTAGATCAAGATGCCTCCCAGAAAGAGACCCAGCTCAAAGACCAACAACCCTCCGCCACCACCTCCTCCTGAAATTGATCCCGTGTTATTCCAAGCAGCTGTTACCGCTGTGGTGGCAGCTGCTATGTCCCAATTAAACACCCGTGGTTCGGGAGATGGTACTCAAGATCAAGAAAGTAATCAGGAACACCGAAAGGAGGGTTCCTACAAGGACTTCATGAATGCGAAGCCTTCATCCTTCGATGACACTGGTGGTGTCATTTCCTTGTCCCGATGGTTCGAGAAAATCGAATCCATTTTTGAAATTTGTGCCTGTACTGAGTCCGATAAGGTCAAATTTGAGCTTGTACCTTCAGTGATAAAGCCTTGACTTGGTGGAATGGCCGAGTCAAATCCTTGACCCTACCCGTAGCCAATGCCATGGGCTGGGACGCCATGAAAGAACTCCTCCTTGCCGAATACTGTCCCCGTGGTGAAATGCAGAAGCTAGAGCACGAGCTCTGGAACCTGAAGATGAAAGGTTCCGACATTGCTGCATACATTTCCCGATTTGATGATCTCTCACTCCTTTTCCCTGGTTTGGTCACTCCTGAAAGCAAAAAGATCGAGAGATTTATTTGGGGGTTAACCAATCCAACAAAAGGTCATGTATTAGCTGCTCGCCCGGACACATATGATAGTGCTAAGACTTTAGCCCAAGCCATAATTGACCACAGTGATGATGTCGAGGAAACCACTACCGCTCCTGGGTCGACTAAAAGCAGTGGTGAGAAGAGAAAGTTCTGGAAGAAGAAGAAGGGTCAATCTTCCCAAGGATCCTCCAAAAGACAACAAACTGTAGCAGTCCATGCTGCTACTACCCCCGTTGCTGCTGCTTCTGTTGTGGGATCCACAACTCCAACTCCTCCCAGCCGGTATGCTGGTAATCTCCCTCTCTGTGACAAGTGCAAGTATCACCACAACCCTGGCCCCTGTCGAGAACTTTCCTGTACCAATTATGGTAAGAAGGGGCATACGGTCCGATTTTGCAAGGCTCCAGCCCAATCGGTCAATCAATCTTCTGGAGCAGGCGTTGGTCAAGCCTGTTACAACTGTGGTGAAGTTGGGCACTTTAAAAGGAACTGCCCCAAAAATTCTACTGCTGATAACACCGGAAGAGTCCTCGCCATGGGACGGGAGGAAGCGGTCGCCGATCCCACTGTTGTCTCGGGTACGTTCCTTCTCGACAACTCATATGCTAATATTCTTTTCGACTCGGGTGCTGAGAGGAGCTTTATTTGTCATGCATTCAAACATAACCTAAAACATAATTCCCAACCTTTAACCAAAACGTTTACCGTCGAGATGGCGAACGGTGAGAAAGAAAGCGCGAGCGAAGTGTTCGTAGATTGTACCCTTACCCTGAACGACCATTCATTCCCTATCGATCTCATGCCAGTATCCATAAAGAGCTTTGATGTCATCATTGGAATGGATTGGTTGAGTCCCAATCATGCGGATATCCTTTGTTTCGAAAAAGCCATCCGTCTCAACCTTCCTTCGGGTCAAACTCTAGTAATCTATGGTGATAAACTCAGTTCCAACCTTCGTATCATTTCTTGCATCAAAGCTCAGAAGCTCCTGCGAAAGGAGTGTATTGCATTCTTAGCCCATGTAGTCAATGAGAAACAGGAAGTTAAAGACCTCGCGAGCATCCCCAAAGTCTGTAACTTTCCTGATGTGTTTCCCGAAGAGCTTCCAGGAATCCCTCCCGAGCGTCAGGTCGAGTTCCGTATTGACCTAATTCCTGGAGCTACTCCTGTAGCGAAGTCTCCGTATTGCTTAGCTCCAGCAGAAATGCAGGAGTTATCCAGTCAACTCAATGAGTTGCTCAGTAAAGGATTCATTAGACCGAGTTCCTCACCCTGGGGAGCTCCGGTATTGTTTGTCAAGAAGAAAGATGGATCCTTTCGAATGTGTATCGATTATCGTGAGCTGAACAAGTTGACTGTCAAAAACCGATATCCTCTTCCGCGAATAGATGACCTCTTCGATCAACTCCAGGGAGCCAGTTACTTCTCTAAGATAGACCTTCGATCAGGGTACCATCAGCTACGAGTTCATGAGAGTGATGTTTCCAAAACAGCTTTCAGGACTCGATATGGACACTACGAGTTCGTAGTGATGCCCTTTGGTCTAACCAACGCACCGGCGGTGTTCATGGACCTGATGAACCGGGTGTGTCATCCTTACCTGGACAAGTTTGTCATTGTTTTCATTGATGACATACTCGTCTATTCCCAAAGCGAAGAAGACCACAAGCAACACTTGAGGCTAGTGCTGGAAACCCTGCAATCCGAGAAGTTGTACGCGAAATTTTCCAAATGCGAGTTCTGGATTCAGAAGGTAACTTTCCTCGGTCATGTAGTAAGTGAGGAGGGTATTCATGTAGATCCTTCCAAGATAAAGGCGATAGAGAATTGGTCAGCACCGAAGACACCCACAGAAATTCGGCAATTCTTGGATCTCGCCGGCTATTATCGGAGATTTATCCAGAACTTTTCCAGAATCGCCAAACCCTTAACCACTCTAACACAGAAAGGTGTACCCTTTTGTTGGAGTGATAAACAAGAAACCGCATTCCAGACGTTGAAGAAAGCCTTGTGCAGCGCGCCTATTCTGTCCCTACCCGAGGGGACAGAGGAATTCGTTGTCTACTGCGATGCGTCTACTCAAGGCTTAGGCTATGTGCTTATGCAAAAGGGAAAAGTAATTGCCTATGCCTCTAGATAGTTGAAAGCACACGAGGTCAACTATACCACACACGACTTGGAGCTAGTAGCCGTAGTCTTTGCGTTCAAGATTTGGAGACATTACCTCTACGGAACCAAGTGCACGATCTTCAACGATCACAAGAGCCTGCAACACATCTTTGACCAGAAAGACTTAAACATGAGACAAAGGCGATGGGTAGAACTACTCAGTGATTATGAGTGTGAAATCCGTTACCATCCCGACAAGGCCAATGTGGTAGCAGATGCCCTTAGCCGAAAGGAGAGTGCAGGCCGTAAAGTGAAGAACCAGGCGATGACCATCCATTCCAACCTACCCATGCAAATCCGAGAAGCCCAGTTAGAAGTCCTCAAACCCGAGAATGTGTCGACCGAAGCCTTGAGAGGAATGGAAAAGAAACTTGAGATTAGAGGTGACGGAGTCCATTGTTTTATGGATCAGATCTGGATTCCCAAGTTCGGAGGATTCAAAGAGATAGTTATGGAGGAAGCGCACAGAACCAGATACTCTGTTCACCCGGGCTCTGACAAGATGTACTTAGATCTCAAGAAACAATACTGGTGGCCAAACATGAAGGCTGAGATAGCTACGTTCGTGAGCAAGTGTCTGACTTGCGCCAAAGTAAAAGTTGAGCACCAGAAACCCTCAGGTCTGCTCCAGCAATCCGAGATACCCGAATGGAAATGGGAGATGATCACCATGGATTTCATCACCAAACTACCCAAGTGTCCGAGTTTGGGTGATTGTCGATCGTTTGACAAAGTCCGCTCACTTCGTTCCGATCAAAGAATCATACAAGATGGAAAGACTCGCGCAGATTTACATCCAAGAGGTAGTCCGACTGCACGGTGTACCTGAGTCCATTATCTCTGATCGAGATAGCAGGTTTACCTCCCGATTTTGGCAGTTTCTTCAAAAAGCTCTTGGAACCAAACTAGATATGAGCACGGCGTATCATCCTCAGACCGATGGACAAAGTGAGAGAACAATCCAAACCCTAGAGGACATGCTTAGGGCATGTGTCATTGACTTTGGAAAGTCGTGGGACACATATCCACCTTTGATCGAGTTCTCGTACAACAATAGTTACCACACCAGCATCAGGGTTGCCCCGTTTGAAGCCCTATACGGTCGTAAGTGCAGATCCCCTCTGTGCTGGGCCGAGTTGGGGGACACACAGCTAGCCAAGAGTCGAATCCCTAACAGTGCTCTCACTGGTCCTGAAATCATCCGCGAAACCACTGAGAAGATCATCCAAATCCGAGAACGATTGAAAGCTTCACGAGATCGCCAAAAGAGTTACGCTGATAACCGCCGGAAACCTCTGGAATTCCAGGTTGGAGACCGTGTCCTGTTGAAGGTCTCGCCCTGGAAAGGCACGGTATGCTTTGGAAAGCGTGGGAAACTTAACCCTAGGTACATTGGACCCTTCGAGATCCTCGCCAGGATCGGTCCGGTAGCCTATAAACTTCGTTTACTCCATGAGCTCAGTAACATTCATCCCATCCTCCATGTTTCAAATCTCAAGAAATGCCTATCCGATGAAACCTTAGTAATTCCTTTAGACGAGATCGAGATCAATGAAAACCTCAATTTCGTGGAGGAACCGATCGAAATCATGGATCGAGAAGTCAAACGTACAAAGCAAAGCCGCATCCCATTAGTGAAGGTCCGCTGGAATGCCAAGCGGGGACCGGAGTTCACTTGGGAGCGTGAAGACTCGATGAAACAGAAGTACCGCATCTATTTCCAGATCCATGATTTGTATCTTGACTTGTATTTTAATTTTGAATTTCGGGATGAAATTCCCTTTAACAGGGGGATAATGTGACAACCCGAAACTTCTAACCCATGTAATTGATCTGTGTTTCAGCACTAAAACTTGAGTTCATTGTCTTTTATTAAATCTTGTGATTTCATATGGGTGCTTTAGACTTAGTATAATTTAGATATGAGTCTTAGGAAGGGTTGGAGAGTGTTTAGTATCACAAAATCGGGCCAAAACTCACCAAATAAGGTGTGTGCGGCCACACACCCTGTGTGTATGGAAACACACCCAACCGCAAACACCCTCAACCTTACACCCAATTCAATTTATGGATGGATACCTCTTCATTCATTCATTTAGATGTTCTTTTCCCTCTCTCTACTTTCTCTCTCTAAATCATTAACCAAGAACACTTGGAAGGCTTCATAATCGTGATCTACTTCATCTTCAAGCTAAGTGTAGTGGTAAACACTTGAATCCCAAGCTTAAAACTCATTATATTCATCATATTTATCATCCCATGAAGGTGTACGGCCGCACACCTTCAAATGGGGGCAACATACATTCAAAATTCCCAAGTATGAAGAGCATACACTTCAAAATCAACATATGGACTCAAATGAGGAGTGTACGGCCGCACACTCCTGTGTACGGCCGCACACACCCTCTGTACGGCCGCACACTCTTGCGTGCTGCCTCACACACACTCCTGGCTACACTCCCCAGCCGCACACTCATTTTCAAGACCATACACCCACTCTAATACCCATTTTTGGCCCTAAACTCGCATACATCATTAAGTTTGGATCATAGGACACTTATTCTTAGTAATTCCAATCCCTAAGGATGTTTTCCCATCATGTTTAGTCATGGAAAAACCTTAGTTCTAACTCATTTATGTGTCATCACATGTAAAATAGGGGCCATAGGAGTTCAGGGCATCCGTTGACACTTGATCTCTACATTAAGCGGTGAGTTCATACCCCTACCCTTTTTTACTATTTTTCACTGTTTTCAGGGGGAACATTGATGGGTTTAATACAAACAATCCTATGTGTGCATGCAACCCTAGTATTTGATCTATGTTTTCACTGTTAGTTATACAGCTTTATGAACACATAAAGAAACCTGGCATGCTACTATAATTTTCGAAATTCATATATAAAGCTAGAATACATACCTTTTGTTGTTACATAGCAATAACAACTAGTTCCTTGAATTTCCTTAGCTCTTGAAAGCAAGTACCACAAGTGTAGTACCTCTAATGGAGTCACAAACACCATATGCAACTTGGATGAAGAGGAGAAGAAAGGGAGGCACCAAAAACGGCTGGAAACCCTAATGGAAGTGTTGTTCACGTTTTTGGGGCATAGGGGCCCTTTATATACATGTAGGCTATTAGGGTTTACAACTAGGAAACCCTAATTTGACTACTTAGGCCCTAAGCAGCCCATGGACTCCTTAAACATATCCCTTGGACGATTTCTAATGGGCAACCCATAGAATTCGTCCAACCTATATATTATTTGGTGATCCATAGCCCAATTATAATTATCTTATAATTATAACTTCAGTCCCCTAAGTTTAATTAATCTCTTTTAGCCACAAAATTAATTAACAATTAATTCTTGACTAATATTAATTAAACAATATGATTTCTCCTTTAATATATTATTCTTATAATATATTAATAAATCATATTTAAACCTTTCTCTCCTTAAATCATCCTACATATTGCAATGGTGAAGGCAACCCAAAAGGACCATGCTCATAATCGGGTCAAGTACATACCAAAATAGTTATGGACTTGGACACTAATCCAACAAACATAAGCAAAGTACAAGGGGTTACTTGTACTCAAAACTTGTTTTCATGTGTGCTTCACATTTTATATGCTTTTAACACTGATTGATACAACTGATAATCGTTTGAACATGCAGATCACGTAAACATATTATTTGTGAAATGGGTTTATAAACTATTATGTTTTATATATATTTCACAAATGGTTTCTACATTTTATCAGTTAAAAGCATGTTATTATCATAAAACTTGTACACTGTATATCCTCGGTAACACTCCACAGAGATACGCGAGTGGAGGATTATCATATTATTACTAGTAAATTGTTAGTCCTGTATGATTGGAGACACGTCCTCGGTGAACACTCCACAGAGATATGCGAGTGGAGGACTGCACCCGTAACCAGAATCTCTGGGGATTAGAGAGCGTGACTTGAGTGTATAGATCTATACGGGGCTGACTACCCCACACCTGGCTGCTAGCTACAGCCGAACTGAAATGGTTCAAGGGTGACGAAAGTCATAAGGTGATGTGGACTACTTATTGCCATATCTAGTCTATCGTATGGTTATGGAACTCGCAATTAGGATAACAGTGATTTACTTAATAGTAATTATGAATAACTCAACACATTTTACAAGATAACCAGGTTACAGAATACATCTTTTACATTGATAACCAACATTCAGGAAAGTATGGGACTTTCCTGGGAAACGTTTACATAAATAGAAAAGTGTAACAAAACGGATAACTTTACATCTGTTACAATTGGTAAAAACACAATCAGGAAAGTATAGAACTTTCCTGGGGATACATTGGTACGTAACCAGAACAGTATAACAAACCAGATAACATAATTGTACATTTTCACAAGAGTAAACGTGTTTTCAGTGTACAACTATACTTTACATGTTGAGAACAAAAACCAATCTTTTTAAGAAAATATGGGATTTTCTTGGTGTGTGTAACATTTTCAGAAACAAAAAGGAAACTCGAACACTTTCACAAAACAAAAACCACTTATGAACTCACCAGCGTTATGCTGATTTTCAAACCGCTTGTGTTCTCAGGTCAGCGTTAGAACAGGTACCCGAAGATCATTTTGTTCCAGGTCAGAGTACGCAGAAGACTTGTCTCGTTTTGTTTATATATACTATGTATTACAACTGTACAACTTAATTTTGAAACAAATGTGAGCTTTTCTATATGTAATGTAATGGTTGTTCTACTTTACTTACTATGTGCATTGGATTTGATACTCAATATGGAGTCAACCCCGGAAATGTTTCCGCCTTCGGTTTTCGGGGTGTGACAGATTAGAAGGAGATTTTTGATAAAACAAAGAACCTAGATCATATATCCAAGCATGATCTTACCTTAGATGAAGAATTTATGGAGACATCTTCTTGAAATTTCCTTAGATCTCGAAAGTTTTGGAGAGGAATTGAGAGAGTTTATTTGAGAGACTTTTGTGTGAAGTGTGTGTGTGGGTGTTGTTTCGGCCGAGAGAAAGAAAGAGAGGGGATAAGAGAGTGAATGATTGGATGGTGAATGGAAGTATGAGTCCTCTTGCATGGAAATCCCTTGAATAATTATGAGGTGGCACACACACAAAGTCAACTCTTCTTCTTTGTGGGCTTGGGCCAAGAATGGAGAGGGAAAGAGAAGATTTTTGGACTTTTTGTCCTTAAGCCCATATTATATTTAAGTTAGATGATGCTTGACTCAAATAAATCAAAGTATAATTTTTATGACCTATTAGGGCTAAATTAGGTTAATTATGGCCCAAAATGGTTCTTATAATTAATTTATTTCATTCTAGGCCCAATATGGCCCAAAATATTGAAATAAATGGAAGTGGGTCCAATTAGAGCCCATTTAAGAGTTCTAAGCCCAAGATGGTCAAATTGGAAGCTTATTGGTCCATTGGGCCCAATAAGGAAGTCCTAGTCCAAAATGGACTTAAACAAGAACTTCTAGGGTTTCCAATTGCTTATTGACTACTTGAAATGCTTGCATGGGGTGTTTGATTGAAAATTTGTTGTCATAGAGTATGCATCATACATGCTCTTATGTCTTTGATTCATAATTTGGCTTAAGTGTTGTAGTTACAAGGCACAAAAATTTCTAGTTGTGACATCATCCCCCCGTTAGAGGGAATTTTGTCCCGAAATTCTTTTGAAAGCTAGATTTGAGAATGCTAGAATAGGTGAGGGTACTTTTGCTTCATTTGGTCTTCGCGTTCCCACATGAATTCTGGCCCACGCTTCGCGTTCCACCGTACTTTCACGATTGGGATGCGACTTTGTTTAGTACGCTTCGCTTCCCTATCCATGATTTCGACCGGTTCCTCAACGAACAGGAGATTCTCGTTGATTTCAATCTCGTCAAGGGGAATGACGAGAGTTTAATCTAATAGGCACTTCTTTAGATTGGAAACATGGAACACGGGGTGTACACTATTTAGCTCAGCGGGTAGCTGCAGTTGTACGCCACAGGACCTATTCGGGAAACGATCTCGAAAGGTCCAATGTATCGTGGGTTCAGTTTTCCCTGTTTTCCGAAACGAATGACCCCTTTCCAAGGTGAAACTTTTAACAACACTCGATCCCTGACCTGAAACTCTTAGGGCTTTCGCCGTTTATCAGCGTAGCTCTTTTGTCAGTCACGCGATGCTTGTGGTCGAGCTCTGATTTGAACTATCTTTTTCGTGGTTTCACGTATGATCTCCGGTCCCGTTAACGCGTTGTCCGATGCCAGTTTCTTTGCTAGCTGGGTGTCGCTCACCTCAGCCCAACACAACAGTGATCTACACTTACGTCCATATAGTGCTTCGAAAGGAGCGACATTGATGCTCGAATGGTAACTGTTGTTATACGAGAATTCAACTAAGGGTAAGTGGGTATCCCAAGACTTCCCAAAGTCTATCACACATGCGCGAAGCATGTTTTCGAGCGTCTGGATGGTTCGTTCGCTTTGACCGTCCGTTTGTGGGCGATAAGCGGTGCTCATGTCGAGATGGGTTCCAAGTGCTTTCTGAAGTGATTGCCAAAAACGTGAAGTGAATCTACTGTCTCTATCTGAGATGATAGACATTGGTACTCCGTGAAGTCTCACGATTTCTCGAACGTATAATCGTGTCAGTCTCTCCATCTTGTAGGATTCTTTTATTGGCAGGAAATGGGCGGATTTCTTCAGTCGGTCAACTATTACCCATATAGTGTCTAATCCGTCCGACGTCTTGGGTAGCTTGGTCACAAAGTCCATGGAAATCCCTTCCCATTTCCACTAGGGGATCACCGGTTGCTGCAATAACCCCGAGGGCTTCTGGTACTCCACCTTTACTTTGGCACAAGTAAGGCATTTGCCAACATAGGTGGCAATTTCTGCCTTCATGTTAGGCCACCAATAATGTTGTTTAATATCCAAGTACATCTTGTCCGAACCTGGATGGATGGAGTATCTCGTCTTGTGAGCTTCATTCATGACTACCTCCCTAAATCCTCCGAGTTTAGGGACCCAAATACGGTTCATGAAATAGTATACTCCGTCCTCTTTTACCTCTAGATTCTTCTCCATTCCGCGTAATGCTTCGCTTGCTCTGTTTTCCGTCTTCATGGCATTTGACTGGGCTACCCCGATCTGAGTGGTTAGGTGAGATTGGATGGTTATTGAGAGAGTTTTTGCACGACGATTAGAGTACTCCTTCCGGCTCAAGGCATCAACTACCACGTTAGCCTTGCATGGGTGGTACTTGATTTCACACTCGTAATCGTTTAATAGTTTAACCCATCTTCGTTGCCTCATATTCAACTCTTTCTGATTCAAGATGTGCTGGAGACTCTTGTGGTCCGTGAAGATGGTGCACTTCGTACCATAAAGGTAATGCCTCCAAATCTTCAGAGCAAAGACCACTGCTCCCAATTATAGATCATGGGTTGTATAATTCACTTCGTGTGTCTTTAATTGGCAGGATGCGTAAGCTATCACTCTTCCACGCTGCATGAGAACGCAACCTAAACCCTGATTTGACGCGTCACAGTAGACCACGAAATCTTCCGTTCCCTTTGGTAGAGATAGTACCGGGGCACTGCGGATCGCTTGCTTCAGGGTTCGGAATGCAACTTCTTGTTTGTCCGTCCATTTGAACGGTACGCCCTTTTGCGTAAGCGAGGTAAGTAGCTTGGCAATCTTAGAGAACTTTTGAATAAACCTCCTATAGTAGCCTGCTAGGCCTAAGAATTGGCGAATTTCCATGGGTGTTGTCGGGACTGCCCATCCTTCAACGGCTTTGACCTTAGAAGGATCTACATGAATTCCTTCTCGACTAACAACATGACCTAGTAAGTTCACGCTACAGAGCCAGAACTCACACTTGGAGAGTTTTGCGTATAGCTTTTCCGTTCGCAGGGTTTTTAGGATTTTTTGGAGATGTTGGCCATGCTCTTTTTCGCTTCGGGAATAAAATAAAATGTCGTCAATGAAGACGATAACAAAGTTGTTGAGGAATGGTCGATAGATTCGGTTCACCAGGTCCATAAATGCGGCAGGGGCATTCGTTAGACCGAAGGGCATGACGACAAATTCGTAATGCCCGTAACAAGTTCGGAAAGCGGTTTTGGGAATATCCTCTTCCCGGACCTTGAGCTGATGGTACCCGGACCGTAGATCTATCTTAGAGAAATAACTAGCTCCTTGGAGTTGGTCAAATAGATCGTCGATTTGTGGGAGTGAATAGCGATTTTTGACAGTGAGTTTGTTTATCTCCCTATAATCGATGCACATTCTAAAAGATCTGTCCTTCTTTTTGACAAAGAGGACTGGAGCTCCCCATGGCGAGTAGCCGTGTCGGATAAATCCCTTGCCCAGGAGTTCGCCGAGTTGGATGGATAATTCCTGCATTTCAGCAGGAGCTAGTCGGTAAGGCAATTTAGCGAGAGGAGTTGCTCCTGGAACGAGGTCAATTCGGAACCCAACTTGTCTCTCTGGGGGTACTCCAGGAAGATCTTCAGGAAATACGTCTGGGAATTCACGTGCTATTGGAATGTCTTGAATGTTAACCTCTTCCTTAGTTTTATCCACTATGTGGGCCAGGAACGTCAAATCATTCTTTCGTTGATGCTTCTGTGCCTGGATGCACGAGATGAGGCAAAGGTTCGTGTTAGGTTTGTCTCCGTAAATAACTAGGGTTTCGTGATTGGGAAGGTGAAGGCGAACGGCCTTCTCGTGACACATAATTTCAGCATAGTGGGGGCTTAACCAATCCATGCCAATAATCACATCGAAACTCCTAATGGAAACAGGCATTAAGTCTGTTGGAAAGACGTGTTGATTTAAGGTTACGGTACATCCGATATAGATTTCCCCAGTGGATTCGGTTTTCCCATTGGCCATCTCCACCGTAAAGGTTTCATTGAGCTTTTGGGATTGTTGTTTTAACAAATGTTTAAACTTATGGCTCACAAAACTTCGCTCTGCTCCGGTGTCAAATAGGATGCATGCATAAGTGATATTAGTTCGACAGGATAACGGATCTATGAGTAGTGTAATCACTTAAACATAGAGTCGGGGTACATAGCATAGATCCTAATGACCTAGTAAGATAAGTCTATCCCTAACACTCCATGGTGTGTCCTAATATAGTGGCGGGATCATATGCCGAAGTGTTGGGCCAGCAACTGAGCCATCTCAGCCATGTCTCCAATGACCTCATCCCTCTCATGCTCAGCTTGCACCGCACGTGCTTCCATGGCGAGCAGTTGTTGCCGCAGGGCGTCGATCTCAGCTTTGGGAGAGTGGTTCTCCCTTGCGGGGTTCACTGGTGGGGCGGGATGGTCCGGTTGCGCCTCGCCGACAAATGGTGTGGTGTTATCCTTGCCCGAGTTTTTCCCTTCTTCCATGTCATCATCAATCTCCTCAAACTCGTAGTCAGTGTTCGTGTACTCGTCAGGTCCGACTTCGTGTGCTCCCTCTTGATTCCCTTCTGGTTCATCTTTAAGCATCCCGTGAGACACTAGGACTTGGTGAAACTGAATGCCCTGCTGCTCCCCTTCCATGAAGGCTGGGAGAAGGTATACGGATAAACTATCATTATCCTATGCCTCTACCACTATTGTGTAGACTAAACGGATATTCTTTTCTTGGTGATAAAGGGGTATGTTTTTAGGTTCCCTAGCTATCACGATCTCCTCAGGACGTGTGATAGTTATACCTTGGAGGGAATGTAGTTGATCAGGCTACATCCGCTCCTTGATACAACTAAGAACAATCCTGGATTAACCGAGATACTAGCATTATCTTGTTTGGTTCGGTGTTAGGTTCTTATTCCTAATACAAGCAAGGGTGTCTTATTGTTATGTTTTACTTGTTTTGTTCAGAGTTGTGTTAGTCCCTCTTTTGGTTTATAGTTGCATATCAATGTGTGGTTAGATATGCTAGTTCACTATAAACAGAGCTCTGATACCAACCTGTCACACCCCCGAACCAGACGGCGGAAACGTCCGAGGGCTATTGTGACTTAATTGAATACCATCACAATGATTATACATGAATCATAACATCATTCATCACCATGCATTGAAATATTACAACTGATATTGTTTACATTCAGTACATTGTTCTAAACATTACATTTCCATAACATAAACCGTTTCGATACTAATTTAAACAAAACACCATGACATCACTGGATACATATTCTTCGGTTTACCTGTTACCTGAGAATACAAGTGTTTTGGAAAAACGTCAACATATGAAATTTTGGTGAGTTCATAAGTAATGTTTGAAAAGAAAATGATTTTTGTGAAGTTTGAAAACCCAGAAAATCCGATATTTTCTGAAAAGAGTATTGTATATAAGAAAAAGTGTGAAGATCCGTAAGTATGCTTGTCGATTTTTGTAAACGTGTATAATTGTTAAACTTTGTATACATCACATAGGTAAAAGTGTTGAACTTCCCAGGAAAACCCGATGTTTTCCCAATACATAAAATTACTTGTCTTAGTTATTGTTATATCGATACGACGATTGATTATGATTACCCAGGTGACATTGGATTAATTATGGGTTGTGAGTCGTTATAATCACGCATTAATGAACCACCATACGCATTAATGAACCACCATACGCATTAAGTATGGTGGTTGAACACCGACACCCAACCCGGATGTGCTTCCATACCACTGGTACAAACACAGTGTTCAACCACCATACTCCAAATCATCCATTCTCACTACTGCTTTCACTTCCATGAACCAACACTCCCTCCCGGGGTTACATACCTTTCTCTCTTCTTACCCAAGGAAATCCACTTGTCAACCTTGCCACTACTCCATGTATCGCACATGTTCTGGATCTGCTCGTAAGGACTCTCGGGTCCATTCGCTACCTCACCCCAACAAATGGGGGGTCCGACACCTCCTCCTATACAACAGCTCAAAAGGTGGCATACAAATGATCAAATGATGGCTATTGTATAGAAAACTCGGCCAAGAGCAAATACGTGTCCCAACTCCCTCCGAATTTAATACACATGCCTGAAGCACGTCCTCGAGCGTTTGAATCGTCCGCTTGCTCTGAAGTGTCCTCAGATATCACCATGACAAACTCTAGCTCATTTCTCATATCCCACTTCGATACTGAGTACCAGTTCAGCTTTTGATTCCGCAGCTGAACCCCCAAAGATCACCTATAACGTGATCCAAAATATCTCACTAGCTTCCTCCCCGTGACCACAATCCCGGCCCAGTGACTCACAAGTCACGAAATTCTCTTTTCCTCATACGAAAAATACAATCCAACCGAGGATCGGCTCAACTCTGACCCCCAGTTCCGCCCTTGGTTCAACCACCAGGCTCCAAAACTCTATACTAAGGCTGCTCAAGCCTACAACTCTTCTGCATCAAACACTGATAGGGGAACACCCCAACATCACACTCTTTTGCCGTCTAGTGAGTATTATGGCTCCCCGCAATAACACGACGACCTCTGACTAGTGAGTACTACGGCTCCCTGTAGCACCACAACACCAACTGTCAAGTGGGTACTACGGCTCCCCGTAGTACCACGACTCCCTCTCTCTGACTTGTGAACACTACGGCTCCCCGTAGCACCACAACACCCTCTGACTAGTGAATACTACGGCTCCCCGTAGCTTCACCCCATACTCTCAACTCATCCCAACGCCACACTATGTCCACTCACTCATGCCCATAGACTATCATAGATAGCTACACACACTTGTCCCACATATGCATCATAGACTCTGGCGGCAACCACTATAACAAAATTACTTACCTCTGCGGAGATCCATCTTCTAAAATAATCCCTCTTGCTGTCAATACTCGAAGGGCTCCCACTGGAACCGTAGATACATGATATACCACTGGTCATCTCAAACTCAAGGCTCTAAATAACTCCGAAACCGGGAGATTATTCCCGGTCACCACGGATCACCTATTACGGACATCACGATATCCTGCCTCAAACACTGCTCTCCTACTCCCAGCACCATACAGATACAACAATTCATTTCCTCTAAACTCCATAAATAATTCTCCGTTACCTAGTGTGCAACCTCAGTGTACCCAAACACTCAATTAGAAACAAGGAAAGCACTAACGCTTCAGAATACGCTGGTGATCCTCCGAAACCCTTTTCCCTTACTGCTCAAAATCCACGCAAGAAATACACACACCGGCCCGGAAATTGGCCGCTCGATAATCCCCTATCCATCCAAAAAGGGATATATGCAATCCATACTTCGACCCAGAAGTTCTTGACTGCCCGTACCACCATTACGAGTCTTCCCCTTGAAATGGCCCTGGTCACCACCAGATTCCTGTATCCAACCCCTAACCTCTCTTGCACAATCTCTGGTTCCCTCATTAAAATACCCGGTTCTCCCCCACTTAGAGATCAAGAAACTTCAAATACCCTAAATCTCCGAAGAAATCCTCAGGGATTCTCATCGCGACTGTCTCTAGCCATTCGAAGCCTCATACCATTCCAATACCGAATACCTCAACTGTCCAGTAAGATCACTGACTCTTAGATTGAAACCATAATTCAGCATACTCCTCGCCCTCGACTACTTCACCCAAGTTCCATCACTTGAATCCTCACAGGAACTGGGACTCCACTCCCATACTCAATATCCATCATAGACAGAAGAGCCGCCGCCCTGATATACTCAACTAGATTGCCCATTGATACTGCTACCACATGCCCTACTATACTCAAATAGGGTGCAACTTGGTCCTTAACCACCTCAGTCCCAACCGACTACCTGCTCACGATATATCCTTACCTCGCAGCAGACATGCTGCCTGATACACTGGAGGAAAATCGACAGAAATGTCAATCCGCAGGGTTTTACTCCTAAACCCCCAAACTGAAATCTCACACCTCTTATGTTTCTCACTAGAAACAGAAATAGCACCACTTAGATCACAGAAGATGACATCTCTTCTATCGGCTGGTTGCTCAACTCAGGCTGTAATCCTCTATAACTGCCATCTCTACTCCTTCCTGAGTCTTGCGACTCCAATTGGCATCTCATTAACAATCCCTTGGGGCTAACTCGATTTCCTCATTAAGGGATACTTCACTAAAACTCGTCCATCATGGCCCTCTAGCCCCATACTCTTTCACCTCCAATCTTGGTCTAACCAATCACCACGGGTAACTGGTAGAATCAATAACACTAACTGTCACGGGTCATGGTACTCGAACCACGACATCACCTCTAGATCTGATGCAAATCACGGTATTCAAACCATGGAATCACCTCTCAATCAGATACCAATCATGGAACCCGATCCATGACATTACTCCCCAATCTGCTCCGATGTATGGTACTCGAACCATAACATCACTCCTCGGTCTGCCACTTAGAACCTTCAGAATACTCCCTGTATCGAGTATGGGTCCTCTGCTTTCGGTAGTACGGGCCCATACTACCTGCCACATCTACCCATACTTTCCACACGGACCATTCCAAAGTCCCTAAGTAGCTTCTCAACCTTCTCGTTCACTAATTCTGCCATGCGTGCTTACTCCTCAGCGAAATGCTCTACTCCGCCAGCGTACTCATCTGGCTAAGGTCTCTCCCACTTCTCCGCCATCAGCTGCTGAAGAGCCCCTAACGATGCTAGCCATCTACCTCCTGAATATCGTCATATTCACTTGGTAGATGACTCCTATCATCGAGAGTTCCACAAAGCACGAAGCAAGCAGCATTCAGGCATCGAAGAATACATAGAACTCACCCTTGGTGATGACTCCGCCTGCTCTGCTCATTCTCAAAAGCACCACTAAACTCTGCAACTCTACCCCTCGCGGGTTCTAACTATTCTTTCGATAAGCACCACAATACTCATCAAGGCGTATCTCTTAGGCTACTCCTCTACTCAAATCCCCTAAGAGGATTCCAGCTGAATACTCTCACTCATACTCAAAAGCACAACACATATAACAACAACTCCTAGGCTAAGACATCACAAATCAGGCCACTCTAGTCCTAAGATATGAAATACCTACCCTGCCTCTAGCATGCATAATATCTCATAAAATGTATCATAAATATCTCATAACACAAAAGTAAGGGCATTTTGGGAAATCACCGTTCGGGCTCTGGCTGATTGTACACACTGCTCTTTCTCGCTTTCTCTTTGAAATCTTATTCACATTTAGAATTTCATTTCTTTGAAAACTTTTCTTACTTCCTCAGTTTGAGTTCAGATTTACCCGAAGGTGCATCCGAATCCCTCAAACCAAGGCTCTGATACCAACTTGTAACGCCGAAATTTTTCAAAACAAATTTTTTTCATTTAAAATTACTTTTCTCCTTAATACTTTTCATAAAAATCCCATTTTGTATAAATTACAATACATGACTCTTTTGTTCAATCAATTAATAAACCAGGATCTTCAAAACAACCGCTTCCTCTGGTGTGTACAATCGAGCCGGTGTCGTCCCGTGATCCGGAGAAAACCTGAAACACATAACACAAAACACTGTAAGCACGAAGCTTAGTGAGTTCCCCAAAATACCACTCTAACACATAATAGCCACTCAAGGCTATAACTCTGTTGACCTTCTGGTCAGTGTGTCTCAGTGGGACCCTCCAGTCCCAACTCTCGGTGGGCCCTCTGGCCCTAACTCTAAGGATCCAAAGGTCCTAACTCTAAGAACTCTGAATCACATATCACAATGAATCTCAACACATAAACAACATACAAATACACTGGCACATAATTTCAAAAAAATACCACATATAACATATATTAGCCACTCGAGGCTATAACTCTATGGGCCCTTGGGCCCTAACTCTGCGGACCCTCTGGTCCTAGCTCTGTGGACCTTCCGGTCCTCACTCTGATATACACACAACATAAATCACATAGAAATAATGCAGTGCCACACATCATATAAATAGCATATAATATCTCTATCACATAACTTTGTTACCACTCTAGGTAAAGTATAGTGAGAAGACTCACTTGCTACTGCCGATTGAAGAACAGTCCACGCTGCTCCGACCAGCGTCACGAACTCCACCACTGAATCACCGAAACCAATAATCACCAATAACAACCAAATACTCCTGGAAGTCAACTGGTCAACTATTTGGTCAAAGTCAAAGTCCTCAGTCAAAGTCAACCCTCCTGGTTGACCCTACTTGCCGAGTCAACCCGTCGACTCGTCGAGTCCCCATGCTCAGAACTTCCCCAAACCGCGACTCAACTCGCCGAGTCACCCCGAGACTCACCGAGTCCTACAACTCTGAGTCCCCTCACACTCAACTCACCGAGTCCTCCCTTGACTCACCGATTCACGGCTCAACCAGAAGAAGGTTAGGACCTCATGACCAGACTCGCCGAGTCGAAGAACAGACTCGCCGAATCCAAGGCTATCTTCAACCAACTCGCCGAGTTGTTCTTCCAACTTGCCGAGTTCCTGCCCATCTTCAAGCAACTCGCCGAGTACCTCTAGATCTTAATCCATACAGAAGCTTTCCAGGCCATGCAAATGATCCAAACCATAGATCTACCCTTCTACAACCCATCCATCACGTAAAGTGGCAAACTTTACGTGAATCCAAAGAGATATAAGCATATAACACTCTAGGTTTAGTGTTTGGGACAAGATGGCTTCACCAATCACTCAAGAACAGGGACTTTAATGCACTCTAGACCTTCTCCATTCCAGATCTGAGATAGCAACCTCAGATCTAACCTCCAACTCAAAACACCACATGCTATCTTTTCCAAAAACCTCAAAATGAAGAATAAAAGCCCAAGCAACGAAATAATACCTCAAAAGGAAACTCCAACAGAAGAGAAATCTGAATCCTAGAAAAGCCCCTTGCTCCAAGCCTCTTAACTCTCGAAGATCTCTTCCAAAATCTCTTCTCCAAGGTTCAAATGCTCTCAAACCACTCACAAACGCTCCCTAGGGTTTTCTGGACTTTAAGAGAGGGTAAAGAGGCTGGGGAGAGGGTATAATGTCCTTTATATAGGGCTCATCCTCCGAAATTAGGGTTTTCTCCACACAACACCAACTCACCGAGTCCAACCGCCGACTCGCCGAGTTGGCCACTTAACACGCGACCAGAATCGCGACCCTACTCGCCGAGTTCACCCATGGACTCGCCGAGTTGCTCTTTCACATTTACACTTTGAACCCTGAATTTGCACTCCTGAACTCGGGATGTTACAAACTCGTCGAGTCACCTCACATAATTAAAGGAATATAACATAAATCAATATACCTGGAAAACCGGATGTTACAATTCTCCCCCACTACAACCAGACTTCGCCCACAAAGTCTCATGCTGAGAACAACTCCGGATGCTGATCCCGCATCTCTGACTCTGGCTCCCAGGTCAGCTCGGAACCCTTCCAATGTTACCACTGGACCTGCACCAGGGGCACTTCCTTGTTCCTTAGAATCTTGATCTTCCGATCCAAGATTGCGATCGGCTTCTCCACATAATTCAGACTCGCGTCCACCTGGATATCCTCTAATGGTACCATTGCCGATTCGTCGGCTATACACTTCCTCAGCTGCGACACGTGGAAGGTATCATGAATCTGGTCCAACTCCGCAGGTAGTTCCAAACGGTATGCTACACTGCCCACCCTCGCGGTCACCTTAAACAGCCCAATATACCGGGGCCCCAGCTTGCCCCTCTTCCTGAATCGAATCACTCCTTTACAAGGGGACACTTTCAGGAGTATAAAATCCCCAACCTAAAACTCGAGCTCGGATCGACGCCTATCTGCATAACTCTTCTGGCGACTCTGAGCGGTCAACAACCTTTGTCTGACCCGTTGTATCTGCTCTGTCGTCTGAAGCACTATCTTCGTACTCCCCATCACACGTTGCCCTACCTCACCCCAGCAAATGGGAGTCCGACACCTCCTCCCATATAACAGCTCAAAGGGTGGCATACCAATGCTCGAGTGATGGCTGTTGTTATAGGAAAACTCAGCCAAGGGCAAGTACGTGTCCCAACTTCCTCCGAAGTCCAATACACATGCCCGAAGCATGTCCTCGAGCGTCTGAATCGTACGCTCACTCTGTCCATCCGTCTGCGGGTGGTATGTGGTACTAAAATGCAACCTCGTACCCAACTCCTCGTGAAACTTCTTCCAGAATCTGGAAGTAAAATGCACATCTCGGTCTGAAACAATCGAGATCGGTACTCCATGCCACGATACCACCTCCCTCACATACAACTCTGCCAGCCTCTCAGCAGAAGAACTCTCACTGATAGTAAGGAAGTGAGCACTCTTCGTCAACCTGTCCATAATATCCCAAATCGTATCGACACCTCTCGCAGTCCTTGGCAATTTGGTGATAAAGTCCATGGTAATTTGTTCCCACTTCCACTCGGGAATCTCCAATGGCTACAACTTACCATTGGGACGCTAGTGTTCGGCCTTAACCTTGCGATAGGTCAAGCACCTCTCCACGAACCATGCGACATCTCTCTTCATACAGGGCCACCGATATTCTCTTTTCAGATCCAAAAACATCTTAGTGGCCCCGAGATGGATCAAGAACCTCGATCTATGTGCCTCCTCCATCAGGATGGTATGCGTTCCGCCCACAAACGGTACCCAAATCTGACCCTAAAAAGGTCATAAGTCCTCGACTATCGGTAACGAACTCCGATACCTGCCCGATCACCCGCTCCCTTTTGCGGTTCTCCGGTCTCACGGCTCCACCTGGGCACCTCGAATGGTGTCCAACACCGGAGTCATCACTGTCAATCTCATGCAAACGTCTCATATCGGGGCACTCTCCGCCCTACGACTCAAGGCATCGGCTACAACATTAGCCTTGCCCGGGTGGTACAGGATCTCACAATCATAATCCTTTACCACATCTAACCATCTCCTCTGGCGCATATTCAGGTTGGGCTGATCCATCAAGTACTTCAAACTCTTGTGGTCCGTGTATATGGTACACCGAACCCCATACAGATAGTGACGCCAAATCTTGAGGGCGAACACCACAGCCCCCAACTCCAGGTCGTGAGTGGGATACCTCGACTCATGAGGCTTTAGCTACCTCGATGCATATGCTATCACATGCCCCCTCTGCATAAGCACTACTCCCAACCTGGATATCGATGCATCGCAGAACACCACAAAATCCTCCATCCCTTCCGGGAGTGCGAGCACCGGGGCTTCGCACAACTTCTGGCGAAGTGTCTCAAACGAGGTCTGCTGCTCCGGACCCCAGGAAAAAGCGACACCATTCCGAGTCAACTTGGTGAGTGGCACGACGATCTTGGAGAAATCCATGATAAATCTCCGATAATAGTCGTATTTTCATAATTTTTACAGTTTTAAGGGAGGGAATACAAGTCTAACACAAGAATTTGTATTACAAACAAATGGTTTCAAAATATCTCATCTAAATTGTCACACCCCCGAACCAGACGACGGAAACATCCGGGGGCTCGTGTGACTAAAAATTAAATAATCATCACAATGAATATACATGAATCATAACACGATCATCACCAACATTACATAATACAACTAGCATTGTTCACATCAAGTGCATTGTTAAAATACATAAGTTCAAATTGTTAAAAGTACGATAAGTGCTATTACATAAACGAAACCATACACACTTGCGAATCTTCCGGCTTAACGATTACTTGAGAATACAAGTTATTTTGAAAACGGTCAACATATTTAATGTTGGTGAGTTCATAAGTATGTTTTAGTAAAAGTCTTTGTATCTTTCATAAAAACCCAGAAAATCCGATATTTTCTGTAAAATGTCTAAAAATGATGTAAAAATCAAGTATAACTGCATGTGTGAATTTTCATAGTTATAACTTATATGAGTGTAGTTTAGATTCATTGTATTTTGAATAAATGATAAATGTATATGAATAATTTCCCCAGAAAATCCGATATTTTCTGTTTTATAACAACGTCTAGATTCTTGTATCGTTAAGTAAGTCGTTTTGCATTGACACAATTAAAGAGTTTATCTTCAAAAGGTTAATCTTTTGGTATCGAATCCCAATATGAGTTGTCATAACCATGCATGATAATGACTAGGCCGCCCATCTTGGTATTTTTCCAAATGATGGTCTTGTTAAGGATTTTGTCGCCCTAGACTGGCCTAGTCTAGCTGTAGCGAACAACTAAGGCGTGGGAGGTCACCCCGTATAGATCTATACACAAACTCCCGCTTTCCTACCAGGAAACTCTGATCATAACTACAAGCTATGATTGTATACTCAGAGGTGCCAACCAACATGTCTCACTAGATTCTCAACCCCCTTTTTGTACTATGTTTAATGTTTACGTTTATGTAGTATGTTTTGTATTCGAAAGGTACATATATAAGTATACGGCATTTAATGATTTCGCAAAGGTATAGTTACGACCTACTAACATGTGAAATTTCCATTGCAAGCCCTATTAGCTTGTAATTAGACCACAAAGGCCTAATAACATGTAAGAGGGTAATTTAAGCCCAATAGGCATGTAAATGGGCCACGAAAGCCCAATAAACATTTAACTTAACTTAGGCCCAAATTAACATGTAAGTGGGTCACAAGACCCAATAAACACGTCATGGAAAACATTGGGCTCAATATACACTTAATTGGGCCCTTAGGTTCCAATGGCCAAGTAACGTGTATATTAGGCCCAATAAATAGTTATTGTTGTATTTCGTTCGTTTTGTTTTATTTCATTGTTTGTTTTAGCTCGAAGTTCAATAGATTGATGATAAAAATCCTATTTTTGTAAAAACGACATTTTTGGCCAATAATTCTCAAAATTTTAAATTAGGCTCAAAGTATTGTAAAAATGGCACTTTAGTCCATAATTTATAAAAGTTTGCAATTTTGTCCCATATGTCTATAAATTTACGGTTTTAACCCAAAATGTTATATTTTTATATTTAGAACCCTGTTTTGCAGAAAATACATTTTCTGCCCCTTGTTTGTAAAAGTTTACACTTCCGGCCCAATTTTAGAAAACTTTACATTTTTGGTCCAATATGAAAATAATTGTTATTTTCACCTCTAAATTTGGTTTATTTACATTTATGACTCAAACTTTGTCCAAATAACATCTTTAACCCCAAAACTTTATTTTTTTTGCAAATTGGGCATAAAACCGTGAGGCCCAAAAGTTTTGGCCCATTAAGCTAAAATTTGCATTTTTGGCCCATTTAAAAGCATTTTTAGCATAAAATAACCTTTTTGTACATGTAGGACCTGTTTGGCCCTTTTAAAAACAAAATTTTCACTTTTTAGCCTTATCTTTTGTTTTCTTGACAATTTTGACCTTTAACAAGGTTTTTGTTGAATTCTTTTGCATCTTAAACATGTAATCACTTTTGGCTTGATAATGTAATGTTTATAATGTCATAGTTCATAGATCTTTGTTAAATAACACTTAAAGTTTAAAGATTTTCTAAGATCTAACACATTATTACCAAACAAACTAAGAATTCACACAACATGCATATAATACATAGATCTACACATTTTACTTGCATTCTCCCCCAAAAATCATATGCAAACCAAAAACAAAGGGGTATGAACTCACCTTTTTGCTTGATGTTCGGTTTTTGAAGAAGAAGTGGAAAGAGATGAAGTGATTTTCGGCCCTAGCAACTCCCTTGAGTAGATCTCGAACTTATGGAGCTTCTAAGGTGTGATCATGGAATAAAAACCATGTAAGGAGGAGTTTTTCATATTAAGATAAAAGAAGATACTTGTGGTTGACAATAACTTACCAAAGATTTGAATGGCTTGAAGAAGAATCCTTAGAACCCTAGCAAATTTTTGAGATCTTGGAGGAAGGATGAGGATGATTTTTTAGAGGTTTGCATAGAATTTTCAAGTGTGTGTGTGTGTGTGTGTTTTGGCTCTCGGTCGAGAGTAGAAGAGGAGAAGGGAGAGAAGTAGTGAGGTGACTAGCTTGGATGTATGGGGGTCCTTGCATGGATATATGATGAACAAAATGGAGGTGGAACCTCCAAAGTCACCCCCCCCATAATTCTCTTCTTTTCCTTTTTTTTATACATGGGCCGAGATTTTGGGCCAAGAAGAAAGGGTGGAGTAGCTTGGGCCCATTAACTTTAGTTAGGATATTTGGATCTTAAACATAAATTTTTTTCGGCCCATTAGGCTCTTGGAAGCATTCACGACCCATATAGAATAAAAAGAAGGGGCTTATGGCTCACTAAGGTTAATTGGATTAGTTATGGCCCAATAAGGCCCATTAGGGTTAGAATGAATCATTCTAGACCCAAATGGTCCAAAATGTTTTAGATTTATGAATTAGGTCCAATTAGGATCCAATTAGGGCTTCTAAGTCCAATAACGTTGAATTGGGTGCTTATTGGTCCATTAGGCCCAATAAGAAATTTCTAGTCCGATATGGACTCAAACCGGGATTCTTAGGGTTTTTAGAATCTTTGTTGAACATAATTGATGAATCTAAATGAGCATTGAGTGAGATTTACTTAGAGTGCATGTTTTACAATAGAGAACAGTTACACATGAATAGAATTTCCTAGCTAAAATGCTAGTTGCGGCATAAATGGATTTCAATTATCATCGTATCAAATGGTTTCAAATTGTGTTAAAATGACATCAAGTCATCAAAAGTATTTCAAAATGTTAAACTCTGTAAATAATTTTATAAACTTATATTTTTCCTCAAAAATCATATATATATATATATATATATATATATATATATATATATATATATATATATATATATATATATATATATATATATAAGATTTAAAGGGCTTAAGACTGATAACTCGCTTTATAAATATAAATGTTATTTCATTTAGTTTCATTACCCTTTGTAACATGTCGAGCAAGGGGTTGCATTCATGAACATTTAGTATCAATTCTGAAAGTACATATAATTATAATAGGTATAATTTATGATTCATAGAACATTAATTCACGATTCAAGTATACTAGAGTACACCATTTTACAAGAACAAGGGTTTGATTCAAAACTAATCAAGGGTATACATCTTTCAAATACATGTTAAGAATACTAATTCAGGAGCATACTATCAATCATTTATTTCGCTATTATACACGTAACGTCTTTATGCTTTTTATGAGTCAATAAGATTCAGGTTGTTTATTTATTTAAACAACATAGTTAAATTCCTTACATTATAACCAGAATCTTCGGTCAGGGATCAAAACAAGTGTGTATAGATCTATATTGGGATTGACAACCCCGCACTCGGGCTGCTAGCTACAGTACGGCATACACGCCTATGCGTGACAGTTGTTATCAACAGTTTTGACGCCTTCAAAGCGTTGTTTCAGGCCATCTAGTCATAGTATGATTATAATAACTCATTAAAAAGATATTAACAATATGTTAGTGTATAATTAACTAAACATGAGTACATTTTCAAAGTACTAGTTTACATAGATACAAGTTACAGTTTATAATAACAGCTGGTGAAGCCAGACACTCTCACTTTTACAGGTTTTACAAAGGAATGCTAATATAGAACACTGGTTTACAAACAGAACGATTTTATGTGATTAAAACTACTTCATACAGCAGAAAATATAGGATTTTATGGAACAATATACATATTCAAAGAACGGAAAACATACTTTCAAACATAAATACCTATGCACTCACTCAACTTTATGTTGATACTCTTTTTTCAAATTACTTGTATTCTCAAGAATCAGTAGACATGTACTCCCCGAGCTTTTAAGAAGATGGAGTTGTTTTGAGTAATGTCTTCTGTATTTTTCTATAACCATTTTGGTGTCAATATGCATTGATCGAACACATGTAAAACTTATGCTTTTTAATATAATGGTTGTTTGTACTTTGATTACTATGCTGCATGTGTTGTGATACTACAATTGAAGCCCTCCACCCCCAGACGTTTCCGCCGTCTGGTTTGGGGGTGTGACAATGTGCTCTTCAACAGCTCTGGTTCTTAGTAGAAGGGTGGGGAGTTAATACTTTTGGTTGGGTTAGCAAGTATATTGTATATAGGGATGTAAATGGGGTGGGTTTGGGGCGGAGTTGACTATCCCTGTCCCCATCCCCGAGTGTCTAACCTCATCCCCATCCCCATCCCTATCCCCGACGGATACGGGGAATCAAATCTCCTCCCCCTTTGTATTTTAGGCTTTTCCCCAGCCCATCCCCAATCTATCAACATAATAAACTCAACTTACACAAAAAAAAAAACCAAGTTTAATAAGTGATCAAAACCATATGCCATAAACAAATTCTGTTTACATCAATCATAAAGTTTAGCAAGCATCAAAACAAAAAGTGTCGATTTGGTATACAGATCGACGAACAAAGTGACGTTTGATTAACTCTTGGAATTGGGAACATAATTTGGTATATGGACTCTATCTCTAATGGTCTAATATAGATCAATTCATTTTAGTGGACTTAATTAAAATCAATAAATGATCGATATACTATATATATATATATATATATATATATATATATATATATATATATATATATATATATATATATATATATATATATATATATATATATATATATATATATATATATATATATATATATATATATATAGTCATCAAAGTGGGTTGAGGATTGTTATACCTGGCCTCGGCCCCATCCCCGATTTTAACATAATGGGGATCCCCGACCCCGTACCCGGTACCCGTTTTGGCGGGGAATACCCATCTCGTTTAGGGCAGGTCAACCGGGTTCCCCATCGGGTCGGGTGGAATTTTCATCCCTAATTGTATATCCCTGAGCGTTTATAGTGAACTCCTTTCAATTTGAGTTGTTGTTGTTGTTTTGCTATAATATTGCTAGTTTGCTTTGTTTTTTTTTTCTTTTTTGGCTATAATATTGCTAGTTTGTGAGTTGATACCTTTGGTTGGATTAACAAGTATACCCCTGTACGTTGAAAGTGAACTCTTTTCAATTTGAGTTGTTGCTGTTGTTTTGCTATAATATTGCTAGTTTGCTTTGTTTTCATCTTTTATAGTTTTGAAAAAAAAAACCTAATAATTATGCGATCAGATAAAAGCAAAATATGGACTATAGGTTTAGAACCTTTTTTTTAATATCCATATTGTAATATATTTATTTGTTATAATTTTAAGGTCAAGTAATGTTTTTATTTTTTTATATTATAATTATAATGTCAATTTATATATTTTTTTTCTCCAAAAATATGATACATGTTAGTAAAATGATAAATCATGTGAATGAGCTTAATAAAACATTTAAGACAGACAAAAGATAAATTAGTTAATTTAAAAAAAAATGAAAATATTAATTATTGGAGAAACTATTTAATAAAAGTTGTTTGTCAAATAAAAATTAGTTGTAAAAGAAAAAAGTTTTAAAAGGTTAACCATTGAAGATTCTTATTAGAGAAGTATCTAATTCCGTATTTCAAACGTTCACATTTTCATTTCTTTTTTTGAATGAAGTATTTATGTCGAGCTTCGACTTGTTATGAACTATGGTACATGGCTAGTTTTATTTATAATAAAATCCTTTGTATTTTATAGTTTAAAAAGAATATGGTTCATTAACATCAAATGATTCAAAATTGAGAAAGCAAAATTGATGGCCATTAAAAAATAGACTTTAAGGAACCATCAAGCAAATGCCACTTTCGTTTCTAAGTCACCATCATTTTGAACATCTCTTTTAAGAGGGAACAATAAATTATGAGATAAAAAATGCGTTCATATCGAATAAAAGTCATAATATATTAATATGAAACTCGGCAGGGGTAATTTAAAAGCTACAAGATCTAGCTTGATCAGATCTATATATCTCGTTAATGTCATAGTTATATTCCAGATTAGCCAAATTCTGCCGTTCCCGGCTTCATTCTCCACAATAATGGCTTTACTACAATCCTTTCTCAAGCATCTGGTAATTTAAATTCTAGATCACTTGGCATAGGACTACCATAGAGTCTCATTTGAAAATGATTTCTCATTCAAATTTTTTAATTCGCTCTGCTCTGCTCGACACCGGGGCTTCCCTGAAAGCTAAGATGTGGAATAGCGGTCGATTCCCCTTCCTAGAGCAATAATGCTCTATCAACATATATCTTATGCAAGTAAAGTGTACCTCATTGGGGTCCCACACATATACTCTAAAGGCCTGTTCATTGTTAGATGATAAAACAAGTTGTACTGCGTTTAATATGACAAAAACTATATTATTTTGTCCCACTCAAAAAGGGACATGAATTCGCTTTTGATTTTAAAAGATTTAACTAACCTCTTCTCTAGAAATCTTGTAGGGGGTCTAAAGAATGGCCTTCCATGACAATGGCCCAAGCATAGGATTCCTTTTAAGTGATCCATGGAATCCAATTCCTTGAGGATTACACCACAACTTTTTGCCAAAGTGATTGTGACAAAAACCAATCTACCCCTCTACAAGAGGTTCTCCAACACTAATTTATCAATTTCAATTAGCGGTTTCAACATCAAAATGGGATCGGGATTATCACAAGAAGCAGATACTCAACAGATTCCAAGATCACCCACACCGGCACCACGGACTCATGAAAACCATCAAACCGCAAAAACCACAAGCACACGATTGAACCGTTTACCTCATGACTGTGAAGCCATTTTGAAGGATGCAGATATTGTTATCGATAAGTCTTCGATTGATCAGCTTTATGCTGGTGTGTTTTTGAACCAAAAGAGAATGGTATGTCATGTTTGTATCTCAATCTTTATAGTTTTCCTTTACTTAGAAGTTTTACCCATGTGATATGTTACTTTCTAGAGTACAATTGTGTTATATCACTTTTTCTGAATATAGTTTAGAAGTTTGTTATTGGTTTTATTCAGTCCCTAAGTCACTCACTGTTTGTTAAGCCTTTTCGCCCATGACTTCAAGACCAATGGTTTCATATTAGGTTACCAAACAGTGATTTACGGACGAAAAACGTCAAAAGATAATACTTTGTACTTATAGAAGAAAAGTGATAGAACACAGGGGCAAAAACTGTAATTTACTCAACTTTTAAGCATTTGGTACAATAATGCAACAATGGAAATTTGTGTCCTATGTTTTGGTAAATGACGAGAATGCCCTCGTCTTATGCAATTTTTTTTTTTGGTTGAAGCAGAAGTACTGGGTTGATAAGGCATCAAATGGCAACTGCTTCTTGGTGTTTGCAAGGGACCTCTCCATCGATTGGCAAGACGACAATCGTTATTGGCATTGGTTCTCCATTAAAGAAACAAGGTGATTACTCAATACAATCGAAAGCAAAAAATTATTATTGTTGCTTTTATATTTATAGATTATAATATTGAAAGTAAAAGAAAAAACACAGGCGATTAAAAATTCCAGCTTTTCCTTTGTTTATGCAGTGATCAAGAGTGTATAGATGTTGCGGAATTGCTAAACGTTTGTTGGTTAGATGTCGCCGGAAAATTTGAGACGGCGAAATTAACACCGGGAATGAAATACGAGGTCGTATTCATGTTGATGCTGAAAGATCCTGCTTACGGGTGGGAAGTTCCGATCAACGTCAGACTCGTCCTGCCGGACGGAAGCAAACAAGAACACAAGGAAAACATGGTGGAAAAGCCGAGATCGCGGTGGTTTGAGATTCCGGTAGGCGAGTTTACGGCGGAAGCAAAGAACGGAGGATTTATCGAGTTCTCGTTTTACGAACATGAAGCTGGGCCTTGGAAGAGGGGTTTACTAGTCAAAGGTGCGGCCATTAGACCCAAAAAATGAGATCGGATCGGACTATATTTGTTACCATTTATTGAGTTGGGCTTTATTGGTGATCGATCGGACTATATCTGTTATCTAATAATGGTCTCTTTTAGGACTATGGGTGTTATACTTATAATTATAATTTCCACTTCTATATAAAATTATAGGATTCCCAATATTTCAATACGCCAATGTGGGTTCACATAGGTTCACAAATAAGATGTTTAGTAGGATTCCTAATTCTCAATTCAATCTAAACTGCTCAAGTCCTCGATAAGGGCAAACTTCCAAGTGTCCAACAAAAGTAGTGTGTTTTGAAAGGTGTAAATTACATTAAAATTATAAAAAGATAAAAACTTTCAAAAGTTACTTCTAATACCTTTTGGATTGATTAAGTGTTTTTCATGTTAGAAATTCAACAAAACAAGTTAAGCACTTCAGACAAACAATAAACGAAGTTTAGTGAAATTTGCGGAATAAAACTTCAAAAAACTGAAATAAAAAACTAAACATAGTATTTAACATGGTTCGGTCAAACATTCGTCTACGGGCAAACGGGAAAGAATGTTTTATTAAACTATCGAGAACAGTTACAATCACTAAATGTTGCATCTCACTGAACTCTCAAACAAAAGAATCCCTTGCTTACAAACTGCTCCAAAAAATGTACTATCAACCTCACAATGATTGTTCTCTTGAATTTTATGTGCAAAGAATAATGAAGGGAGATATATGTCTATTTATAGGCAAGCATAAAAAACCTTAATTTGAATGGGTCAGTTTGATCCATAATAAGCCCAAAATTATTGTCAACCAATCACAAGATGTCATGCAGATGATTCTAGAATCTTTAGTCTTGTGGGATATACATGACCACATGTCATGTACTTAGAAGCGCACCTAGCAATACCTGACACATCCATAAGGGTGCACTTGGCTTCTTAGGCTGGAAGGAGTGGTTCTCGCCAAAAGCTCGCTTGCAACTTGCCACTCTTGTTATGACCACTCCCTTCATATGCGCTGCATCGCCAAATGTTACTCGCCAGACTCCTAGCGACAAGAAAGAGAAAGAGAAATGGAAGAGAAAGGTTGTGATTGGCTTATTTCTCATTTCTTTTTTTTTTTTAACTAAAATAAAACAACCTTTTAAATGTTATCACTCCTTATCTCTTACAACTTGGATACAAAATTTTAAATGCTATCACTCTCTATCTCTTACAACTTAGATGCTATACCACTCCCTTTAGCCTTAGGAGTGCATCAAGTACCAAGGTGGCACATATTGCTTCCAGATGGCGCACCAAACTTCCAAGTTCCAAGTGGCACACTTGAATACCAATGGCACATTTGAACAAGACTTCACACCCTAACACTTTGTTTAAAATAAAAGCCAAAAGCTCATAATATTGAATGAACCTTTTTCTTTAATTCGGTTTTTCACTTAGAAACTTAAAGCTCATAAAAATTTGTTTCCGAACACGGAACACCCTTAATGTTGATGGATTAAATTTAGTAATTAATTATACATTTTAGGCTTGTGGGCTTTATGATTAACAAGTTACTATTATCCATATACCCAAACTCCTATTTGTCTTATAATGATTCGATCATATTTGCTATTTAATGATCTATATTATCCATTTGGACTTTATAGCTCATAAGTATATTAACGGCAATATATTTAAACTTCTGTTTGAGTTTTGAGATTATATTGATTGGCAACAAGGCACGAAAATTTATGATATATCATGATAATCAACTCCTTGTAAGATGATAAGATGCATTCATCATTCATGCCAATTTTCATGAAGAAACTTATAGCGATGTATGCTTATTGATAGATATAAAGTAGTATACATAGGAGGACAAGAAAAAGTACAAAATATATTTTGCTTATAACTCTACAATGCAGTCAAAAGTAAATAAATAAAAAAGAAAATTAAAACAAACAAATAACAATAAGCCGTATTAGTCTTATGTTAATCATAATTCTGTGTTATAATCATCTGGCTTATACCATAAAGAGAAATCAATCCCCTTGCCTTTAAGTTCCTCTGTAGCACTACCAATTTTCTCCAAAAGCTACAATTCAAAGTTAGCACTTCGATTACAACATAAGTTTAAAATAAATCAATAAATAAATAAATAAAAGTACGTTTTTATTTTTTGCATTTAACTAATTCATACATGTAAATTGAAAAACATACCTTAGCATGCAATACACCATTTGAAACCAAAAGCGATCTGTCAAACACAGTAAATTTTCCACCATCCATACAAGAAACTGTCCCACCAGCTTCTTCAACTATCTGCTCGATTTTAAAAAAAAAAAAAAAAATTAAAAATTAAAATAGAGTTTTTAAGCTAATTTTGAGGATAAATAATTAAATACTAGCATTTACCAAAACACCAGCAGCCATATCCCATGGCTTGAGACGAAACTCCCAATATGCTTCTACAATGCCCAGAGCCACGTGGCACATATCCACAGCAGCTGCACCTAATCTTCTCACACCCTAAAAAAAACTCAATCCTTATCATAAAAATCACAAAATGAAAAATAATAATAATAATAATAATAATAATAAAATATTTTACCCGACTGATGTCAGTAAATTCTTTGAATAAGTTCATATTAGCAGCCCATGGATCATCATGTTCGTATCCAAACCCGGTCACCAGTAGAGATCGTTCAACCTTATCAGTCTGACTAACATGAATTTTTTGCCCATTACAAAATGCACCTCCACCTAAAATTACATAAAAATTTAAAATACTCACTTTTTAATTTATGCTTAATTAATTATTATTATAAATACATTCACCGAAATAATTTAATTACTTCATACCAGAAACCGCAGAAAATGTGCGTGTGTTCCAACACATGGCACCTCCAACAAACTCTACCTACCAACAAAAATGTAAAGAAGCTCAATAACAATTATAAAAAATATTTTGTAAATTTAAGCCATTAAATTAAAAAAGTTAAATAGGTTTAATGGTTAATGATATATATACCACAGCAGCTGCTGCAGGCTTTCCTTTGAAAAGCACTCCTACAGAGACTGCAAAGCTTGGATACCCATGAGCAAAATTTGTTGTCCCATCTATATATTTGAAAGAAATGAGTATATATATTTCAAGTCAATGTAAAAAAAAAAATTAAAAAAAAAAAAAAAAAAAAAAAAGTTGAATTACATACCCAAAGGGTCTATGCACCAAAGATAATCAGAAGATGAATCTCCAATGACACCTCCTTCTTCCCCTAGAATAAGATGATCTGGGAAATTCTTCCTTACGACATTAAGAATGGCTGCCTCGCTCATTTTATCTGTGCTGTATGTAAGCAATAACTAAATCTCCATTATACACCATGGAAGAATTCAAAGAAGTTAATGTGTGTGTAGAAGAAGGAAATTTGTAGACATACTCGGTAACTAAATCAGTGAGTCCTTTATAGCTGATGTTTCTAGGCTTATTTACAGCTTCCATCACAACCTGGGAATACAAATAAATATATAAGCAAGAATTCATGAGAAAGGGGATCTAATTTATTGTAGAGCAATAGAAGGTACTCAATTTCAAGTGCCCTAGTATCGTGAGAGAGATTCAGAGATAGGATTGTTTAAACCTCGGCACCGGTTTTGGCAGCGATTTCGACGCTTTCGAGGAGCTGGGAAGATGGAATAGGACCGGTTGATGATGCACCGATCTTGGAGTATGTCAGATTCTGATAAGAGATTTCTGATAGCGCTGCTTTTGTGGTAGTACTGCGGCATGATAATCTCGACTTCAAACATAAACACACAGGATTGCTAGTAGTAAGGCTAAATTGACCAGGACGATGATGTTGAGAATTTGAAGTGAAATTATAGGGTTTAACAGGATCGATAAACGAGTGAACTGAATTGGGGATTTGATTGAATCTCGAAGAGAAGATTCTTGATGATGAAACCGGAAAAGTTCCCATTCTTCGATAGTTTTTTCGCGCAGAGAATTCAGGGTCTGTGCGTTTGATTCCACCAGTTCAATCTCTTTCGATCCTCACTTAGTTGAGGGTTTACATCATGTTCTTAGCAGCACTCATTTGATGAATCCGATAATGGTCTCACTTCCCGACAAATCGTTTGTTCACAGCATCTCCATCGCAAAATTCGTAGCAAGAATATCAAACCGGAATTTTGCGGTTGTGCACAAAATTGTAAACTTAAAATGCACATTTTGTTTGTTTTTTTTTTCTATTAAATTAAAATAAAATTAGATGTGGAAATAGATGAGGAAAGGAACCGACCTCGGAACTGAATTTGGTGGAAAGTAGGAACCGAACCGGACCTCGAGAAATAGCAACATACAATTTCGGTTTTTGCCGAGTATTCAATGTTGGAACCGGTCCTTGAGAAATAGCAACATACAATTTCGGTTTTTGCCGGTTCTACCGGTTTCGGTTCAAAAAATCCACAAGAATATCGTCTTGGTCCCGGCCCGACCGGTTCCCCGGTCCATATGCTCATCCCTGTGTGGAATATAGAGAAAATCACATATTAATCCAATAATATGTTTCAAATTTGTTCATCCATTCCTTTAACCCACTTCCATGCTTTATGAATAAATAAAGTTTGTCAAGTTTAATTGGTCGCTTTGGATAAAATAAAAGGATAACCCGGTTACCTCTTTGTCACATGGACGCTTGTTGACTTTGAAAAGTATAAAAGGACCGGTAGAAAGCCACAGTGAGGGAGAAAGACCATGTTTCACCTCTGCTTCAGGTTTTTGGCATAATACTTCAGCTTTAAACCATCCTTCATGTTGGCGTTAGAAGCTTCATGTTTTCTTTCTATGTAAGGACTTTTTTCAGATTTAATAGCATCCCTAGTGTTCCCATTATGCCCTTTTTCCAACCTCTCTTCTTCTTCGTATGAACACTATGTTTCGCCTCTGATTTAGGTACAGAAACACTATTTTGTTCTTCACATCCTTCATCATCCATCAAATGAGCTCATTCTTTTTTCCTGATTCCCTTTCTTTTCAACTAACAATCCCGTTGTGTTCCCATTATGCCTTTTCTAACCTCTTTTCCTATTTCTCTTCTTCTTCTTCTTTATTTGAACACCATCCTTCGCCCCTGCTTCAAGTTCAAGAACCTTATTTTGTTCTTCACCCCCTTCATGAGCCATCAAATCAATTCGTTCCTCTTTTATTTCATGATTCCCTTTCTTTTCAGCCACCAATCCTGTTGTAACGACCTAGATTTCTATATATATATAATCTAAGGGATATATCAAACTTTTATCTATACAATGCGGAATTCTACTCTAATTAAAACATTTACATCCCAGGACAAATCATGGGTTTACAATAAAATCGTACATACAAAGTCAAACAACAAAGGAATACAATAAACAGCGACCTACTATTTATTTCTTCCTTGTGCTACTATCTTCTATTCTAGTACCAAAGATGCTAGAAGTTGAACCTGCAAAAAAATAAAATATATGCAATATTAGACACAACATGTTTGGCGAATTATTCTTATATCTTTTCTTATCTTTCATATATCTCTTTTATCTTTCTTCTATAATCTTTCTTTCTACTTTGGTTCTCATACTCTTCTCTTAGCCTCTTCTCAGGCTCTTCTCATACTCTACTCATACTTTATCATTGTCTTTAAATCTATCTCTTCTCTACCCTAACTTGTAACACCCGTTTCAGGTATGAGCCAATGCATTATATTTTAAGTCTTCATTTTGGGTGGCCACGGCATGGCGATATTTTTAGGATAGTATGATTTAATTATTAGATTAGGTGTCTAAACTCATAATTATAATTGGTATAAACTTGAATTGATAGTAGCATAGTTCTTTTGGGTTGCCTTCAAACCTAGCAATTGGACATAATGATTTTTGGAGAGAGGTTGATTTATTATTTGATTAATAAATTGAAATAAATAATTTAGTAATATATTAATTAGAAATAGTAATATATAATTAATAATTAATTATAAATTAATTGGAATTAATTTTAGGATTAAATGAATTAATTAAAAGTGAATGGTCTAAAGTGTAATTATTTAATAGTTGAACAAAAGTCTCCAGAACCTTCCACACATGGGGTGGACGGTTTTTGGAGGGATATTCTAGGGTTTCTAAAATATCTCATGTGGATAATAGCGAAGAAGATAATTACCAAATTTGAATTAATATTATTGTAACGTCCCAAAAATACAGTCCTAAATTTTCTTTTAAAACATTGCTAAAACCATATTTATAAAAACCATATCATAAGTCATAACATAAATTCAGAGTATTAATTCAAAACATATTCTTATTATCAGAGTAAAACATCCCAGACTGGCTAGCTATGGTGTGTGCACTGTAATCTTCCCGAGCACCTCTTTTGAAAACTGAGTACCTGAAACCAAAACTGAAAACTATAAGCACGAAGCTTAGTGAGCTCCCCCAATCTACCACATACCAAACAATAACATATAAGCACATACTGGGCCTTGCCCCCTGCATCAGACCAAAATCCGGAAACTGCATCGGGCCGAAGCCGGACTAACTGGGGCCTTGCCCCCTGCATCGGACCGAAGTCCGGCTAACTGCATCGGGCCGAAGCCCGGACTAACTGGGGCCTTGCCCCCTGCATCGAACCGAAGTCCGGCTAACTGCATCGGGCCGAAGCCCATAATAACTGGGGCCTTGCCCCTGCATCGGACCGAAATCGGGAGCTGACTGAACATAGCATAGCAAAAACACATATCAACTAGCATAAACACATATACTGCATACTGCTTCAGACCGAAGCCCGTATCACATAACACAAAACTTGCTTGAATCACAAAGACATCAAGCACACTAAACTACTGCATCAGACTGAAGTCCGAAAACTACTGCTAACTAGACGGGTCGGCATTGTGGTCGTAGACCCGTTCCTACTGGATGGAAAACTCACCTGCACTGTTGAACTATGCTGATAACTCTCTGGCTGCTGTCCGACAATTCTCTGAACTACTGCTCCACTAGCTCCCCGAACTACCAATATCAAAATACATACATATATATATATATATATATATATATATATATATATATATATATACACATATATATATATATATATATATATATACATACATATATATATATATATATATATATATATATATATATATATATATATCACTTAGATCCAAACTGAACTCTAGAAGCCAACTAAGTCCGCTCTTGACAAACTCCAAGTCCGGGTCAAAGTCATCCTTCCTGACTGACTCTACTCGCCGAGTCAACTCGTTGACTCGTTGAGTCCTTATACTCAGAAACTCTCACAGTACACCTCAACTCGTCGAGTCACCCCGCCGACTCGTCGAGTTCAACGATCTCCGAGTCCCATATTGACCAACTTATCGAGTCACCACTCAACTCACCGATCTAAGTCTTAACCAGAAAAGGTTAAGATTCTGAGGTCCAACTCGTCGAGTCCAAGAATAGACTCGCCGAGTTCACGGCAATCTTCAACAGACTCACCAAGTTGTTCTTCAACTCGTCGAGTTCCTGCCTATCTTCATTCAACCCGTCGAGTCCAAGAACAGACTCGCCGAGTAGCTTCATTTCTTAATCCACACAGTGGCTTTTCGAGCCATGTAGGGGCTCCAAATTATAGATCCACTCTTCTAAGGCCCATCCTTCACATAAAGTTGCAAACTTTACGTGAAACCAAGGAGCTATAGGCTTAAAACTCTCTAGGTCTAGGGTTTGAGGCAAGCATGCTTCACCAACACACCAAAGACTGATACTTTATGGGTTTCTAGGCCAAGACAACCCTAGATCCGAAGTAACAACCTCAGATTTGGACTTCTAACTCGAAATGGTTCCTCATCTTGCCAAAATGGCCCCAAAACCTCAACCAAGAAAAGGTCTAGAAGCAACAAAGGAAAGGTAACAGGTCATTACCTCTAAGATGTGCCTAAAACTGCAATAGATTCTAGATCTACACTACTTTCTTGATGCAAACTCTTTTGATCTTCAAGTTTCTTCCACTAGAACACCTCTCAAAGCTGCAATCTCCCTCCAATGGCCTTATACACACGAGCTAAGGTTTACTGGACCTCAAAGGGGCTAAGGGAGTTGAGGGAAGGACATTAAGTCCTTTAAATTGGGTGCAACCCTGAAGATTAGGGTTTTTCTCATTCCAGCACTAACTCGTCGAGTCCAGCTTCCAACTCGGCGAGTTGGTCACTTAATTTGCGACCCAAACCCGCTTCGACTCGGCGAGTAAGTATACCTACTTGTCGAGTCCCTTCTTCAATTTACACTTTTAGCCCTTAACTTAACTTCTAAAATTTGGGATGTTACAACTCTCCCCCACTTAAATTAGACTTCGTCCTCGAAGTCCGCTACGGCCAACTGTCCTGCAATCCGTTCGCATCACCCTTGCTTGGTGAATATAACTCCGGCCGACCACCGACCTCAATGCTAACACATAACAACCAAGTATTGTCTGATGGTACTATCCCTTTCCAGGAAGGAACACACTTCTGTGACTTGTGAAAGTTATATACTACAAAATTTATTGGGTCCTTTCTCAGTGCCAAACTATCCTCCCTTTTTCCATATCTGCCGATAACCCGAGCAACCTTCAAAGTTGGAACTCATTCTGTCCTCTTCATGAATCCATTCCTTTGATGCTAACTACCCTAGGTTCTCGCTAAACAATAAAATCCACATATCCACTTATCCCAGTGATTCACTTATACTTGGCCATAAATCAGATAATCGTGCTATGAGTGGCTTGCCACTCCACAAGCTATCCATAAAAGTCCAAAATACCATCACATCTGGAGACCCAAAACTTTCTGAAAACACTAAACTTCCTGAAAACACTGAACTGCCTGATCACTGACTGTCTGAAACATTGAATTGCCTGGAATACTAACTGCCTGAAACGTTGAACTGCCTGAACACTGAACTGCTTGAAACACCGAACTGCCTGAACACTGACTGCCTGAAACGTTGAACTGCCTGAAACATTGAACTGCCTGAAATACTAACTACCTAAAACGCTGAACTGCCTGAAACAGCATGCTGCTACATGGCTGCTTTCCTATATCTCTCGAGACCTTCCTGGTCTCAATTCCCTCGACAGTCATCTGAAATATCGGGTTCCAACCCGGCTGCGGAGCCAAAGGACTCCTTATTTTTGTCGCCTCACACGACTTCCGAACAAAATCCTTCTCTGGAACTAGTTGCCACTAGTTATCATGTTACTGAGGCTCTAACATCCTCCTGATCCAACCGATCAGGTCCGAGCATCGAATCCTGATGTTACCAAATCGCGGCTAAACGTGATTGCTACATGACCAATTGTAGCTTTATATAAAAAGTAACCTGAAGCAATCCATTGCTTCGTCGATCTCAAAATTGCAGTGACATGCCTACAGTCTTATCTCCGGCTCAACTAGGTCTAATCCATCCAGATAATTTCGAAATCCAATTTGTGGATTTCCACATCCTTAATGCTACGCCCGCTCTGGGAGCAAATGTTCCTTCCACGTCCTAACAACGTGCTCATGCTATCTACCAACCTGGCGGATGCTACGGCTACACCCGCAGACTTACAACACTCTATCACTATCTGGTTGCTAGTGAATGCTACGACTACACCCACAGACTTACAACACTATAATACTATTTGGCTACTAGTGAATGCTACGGCTATACCCGCAGACTTATAACACTCTAATACTATCTGGCTGTTAGTGAATGCTACGGATACACCCACAGACTTACAACACTCTAATACTATCTGGCTGCTAGTGAATGCTACGGCTGCACCCGCAGACTTACAACACTCTCCCTGCTGACTCTATCACTAATTACTATTCCGAGGGCACCCTGACTCACTCGAGTCCTGCTAGCAATCCCCCGGCCTGATTTCCAAAACCAGCCCTCAGTTATCTAATGCTACAGCTATCTGGTAGTCTTACATCCTTGCTACATTTGCTTTTTGACGAGAAATTCTTCAACTTGGTTTCCCAAACCAATCGTCTACTAATCCCTAATACATGAAACCGACATTGGGAAGTTTTCCAAACTCCCAACTCCTGAACTCCTGAACCCACTAAACTCTTTGGACTGCTTTTCCTTCTTACACAAGATTACCAACCCTTTCTAAGTTTAGCATACTACTGACCATGAATCCATGAAGGGTTCTCCCTCACTTTTGTCCGGCTAATTCTTACAACTCACAACTTGAAAAGGATTCATCATCCTTCCTATCATCTAAAGGGGTCGATCTACTGACAACCCACGTTTATCTCTGTTGGCGCTTCAATTATCCCTTCATCAGACCTACCAATCTTGTCAACGAATCGAGCACCTTTAAATCCCCTATTGTTCCTGCTTCAGTGATTGCATCCTGATAACCTGCGGTTAAGGGGGAACATCTTCGAACTACTATCCTATCGTTCTCTGGTTACTCTACTGGGAACTCAAGCTTACCATTGCTGAAAATATAATTGATCTATACATAACTAACATCTTCCCGAAAATAGTGGGACACCACCGAGTCCCACTCACACTTGCTACAATTACTACATCCAAAGTGACCTGCTTTACCGAGAACGCCTCAACTATCTTTCTAGATTCCAAGGTATGCAGATGGCATATGACTCAATCTCAAATAGATGTTATAATATTCCAATATAAGTACTTACTAAATCGGTGCAGTAACATAATAGCAACATCATAAATCATAATTGATAGGAAGCTAAAAGATACGTACCCCCAACATCCAGTGCTGCTCGAATCCTTGTTGAAATCAACTGGAATACTCTGCTCTGAGCCGTGGGGGCCCTTGCCCGACCCTGATGTTTGTTGGTGGCTCTCGAAGTCCCAGGGGCAAGAGCTGGCACCTGCCCTGCTGTATACAAACTTGGACAGTGGGCCTTCTTGTGGCCCCTCTGACTACAACGGAAACATATTGGACCAAGCCCCTGAGCGATGGTAGTAGTACAATCTCTACTAAAATGACCAGTCTGGATGCACTTGAAACAACCAGGATCGCCACCTCTACTACTCGTATATGCACCCATGCGCGTCCTGCCACACTTACCGCATTGGTTGCGACCCTGGAAGTCTCTCGATCTCGAACTCGTCCCTTTGGTTCTTTTACCCGAACTTATGGGCCACTGAACCTCATCTGGTTTCTTCTTCCTTTCTGACTCCTGGTAACTCTCTCGCTCCTACGCTACCTTGTCGTCCCCATCAATCGTCTGAACAACCGCTGTCTGATCCTGAAGCTTCTCGGTCAACCTATCAGTGACCCTCTTGACGATGTCGGGTAGCTCCTTGCGAACGACTCGTGAAACCTCCGCAACAACCAAATCATTTAGGGGACTCTCCTGGGGACAGGGTGCCCCACTCACTCCCGACCCCTGATGGCAAGAGCTAAGAATAGGATCCCCTCCCTGATGGATCCCTGTGATCCATAAGAATCGGGCTCTAGACGAGCCCCAAACTGCCCTGAAACTATCCCGGCCCTAAAGGCCTCAAGACGATTGTCCAAAAGCTCCATGATGGCCTCCCTAATTGAACCAAATATCATAGGAATCTGATCAATGATGTTGCGCATAATCTCTGCGGAAATGACATCTCTCATCTGATCATCAAACTGTCCGACTCTATAGCCTGAGTCAGATCCCTCCCCGGCACCTAAACTGCCAACTGATATATCGCGCAAAGTCACCATGCTGAAAACATATCACAATAACTGTCAGAATACTCATTGCTACTAAGGGATCTTACACATACTCCACCACTCCCTGGTTTCCTCTTGGCCCCTCTTGAATCGAGTACGAATTCTCTGCTTTCGGTAGTACGGGCCCATACTACCTTCCACATCTATCCGTACTTTCCTCAAGAGTTACCTTAACTCAACCACATCCCTTCTACTGTTACGGATCCCTGCTACTCTCATCCTAGGCTTGCTCCAGGGAAATCTCTGACTCTATCCAAACCAGTCCTCAGCTGCTAAAGGCCTCCTTGTAATGCCAATTAGTCATCACCTGAATATCATCACATGTGACGAGGCTCAGATAATACTTCGAGTAAAAGACTCATTCCTACAACGGTTGGACTCAAACGAGAGTTGCGCAGTAGGGCCAAATCCAATACTCTGAGATTATCCAACCCTGATCACATGTGATGTGACGTATTCACCTAATGGCTAACTCCCATCACTTGGAGTCCCACAAAGCACAAAGCAAGCAACATTCAGATACAGGAACTAATCAAGCAACTTTATTCTCGTAACAAGAAGCTGTACTAGCATGTAATGTTAAACTCATACTACCAGGCATAACCTAAACAGGTTATCCTACTACTGTCTACTCAATACTAGCATGTAATTCTCATAAAGCTGGAACACATATAGCAAGCACATAAGGCATCCTCCAAGATCCTTAGTCCTATTATAGCATGTTGTTCTACTAAAACTGATAATCATAACATAAACTTGCATGTGTAATTTGGGAGTACTTACTTGAGCTCGGCTGATTGCATGCACCACACCCTTTCTCTTTTCAAAGTTCTTTTCTTTCTAAAAAATTATTTTCGCTTTTCTAAATCTCTTTTCATTTGAAAACTTTATACCACTTCCTTAGTTTGAGTTCTGACACACCCGAAAGTGTGCCCGAATCCCTCAAACCAAGGCTTTGATACCAACTTGTAACGTCCCAAAAATACAGTCCAAAAATTTCCTTTAAAACATTGCTAAAACCATATTTATAAAAACCATATCATAAGTCATAACATAAATTCAGAGTATCAATTCAAAACATATTCTTGTTATCAGAGTGAAACATCCAGGCTGGCTAGCTATAGTGTGTGCACTGCAATCTTCCCGAACTCCTCTTTTGAAAACTGAGTACCTGAAACCAAAACTGAAAACTGTAAGCACGAAGCTTAGTGAGCTCCCCCAATCTACCACATACCAAACAATAACATATAAGCACATACTGGGCCTTGCCCACTGCATCGGGACGAAGCCCGGTGTCACACCCCAAAACTGGAACGGCGGAAACGTTCTGGGGTGGATGACGTCATGTCAAGTATCACAACATATGCATTATAGTAATCAAAGTACAACAACCATTGCATTAATAGTAATAGTTTTACATGGTTTATATTACATAGAAAACATCAAGTAATACAAGTAATAATGTAGATGCAGCTTAGTACTAAACGGTCTTCATCAAAAGCGCCCGAGATGTACCTGTCTATTGCTGACCTGAGAATACAAGTTATTTGAAAGCGAGTATCAGCATTTTTACAAATGCTGGTGAGTTCATAAGTATTTAGTGTCATTTTATCCAAATAACTTTATATATGTAGTAGTTTTAAAGTATACAGTGAATTAGAGTGCTTTCCAGAAAATCCTATATTTTCTTAAATAAAAGTAGTCTTCTACCAAGACCCGACAGAGTTATGTTGTAAAAAGTAATTTTCCCTTAACACTATCATTACCAAAATACGGTGTTTGATTTTAAAGAAAGTAGGAGAATATCAGGGAAAATAACATATGCCTCAGCAGTGAAGACTGCTGACTAAGGCAGAAAGGAATCATAGACTCCAGGAGAGTATCAAATGAACGGTGCGCCTGGATCAGTCTAACAAAAGGAGACACAGACCCAAGACGGTATCAAATGAAAGATACGTCTAGTAAGGTCCAAAAACAGTGAACACAGACCCCAAACAGTATCAACTGAATGATACGTCTAGCAAGGTCTAAAAACAGTGAAATACAAACCCCAGACAGTATCAAATGAATGATATGTCTAGCAAGGTCTAAAAACAGTGAATACAGACCCCAGACAGTATCAAATGAATGATATGTCTAGCAAGGTCTAAAAACAGTGAATACAATGTTAAAACCCGTTACCTTAAGGCCATGAATTATAAGGTAACCCCTAGATACTCGTAACCATACTGATAGACACTAGAGAACTAGACGCCCTGCAAGCGTTTGTGTAAGTGTGACATTTGTCACCCCTCGGCTTGGTAGGCCGTAGACTGTAGCTAGCAGTCAGGGTGCGGGGGTGTCAATCCCGTATAGATCTATACACACAATGTCCGTTCTCCCTACAAGAGACTCTGGTTACCATCTTGACAACAGAGAAGGCCGTGTACTGAAGATGTATCTCGTGTAGTGAGATCTGATGTAAAATATTGGACTAATGATAGAGACTCACAACTGAGCTGACTAATGTAAACCTATATGTCTATGCTTGTATACATAATATATAACTAATGATCAAACGACCTTCGGACGGATATCCGATCCCACCAGACCACATCTCAACGAAGAAAAGGAAATAGGGCGAACTAGCCTTCCTAAGTCCTTTAAACATTACTTATATATATCTATACAAGCACAGACATACATTTAACTAAGTAGAAGCATTTAACGAAGTTTAAGTGTTTAACGAAGTAGAAGTGTTTCCCAAAGTATAAGTGTTAACAAGTAGGAGCTTATCGTGAAGTATAAGCGTATCGTGAAGTATAAGCGTATCGTGAAGTATAAGCGTATTGTGAAGTAGGAGCATTAACAAGTATAAGTGAAGTAGAAGCGTTAACAAGTATAAGTGAAGTAGAAGCGTTAACAAGTATAAGTTAAGTAGAAGCGTTAACAAGTATAAGTGAAGTAGAAGCGTTAACAAGTATAAGCGTATCACGAAATGAAAGCGTTATCAAGTAGGATTTTAAACTAAGTAGAAGTGAAGCAGTAGTATCTTAACCAAGTTGGAGTATAAAAACATGGGAGAAAACCTTGATGAGAACTTTGGAAAACCTTTATATTGAAGAAAATTACAACTTGGTATTCTTTTGTAAAAAAAGTTTGAAAACCTTTAAAATCCTTTGGGAACCTTTCATAAACAAGCTTTAAATGAAACTTTGATAAAACAATATAAGTAAAGTTGAACAAGTAACGACGTTTTAGAAAACCATTTACAGTATCATTCTTGGTAAAACAGTTAACAGTGTAATAAATCCTTGTGCATGCGGGTTATCAATCACATGTGATTGATATGATAACTGGCATGTTTAACTTGTATTCCCCCCATAAAAGCATGTAAAAACATTTAAAAGGTTCATTCAGGGGTGTGAACTCACCTGTTGTAAGTGGATCGAACGAAGGTGCCGGTTGGGTGCTCGGTGTCAAGTAACGACTTGGACACACTTAGTGACCTATTAACATATGATAACATATGTTTACATACAATTAGTACATATAATACTAATTAAACAAGTATACGCATCCTAAAGTGCGGAAAACACTTTGGTTAAGTGTTTGGAGTGTCCCGGGTAACATTTAAGGGTGTATATGGCTTAAATAGGGAGTTTACTCTCCTAAAACTCACTTTAAGTGAGTTCACGGTTGGGAGGCCACATCCCCCATGAGTTTACGGCCGTAAACTCATGGGAGGAGTGTTTTTGGATGATTTCAATTCCTATGTGGTTCTAGAAATGGTTTTAAGAAATTATACAAGGCTATAGGGTGTTTAAGGGTCCAAGAGTTTACTCCCTTGGAGTTTACGACCCAAAGGCCACTACTTGGGAGTTTACGGCCGTAAACCCTATGGTTTATGGTAGTAAACTCTCATACACCCCATTCCTTGATTTCTAGGCCTTTGGTTTAATTCTAACAAATTCTAGTAAGGGTATAGGGCTCTTTAGGGGGCTTAAACTCCCATTTTGCGTGGTTTAGGGGAGTTTACGACCTAAGCACATGCTTGGGCCGTGAACTCTATTTCACCCCTCAATTGTTTGTGTTAATTGTTCCAAACCCGAAATAGCAAGCCCCTAAGCCATACCTTAAGTCTAAATGTGATTTGGAAGTGATTTTGAGGCTTGATTTGCATAATTTGAGGAGTTTACGGCCTAAGAATGCTCTTGGACCGTAAACCCTCTTTCAAGCCCCTAAACTTGTTGATTTGAGGTTCAAACACTTCTAGGCTTAATCCTAAATTAGTTTCCAAGCCTAAGGGAGGGAGTTTTGGGCATTTTGGCACCATTTAAGGTGTTTACGGCCTAAGGAGGTTCTTAGGCCGTGAACTCCTTTTAATTGGCTTTCTTGGGGATTTTTGGGTTAAAACAACACTAAACAATGTCCAAAACAACTTAGGGTGGAAGATCTTACGTTTTGGAGGCGGAACCTCGCGGATTTGAGGTGAAAACGATCTTGAGAGAGAGAGGAGGTGAATCTTGGGTGGTAAAAAGCTTCAATGGAGTGTTCACCCTCCTTTATATAAGGCTTGGGTGTTGCACCCGGTATACTACTACCCGATACTAATGTTTAACGAGGTTTATACTTTTTACCCGGTTAAATGGTCGTAATAAAAATTAACTTTTTCCAATAAAATGGAAATGTAAGTTACTTGTCTTTATTTATTTTATCACGACGATAATGACATAAGATAAATAAATAAAACATTTATTTATTTGCCGACCTCAAATTAACGGAACTTTTATAAAATGGAATATTCCGTTAACGGAAACGGGGTAATATAACGGAATAAACTTTGGGTTGAAACACTTGGACTAACTGGGGCCTTGCCCCCTGCATCAGACCAAAATCCGGAAACTGCATCGGGCCGAAGCCCGGACTAACTGGGGCCTTGCCCCCTATAGCGGACCGAAGTCCGACTAACTACATCGGGCTGAAGCCCGGACTAACTGGGGCGTTGCCTCCTGCATCAGACCGAAGTCCGGCTAACTGCATCGGGCCGAAGCCCGGACTAACTGGGGCCTTTCCCCCTACATCAGACCGAAGTCCGACTAACTGCATCGGGCCGAAACCCGGACTAAATGGGGCCTTGCCCCCTGCATTGGACCGAAATCCGGAGCTGACTGAACATAACATAGTAAAAACACATATTAACTAGCATAAACACATATACTGCATGTTGCTTCGGACCGAAGTCCGGATCACATAACATAAAACTTGCTTGAATCACAAAGACATCAAGCACACTAAACTACTGCATCGGACTGAAGTACGGAAACTACTGCTAACTAGACGGGTCGGCATTGTGGCCGTAGACCCATTCCTACTGGATGGAAAACTCACCTGCACTGCTGAACTATGCTGATAACTCTCTGGCTGCTGTCCGACAATTCTCTGAACTGCTGCTTCACTAGCTCCCCGAGCTACCAATGTTAAAATACACACACACACACACACACACACACATATATATATATATATATATATATATATATATATATATATATATATATATATATATATATCACTTAGATCCAAACTGAACTCTAGAAGCCAACTAAGTCTGCTCTTGACAAAGTCCAAGTCCTGGTCAAAGTCATCCTTCCTGACTTACTCTACTCGCCTAGTCAATCCGTTGACTCGTTGAGTCCTTATACTCAGAAACTCTCACAGTACACCTCAACTCGCCGAGTCACCCCGCCGACTCGTCAAGTTCAACGATCTCCGAGTCCCATCTTAACCAACTTACCGAGTCACCACTCAACTCACCGATCTAAGTCTTAACCAGAAAAGGTTGAGATTCTGAGGTCCAACTCGTCGAGTCCAAGAATAGACTCGCCGAGTTCACGGAAATCTTCAACAGACTCGCCGAGTTGTTCTTCAACTCGTCGAGTTCCTGCCTATCTTCCTTCAACCCGTCGAGTCCAAGAACAGACTCGTCGAGTAGCTTCAGTTCTTAATCCATACAGTGGCTTTTCGAGCCATGCAGGGGCTCCAAAGTGTAGATCCACTCTTCTAAGGCCCATCCTTCACGTAAAGTTACAAACTTTACGTGAAACCAAGGAGCTATAGGCTTAAAACTCTCTAGGGCTAGGGTTTGAGGCAAGCATGCTTCACCAACACACCAAATACTGATACTTTATGGGTTTCTAGGCCAAGACAACCCTAGATCCGGAGTAACAACCTCAGATCTGGACTTGTAACTCGAAATGGTTCCTCATCTTGCCAAAATGGCCCCAAAACCTCAACCAAGAAAAGGTCTAGAAGCAACAAAGGAAAGGTAACGACTCATTACCTCCAAGATGTGCCCAAAACTGCAATAGATTCTGGATCTACACTACTTTCTTGATGCAAACTCTTTTGATCTTCAAGTTTCTTCCACTAGAACACCTCTCAAAGCTTCAATCTCCCTCCAATGTCCTTATACACACGAGCTAAGGTTTACTGGACCTCAAAGAGGCTAAGGGAGCTGAGGGGAGGACATTAAGTCCTTTAAATAGGGTGCAACCCCGAATATTAGGGTTTTTCTCATTCCAGCACAAACTCGTCGAGTCCAGCTTCCGACTCGGCGAGTTGGTCACTTAATTCGCGACCCAAACCCGCTTTGACTCGGTGAGTAAGTATACCTACTCGTCGAGTCCCTTCTTCAATTTACACTTTTAGCCCTTAACTCAACTTCTAAAATTTGGGATGTTACAATTATTTAATTCAAATTAGGGCTATCTAGGGTTTCCTTGTACCACTATATAAGGACCCTTAGAGCCTCTAAATTTCGGCCACCAGATCATTAAAGAGATAACCAAAATTTTCAAGCTTCCCCTCTCCTCTCTCCATAATCTTCATCTTGCTAGATTGGGTGTGATTCCACTAGAGGCACGACATTTTTTGAAATTAAACCCTAAAAGGCTTAAAATTTCGAAATTAGGGTTAGGGTTTTAAAACCCTAACCTTCCTCCCCAAGTTTTGAAATTAGGGTTAGGGTTTGGAAACCCTAACCTTCCTCAAAATTTCGAAAATTAGGTAAGTTGTTATGGTTTTTCAATTTTGGTAATTATCATTTTATTTGCCTAAAAAGAGATAATTAAAATTGGATAAATCCTATACCCATTTTACGAAAATTTAGAGGGTAAGGATTAAGATTAAATTATCTGATTAATTTAATTAGTCAATCCTTCTTTGATTTAATATATTTAATTAATTGTTAATTAATAGATAAATATGTAACACCCGGATCAGGTGCATATTATCTTTAATATTGTAAAATTAAAAGTTTCCATATTTTCCCTTCTGACAACGTGAGGAATGCATTCTCACGTCATGAAGAGTGATTTAGACCCACACATCATTTTAGGGCATACGACATGAGCAGTCTAATGCTCACGACGTGATGACGGATGGTGACCAAAAACCCTAAGTTTACGGTATTTAAAGGAATGAGAGGGCTAAGGTTTCTCACCCTCAACATACCACACTCTTTAGACCTCCATAAACCATAATCCCACTCCTCCCTAAGAGACTTTTGTCATTGGGTCATTTCTAGCTTGAAGAAGAAGAAAAGAAGAAGAAGGAAGTGCTCTAGTGGTGGTGTGTGGGCAAAGTTTCATCTTCATCACTATCTTTTCCTGCTTTTGGACCCTTGTAGGTATCAAAGGCTCCAAATTTATTGTTTATCATGGGTAGATATTGAGTTTTGTCCATCTTATTGATGTTATTGCATTCTTGAGTGGAGTAAATACATAAAGTTGGCAACTTTATGAATTCTAAGAGTCCTTATCGCGTAATATGGTTCAGATCTGAAAGATGGATTAGGTTTGAGGCATGCATGCAAGATTAAAGCTCATTTTTTTCCCTTTTAACCTATAAAATGGATGATCATGTTTGGTGCATGCATGACCGTAAAGGAAACATTTTTTATAGACCTTAAGGGTCCCCTTTGACTTCTGGATGAAGTGAATTCGAAGACTTAATGGAATAATGACTTCAAATGGTGACCCTTAGCCTCAGATAATGCTCACGACATGAGATGTAAGATCCCACTTCCTTAGAATCGGAGCATTCTCATTTTCTGTTAGAACCCTTGGAGCTCACGACATGAGAATGGGTGTTCACGTAGTGATGCCAACTCAGGTGGTTTCTTTGACTGAGTTGACCAGTTTGGGTCGAGTCGAGTAGGAATTAGACCAGGTGCACTACCACGACGTGACCAATTCCTCGCCACGATGTGAGGATAGTTGACTTTGACTTTGAACAAGTTTGACCTTAAGGGGTATTTTGGGATTTTGATTGAAATTGGTCATTTGGTTGGAATAGGTGTCGATTAGAGTTGAGATTCGGAGTCGAGACCTCATCAACTTTTGTCCATTTTATGAGGTGAGTTTTCCTCACTGTACTTGTAGGCCGAAGGCACCAAGGCCAATCCACTAGATTGATATCCTGATATTCACTGGTATGTTGAGTATGGAATAGATATACATGATTATGCTAGTTGTTGATATGCTAGTCTGGTAGATCTGTAGGACTACCTGTGATTTTTTCTGTATGATTATTTGTATATGTTTATTATATGTTACATGTCGACATATTGTGTTGGGTTGAGGTTGTACTGCTCCATGCGGTAACCAACAAACCTTGGAGTATTCCAGATATGAGCTGAGGGTCGAGTGGGACATGTTAGACTCATAATGAGTGCTCGTGAACATTCCAGATTCGAGTTGGGGACTGGGCGGTATGTCTGACTCGTATTGAGGGTTTGATGGTATTTCAGTTCGATGACTGATCTGGCCGGGGAGCAAGCCAGACATAAGTTGTGGGCCCCAAGGGCAAGACAGACTTATGCTATGGGATCAGTGGTAATCCAGTTTTTTAGTTGTGGACACATTACATTTTGTTATTGTATATGTTATATGGTTGTGTGTTGGTACTTTGTGAGAACTCACTAAGCATTGGATTACACATTTGGGTTATTTTTCAGGTACTTCAAATGACCGCGGGAAGGAGAAGGCGTAACCGTACACATCCTTTGGTTTACGACTCATGATTTTGGGAAACTCTGAAGTTGGAAAATGTTTTGGAAACTATTTTGTAAAAGATTTATGAATTTGGGTTGGTTTTAAAAGTTTAAATTTATTGTGATTTTTATGGATGTTACAAAATATTAAATCATTTGGTTTATTTTTAAATTTAAATTAGTTATTAATTTTCGAAATTTAATTATAAACATAGTATTTTGAATTTTTTTAAATGCACCTTATAATATATGTAAAATTAAAAGTTTAATAATTACTATATGTATAAGACTAAGTCGGTCAAACCGCTAGTACGCCTCATTCACAAAGCTAGTCTATAAGGGGGTATAAGGAAACTGCCTATAAAATGGTAGTTGAATGGGTGTCCACTCTCGCCCACCGCTTCCTTAATTAGTGGAGAGTCGTTAACCAAACGGGTTTGATAGGACAAAATTAATTATCATTAAAAGTATAATGTTATTTAAAGTAACTAAACCTTTTATTACAAATCCTAATCTTAGCTACTTTAGGAAAATGTGAATTTGTATGCTAACCCATGAAATTGTACATTACACTTTATAAGTCGTTAGTGGAGCATCTGTGGTTAACCAACCTATTAATATGGACTAATAAAGAGTTCACTACTACAAAAATACCCTTTAATGACATGTAATGTGTGTCGTAAAAGCCATAGATGACACACAAATGTGTGTCAAGGAAGGTCCTGTCATAAAGGAAGGCGACACGCTTTTGCACATCGTAAATTTGCGATGCGCATTTACGACACGTAATGCGTGTCGTTGAAGATTCTGTCATAAATGAAGATGACACACATTTGTGTGTCGTAACCTTACAACACACATTTACATCTCCCATTGGGTATCATTAAACCCCCTGTCGTAATTGAAGATGACACGCATTTGCGTCTCATAAACTTCTGCAACCAAATTACGATATAGTTTACGACATGCAGTTACGATACGCATTTACAATGTTCATTTATGAATATACATAAAGAAATATATACCAAAATATATAATTTTATCTAAATGTCAAACAAGTTAACAAAGACATTGTACAACATACATGTCAAAAGAGGATGCTACTAACATTTCACAAAGCTAACAAAAACATTATACACCACATGTCAAAAGAAGATGTTGCCTAGCTAATATTTCACTGTTAAAAGAAATACTGGTTGTGGATACAAATATCACCGATAAATGAAGGTTGTAACAAGAGACGACCATTCTTCACGGATTGCACCAATATCATCATATGTATAGTGATGGAACTAGAGTTTCATGATAATCTCCTCATACACTGAAAACATGAGGTTGATAATGCATTATAAGTGGGATGGTATCATGGTAAATAACAAAGAATAGAAATGGTAATGAACATGCTAAATATCAAATTTATCATGGCAACTTTTGTAGAAAAAGTAATTAGAATTAGAACCAAATAATATAGTGATTGACCTCAACATTCTCTGAATGTCTAAATCAACATTCTCTGAATCTAAAATTTCAAATATGTTTCAATAAGCAAACAATAGTAATGTGGTGAATCGGGGTGATATAAGCAAGTATACTTGTGTACTCATGGTTAACAATTCAAACTTCCACTTATATGAACCACCATCTGAAGCCCAAGATTCTAGTCAAAGATTAGTCACCCACAAACAATTTAAATTGTGTAACACATTGAGATAAGAACCTATTATAAAATTCACATTTTTATATCTAATATGCTTTTAGTGGTGGAGAAACTAGAATACACATTTTCACATCTTTGAGTATACCGAAATAAACAAAAATCCTTTATACCACATACCATTCTTGCCACTATTCATCAATTGTGCCCCAACCAATTGCCAATTACATGTAATATGTGTTGTTAGGGGTCCTGTTGACAGATCAATTTGGTCTCTTCTTTCCAAATTTTTGCCACTATAACAACAACAACACACACAAATATTATATAATATTAAAGCCATTTTTGTGGTCTATGGGCTGGAAATATAATAAATGTAAAAAAAAAACCTTACAAAATCAAGAGTTTATCACATTCATAAAATGATAGGACGAATAGGAAATAATTAAATAAACAATTTAAAAAATCAGAAATCATCTCAAAATAGGAATTACATTACAACATATACTTACTTTATGTCATAGGAATTAGCAACGAAAATGGATTAATTCCTTCATGATGACAGATTGACAGACATACTTTGTATTCATGCTTGCCGACCCGTGAGACCAAGTTGCATTCAGGAAAGCTTTAGGACCCATATACTCATAAGTTTGTTCATTCCTGATAAATACAAGAAGATTGATAAATTTTTATAAGAAATATTGAAATGAAAAAACTAACATGAATTCATAGCATTAGGCTATTTGTATGCATGATTTATGTGGACTTATGTGGTTTCATGTATGGTATGTTTTGGGGAACTCACTAAGCTTTGTGCTTACGATTTTCAGTTTTGTTTAAGTTACTCCAGTTTCAAATGAAGAGTTCGGAACGATCGCAACACATACACCCATGTTTTCCATAATATATGATCTTTAAGAATGAACTATGATAATTGTTTTTTATTTAAAAATGCTTTTAAATGTTTAGATAAGTTTCACTAGTGTTTTGACTATAAAAAAATGAAAATTTTACCCTGGATTTTTGGGTCGTTACAAATTTGGGGTCGGACTCTTGGATGATCAGATACAAGAGTTCATTTTTCAAAGATCACACACGATATTTTGGAGCAGAGTCCTGTGATCTTTGGTACGATTAAAGAGGGCATTATGGAGATGATGGATGCGCGTCTACATGCATTTCGTATTGAGATTGTGGCTATGGCGGTTGCACGCTCTCTGACTGTGACAACCCAAAATTTTCTATCTTGTACAGTCAAACACTTCATTGAAAGTCAAACTCATTCCTGCTATTATTTAGCACAAGTTGGAGTCTGTTTGAGCATTCTGAGCCTTGTACACTTAAGGGATAAGTGTCGGGGTTTATCTGCTGGAGATATAGCACAAAGAACAGACCTGGAGCACCCTAACCAGGAGTTCACGGTCACCACAATGGAGTTTACGGCCGTAAACTCCATGTGGGCCGTAAACCCCACCCTTGTATGATGATATGTGGCCATTAGTTTATTCGTTTACTTCCCTTGGCTGAAACCCTCTCAACTATCATCCCGATCTTCGTCCGTGATCATCAAAAATCGTAAGTTTCTTGTCCTAACTAGTTGATATTTTACATGAACTAGTGATCTAACATGATTTCATTCGTGAAATCATTCCATTTATGTAGATCTTCAAGTTTCACCAAGAACACCAAGAGCACACACTAGTGTTCTTGGCCAAAAACGGTCATTCAAGTCCTAGATCGTAAGTAATCTTGTTCTAACTCTTTGTACACTAGGTTTAACATGTTTAGGGCTTAGAAATCACAAAGAATCATGTGATCAAAGGAGTTTACATCCAAGACATGTTCTTGGGCCGTAAACCCCTTTAAGTGGGGCAAAATGCACCCCAACACCTTACCAAGCCTTAGAACTTAGTATAGAACCATACACCATTGAACTAGGGACTTCAAGAAATGAAATGGTACTTCATACCATGATTTTACGACTGTAAACTCATGGGGAAGTGGTCCCCAGGCCTTAAACTCAATATAAGGTCATTCTTGGACCTTAAACTCACCTAGCATCTTGTTTAGGCCTTGAAACACTTAACCGCATAAGACACCTTACCTTTAAGCCTCATTTGGTAACCCAATTGAGAGTTTACGGCCAGGAGTAAACTCCCCTGGGCCGTAAACTCCAACAAGTATGGTCTATGGACCATAAACTCACTTACAATGCCTTGCACTCCTTTGTTGCAACCCAATGGCCTCCTAACACTTTGACCAAAATGTTTTCCTCACATTAGGATGTTTATACTTATCTAATTAGTGTTTAAATCACTAATTGTATATATACACATGTCTTTATATGTTATTAGGATCATTGTGTGTGTTTAAGTCTTCACTTGACACCAAGCACTTGTCCGACACTTCCATCCGATCCACTCACTGCAGGTGAGTTCATATCCCTTAATTAACCTTTTAAATGTTTTTAAATGTTTGTAAATGCTTTATGGGGGGAATACAAGTTGAATCATGCTAGTTATTATATCAATCACATGTGATTAATAACCAGCATACAAATGGATTTATTACATTGTTAGCTGTTTACTCAGTATACTGTTTCCAAATGACTTACCAGAACGTTTTTTTTATGTTAAACTCCTTATCAAATTGTCTTACATAATGTATGTTTACTTTCAAACTCTGTTACAAATGGGTTTTCAAACAAAGGTTTTCTTATACTTAAAACTGTCTTATCAAACAAACTACTTTCAAACCGTTTTATAAACTGACATCAAGTCATCACTTCTTAGTTATTAAATTTTTCAAAGGTTTTACAAAACTTCTAGTATACATATATAGACATAAACGTTCCATCAACCAGTTCAGTACCTTTGGGTAGCAATGGCATACTTTCGATTATACACGCACATTACTAATAACTATAATAGGTATAGTTAGGAGATACTACTTGCTATTACAAGTACAAAGAATCACACAAGTGTCAGTTCATTCATGAGTCTATACTAATACATTACATACCATATGAAGAAATAAAATTACAAGAATACTAATACATTACATACAATTACAAGACATACAATTACAAGAGATACGATTACATAGATACGTTTACATAGATACGTTTACATAGATACGTTTACATAGATATGTGCACATGAATACGTTTACATAGATACACTTACATGATCACGTTTACATTAATACGTTTAATAGATACTATTACATAGAATCTGTTACAAACGTTTCGGGACTTACCATTCCACACCCAAGGCTGTTAGCTACAGTAGGGAAAATGCTCATCAACGGATGTCTACGGTTGTACTGTTCGGTGAGTTATCACGCCGTGAATATCCTAGTGCAAAAGGATACGATTTTAGTTATTATATTATTTTCCTTCTTACCTTTACTTTGTGACACATTCACATGAACGACGAGGTAGAATACATTTTATATAGATAGACTATTTTCCTTCTTACCTTTACTTTGTGACACATTCACATGAACGACGAGGTAGAATACATTTTATATAGATAGACTATTTTCCTTCTTACCTTTACTTTGTGACACATTCACATGAACGACGAGGTAGAATATACTTGATATAGATAAACTATTTTCCTTATTACCTTTATATTGTGACGCATACACATAAACGACGAGGTAGACGATAGTTTTATAATAATAATAGTTATACAAAGGAAAAACCGTCACATTTACAGTGATGCTTACTTACAAAACAGTCGGTTCTTGGTAGAAGACTACTTTCAAAACAGTTAGGTCTTGGTAGAAGACTACTTTTTATACTAGTAGGAAATATGGGATTTTCTAGGGATTTCAAACGTTTACAATCACTTACAAACATTTTCAGTGATACAAACTTTCTTCAAACATTTACAAGTCTTTTCTTTACAGTTTTACAAATCAAAGACACATAAATACTTATGAATTCACCAGCTTTATCGCTGATACTCGCTTTCAAAATAACTTGTATTATCAGGTCACAAATAGACAGGTACGATGATCAAGTTTTGTGAAGACAGAGCAGTCAAGACTCGTCTTTTATTTTGAATATTCATTATGTTGTTTATACTGTGAAAGAACACACTTGTAATTAAAATTATACTATTAATGCAATGGATGATGTTGTTGCTTGTTTACTACTTTACATTGTTATGATACATTACATGACGTCCTCCGCCCCAAAACTTTTCCGCCGTTCTCGGTTTTGGGGTGTGACACTGACCTTTCTAGAGTTTCATGTATGTGGAGCTCCTAAGTTCTTTGGGAAGAAGAAACCCATAATTAGTAGGAAATGGTTGGCGGACATCACGAACGCCTTCTAGACTAGCTTCTGCCCCGTGTGGTCGAATGTTAGATTTGCATCCTGTATTTTAAAGGACAGAGCTCGTGATTGGTGGGAGCAGGTAGACCATCCATTGGGAGGCAAGGTTATTGAGACAATGAATTGGGAGGACTTTGTGTCAAGGTTCAGGTCTGATTTGCACCAATTATCGAGGTTCAGTAGCTAAAGAGGGAGTTTCAAGACCTTCATCAGACTACTGAGACTGTGGTGGAGATTACTGCCATGTTCCGAGAGAGGGATTTACTGGTTCCACAGTATATGGTGGACGGGAAGATGAATAAGGCGAGATACCATTATATGTTGAGGGATGACATCCGGGAGTTTGTGAGCATCTCCGGCTGCAAGACCTTGGAGGACATGGATCACTCGAGCCCGGGAGCGAGAGATTGACTTGGAGCTTTTGTAGAAGCGGAAGCCAGTTCAAGCTTAGACATCTGGGGGGGGGGGGGGGCAGCAAAGAAGCCCAAGACTGTTGATTCGCATTTGAGAGGCTAGCAGGGTAAAAGCCTCTATGGAAAGTGTGGCAAGATGAACAAGGGGGGGTTTTTAGGGTGAGTGGTTCTGGCTGCTTCAAGTGCAAAAAGATTGGTCACTACAACAAGGGTTGTACTTGTTGGGTTTTTGGTATAATACAACATCCTATGGTGCACATACAACCCTAAATACCTTGGATCTATGTTTTCTCTATTATACATGAAAATATAAATTTTCCAAGGTATTGTTCTAACTAGCATAATATGAAGTACATATAATATAATTTCTAGTAGAATTACATATCTCTTTGTTGTAGCTTGATTCCATGGAGCTTAAGAGCCTAGTGCCTCAAGTGTGACACCTCAAATGGTTCACACAACATTACCAACATCTTGAAATAACTTGAGATAAAAGGTTCATATGCTCAAATCGGCTAGCCCTTATGTGTACACACACTAATGCCAATTTCTTGAGCCATGGGGTCCTTATATATGGTGCTTATTAGGGTTACACCATGTAACCCATGTCTTTCCATATTCTTCATGCTCCATGGGTTAAAACCTCCATGGAGTATCCATGGGTTTAGCCCAACATGAATGAACTATGGATCATAAGCCCACATATATAAGAATGAATGATTTACACAATCAATCCCCATATATTTAATTAGTCTCCTTTTGATCATAAAGTTAATTCCAAATTAATTATTGATCAATACTAATTAAAGAATATGATTTCATATTAATATATTAGAACTTATAATATATTAACAAATCATAAATATCCTTTTCTCACAAAAGTCTATCCAAATTGTTCCGATGCCATGCAACCCAAATGGACCATGCCAATCGAGTCAAGTACATACCAATTATAGTTATGAACTTAGACACTAATCCAACAGTACTGCCACCACCACCCAGGGATCGAGTATGATTTGCTTCCATTACAATCAGAGGGGCCATAAGAAGGTCGATTTTTTGAGTTTGATCATGGGAGCGGTGACAACACCTGCTCCAGCGATATTGAGGATCTCTGACGATCGCCAGGGAAAGGCGGAGGGGCCACTTGTGAGGAGTCGAGCTTTCCAGCTAACAGCTGAGAAGGCTCATGCATCACCTGATATGGTTATGGTATGTATCTCCTCTTAATTTCATTTATTGCTTTATTGATTATGCTTATTGTGTATGTTGGTATTTAGGGACGTTCCTAGTGAACAATGTTCCGGCCTTGGTCCTTTTTTATTCGAACGCCACCCGATCATTTGTATCTCTTGTTCTCAACAAGAGGTTTAGTGATGCTCCTGGAGAGCTTGATTATCTGCTAGAGGTGGAGATTGTCGACGATCATCTAGTGCGTGTATCGAGGGTTCATCGGGGTTGTGTGTTAGAGTTATTTCATGAGCGGTATCCGATTGATTTGGTTCCTATACCTTTGTGTGAGAGAAAGGTTATCGTGGGTATGGATTGGTTGAGACCCAATGGGGCGATGATTGACTGTGGGCACTAGTTAGTTTGAGTTCGAACCCCAAGTGGGGGAGAACTAATTATTCACGACGAGGGTGCTCAACATAGACCAACTCTCTATTCATCCGCGAGAGCTAGGATATATTTACAACAAGGTTGTTCTGGGTTCGTAGCCTATGTGTTGGATACTAGATAAGAGGGGAAGAAGATGGCTGATAATGTGTCGGTCGTTCGAGAGTATCCTGATGTATTTCATGAGGATATGTTTGGATTGCTTTCGGCGAGGCAAGTGGAGTTCCGGATTAACTTGGTACCAGGTGCGACTCCGATATCCAAGACACCTTATTGATTAACACCGCCTCAAATACAGGAGTTGTCTACATAACTACAGGAGCTATTAGACAAGGGGTTTATAAGGCCAAGTAGTTCACCCTGGGGAAGCAACGATATTGTTTGTGAAGAAGAAGGATGGTTTCCTACAGGATGTGCATTGACTACCGGGAGATGAAAAAACTAACAACTACCGGGAGATGAACAAACTAACAGTGAAGAATCGTTATCCACTTCCGAGGATCGATGACTTGTTCGACTAGCTATAGGGTGCATCTTGGTTTTCCAAGATTGATCTGCATTCATGCTTCCATCAGATGAGAGTTCTGGATGAGGATATTCAAATCATTTAAACATCTTCTCTATCACTTCTAGCAAGATTTCTTACTCTAATATAACACAATTAACTCAAATCATCAAAACATCGTTAAAGCCCTACAAGCTTGAAAATGGTTAGAATGATTACCTCATGAGTTCTTTTTCTCTAATCTAAGCCATAATCATCCAAAATCTCCTCTTGATCCTTCCACATCCTCAAAATCATCGGGGCTTTGTTGTGGGGGTGTTTAGGGTGTGTTATGACAAGAATAAAATCTTAACAAACTTTGTTCTAATGCTTAACCGTGCAACAATAACTTATTCACCATGTCGCGGTGACCATTTGACCTTAGTCAATGGACACATATGCTTGCCACGTCGTGGTACTCATCTCCACTAGCATCCTACTATGTCCACTGCACTGTTTCGCCCATATATTATGTCACAGGGCAAATATTTTCCATTCTTACTTACGAATGATACTCGCCGCACCCTGGTAATCTACCCACTGCACCGCGGGCCCGAATTGACAACAACCCCTTGGGGTGATTCCATTCTAGCTTTGGGACATTTTCGTCCCAACTTCTAACCTTCACATCTTCTTCGTTTCTTACCAGTTTTCTATGTTCCTTATATCCACGCGAAGGTGAGAACATACTTTACACTTCTGTTAAGTCATATCTCACTAAATTAATACGAGTCTTAATCCATTAAGTCATAAACTTGGCCCGAAAACATAAAAATACAAATTTTATCTTTTTGGCCAAAATGCATCTTCTCATGCATTCTTTCTCTTAAACCTACTCATCAAACCTCAAATTAGTGACTTAAACTCTTTTTGGCCATCTTCATGAACTCACGACTTTATAATCCCATCACTTTCTCATAATTAACCATTTTACCCTTTTGGTCAATATTTAATTAAAAGTCAACTTTCTTGAAATTTCAAGTTCTTACACATTCTGTGCTACTGATACATACAATATTATAGCATGGAGAAATAAAATTAGTTTCTTATACCTTTTTCGTGATTGAAAGGCAGAGTGCGAGGAGAGCTTAAATAAGAAAGTGGACGATAAACAACATCATGGCGCTGCTTCCGGTCATCAACACCAAGTAGAACATAAACAATAGGACGATGTTGTTTTTTTTTATCATCAAAAACAACCTCAACCTTCACCACTGTCAACAATTTCACCATCATCTATGGCTTCGATAAGGTTCCCGTTCTTCGTAATCATTTTTAATATCAATTCACACTAATTCTTGAGACTTGAGAAGAACAGTAGACTATATGTATAGCTAGAAGATAAATCAGAATGCAAAATTCTTCTTGACAAGAACATGAAAAAAGATCAAAATAATCATAATTTTGACTTTTAAGTTTGACTATGTACATGTGGCATCTTCTACCGATTGATTTAAGTAACAAGGACTAAAACGACATGTTACTTTCCCACCTTATGCCCCCATAAAAGCACACAAATAAGTTAAAGGACTGAATTGACAAATTTGAAATACTTTGTTGGGCTGATGTGTCATTTTCCTATATTTATAGGGTGTTTGAGATTTCATTGTGAATAAGGTGCACATGTTTGAGATTTCATTTTGAACTTCAAAAAGACTTTTAGGCAAAGAGACTTATTAACTTATGGTGGTGAGAAAATGAGTTTTTTAAAAAGTGTTTGGATTAACTTTTGTGATGATAAAAGTCAATAAGTTAATAAGTTGTTTTGAAAAAGTATTTGTCTTAGCTTATACATGTTTTAATTGATATTTGTCTTTTACAACCCAAAAAGTTATAAAGAGTTTTGAAAAGTTAGAAATCCTAACTTATTGAAATTCCATTTTTAAAGGGTTGACAAGATGTTATTTTAAAGTCATTTTCATATTTCCAAACAATTACTTTTGACTTGTTGACTTTTTAAAAAGCCAATAAATCAATAAGTTGTTTTTTAATAAAATCCCAAACATCCTTTTACTTTGAAGAATAAAAGAAAGGACAAATATGACTAATCTTACCTATCACTTTTTGAAAGTTAATTAGTAATCAAAATAATTCGGTCTGTAAACGAACACGAATGAGACTTGTTCATGTTCGTTCCTTTAAGTTAACCGAACAAATGAACGAATACGAATGGTTAAACGAACGAGTTTTATTGTTCATGTTCGTTTGTTTAACATATTACATTGTTCATGTTCGTGAACATGCTAAATGAACATAAACAAACAAACATAAACGAACAAAGATAAACAAACATATATGAACATAAATGAAAATATAATATAGTAATGAAATCAAACACAATTAAACATATATGAAGATAAAAGAAACTTATATGTACGAACATAAACAAACGTAAACGAACAACATAAACGAACATAATTGAACGGACGAGACTATTGTTCATGTTCATTCGTTTAACTAAACGAACGAAAATTTGTATTCATGTTCGTTCATTTATTAAAAAAACGAACATAAACAAACGGTTCATGAACAGTTCGTTAAAATAATCATGATTTTGCCGGTAAAATTTATGAAAATCCTCATTGGTTATTTTATAGATGGCCCAACCCATTTAGCATATGTTATTTGTAAAAATAAGGGTCCTATAAAATAGACGTATAAAAGTCTCTTTTCTTTTAGATTTTAATATATTTGAAAGATACGCATTATTGTTCATTTTTTAATCTTTTGAGTCTTTAAGACTAATAACTACCTACCTAAGACATGTGCTATCAATTAATACAACATTTCAAAACTCTTCTTTGCATTCCAGACAAGATCTATGTGTTCCGAACAAGCGTTTTTTATAATTATAGGTAAAAATTTAACAACTACAAGTCAATGATTGAATAACTCACCCATAAAACCTCCGACTCAAAAGAGTCGAATGTCATTTTTATAGCCTAATTTGTTCGAAATATAAAGATATTTCAGTATACATTCTAAAATGATTTATGTACCGGTCATTAAGTCTGAAATCCGATACCGAGTAAGCTGAGTCGCTCCAATCCTAAATACCCTGTTCTGAAATATATTGTTATTTAAAAGAATATAGTTAGGTGCTGTTTGTTTTTTGGAAAAAACCTCTTCCGACCTCTTATTGCTATGCGGCGCAGCACAACACAACACTTTTCATTTCACAACTGTTTGTTTTTTAGAAGTTTCCGGAGTAAAAAACCTTTGCGCGTGTTATATTTGGTGCAACACTTGTATTGCCTCTTCCAACATTTTTTTTTCATGTTGCTAAAATCTTATTTCATTTTTTTAGTTTATTATTGTTGATTTTTTCCCGTTTTTTTATATTGAATAATGATAATTTATTGATGAAATATCATTTTTTTTGCTAAAATATATATATATTTTTTGTTGAATTATAATTATTTTTTGCTGAAATGTCATAAAGTCTTACCAAAATATCATACATTATTAAATTTTTGATATTAAAAAACTATTTTCAGTTTATTTTAATTTTTTAATATATAGTAGTATGTAAATGTTAAAAAAATAAACACGTTTTTTATTACAGTCTGCAGCCGTTTGGTCTATTTCTTCTATTGCAAAGGGTTGTAGAGATGGTTTGAGAATTTTTGCTTGGATCTTAGTTTAAACAAATGACCTCAACATTTGGTTAAATTACACTTTTTTAAATTTTAGGGCTTTTATTTAGTTATCCCCACTTAAAACCCCAAAAGTTGATGGGATCTAATTTTGCCTTTACTCAATAAATTATTACACTTGTTTCTTTCTTCTTTATCACAGCTTCTACTTTCAGTTTTCTCCTAACTCGCAAGCGTAAAAGTTGGGAGGAATCCGACGGAAATTTACCAACTGGTTTTCACGGTTTCAGATAAACCTGTGTATCAAATCGACCAATTCCCCTTTTTCTGTTGCCCTAATTCCACAATTGTCCTCTGCAGGTACTGCTGTTGTTCTTCATCTGTAATCTATCTCATGACTCATCTCCCTTAAACAATCCCACATAATAGAATTAGTGATCGTTTATGCAGGTGTGATATACTGCAATCATGCCGGACACACATGCCCTAGTTAACGATTTCTTAAACAAACTTAAAAAACGGTGAGTGCGAGTTATGTGGGTTTTCATTCGTTTCTGATTCACTGTTTTTTCTTTTGTATCAAATGTGATTTACATATATGCATGTTTATATGGCGAGGCAGTAAAATCGAGGGTTCAAAGACCACTGCGAAGATGACAGCAGAGCTTCTTCGTTCCGTGATATCACAGCAAAGAATTCCTAACACGAATCAAGCTGGGGCTCTTATTCAGGCCATTAATGCTATTGGAGAACAGCTTGTTTCTGCAAATCCTGTGGGTTAGTTCTTTTTTCCATCTTACGGCCATAAAAAGATACCGATGATTGTTGTGTTGGTATATATGTTATTGAAGCCATATCATCTTTAAAACTCTGTATAAATTGCAGAACTTGCTGTTGGTAATATTGTAAGGCGTGTACTACATATCATTAGGGAGGAAGATCTTTCACTCACAACAGCTTCCATTGGTGGATTGAGCTTACAAGCTTTGAGTGATGATGAAGACAATGTTGATAGAGATGATCGACCTGTTCTGTCAGCTGCTGCTGTTGCTGCAGCAGCTAGAAGCACTCTCAGAGCTCCTTCCTTGCAAACCCTTCTTGAAGATGTCCCTCACTCTGCAGCTATTCATCAATCTTCCTCTTCTGCTGGTGATTCTGAAGAAAAAACCAAATGTTAGCTCTTAAAATTCTCCAAAATACATAAACCCTCATTCCTTTCACTTTTCCCAGTAATACTTTCTTTTTATTTTCTGCAGCTACTGATAAAAATTCAAGGAGCCGAAAGCTCAAGCATAATGTGATTGAGACTGTGAATGATCTTATTCAAGATATTGCCACCTGTCATGAACTGATAGCAGAGCAAGCAGTGGAGCATATTCACCATAAGTATTCCTTTTCTTTCACTATTATTTCTATTAACTTTTCAATGTTTAATTTTTATAAATCATATGCAGTGAGGTTATATTAACCTTAGGCAGTTCAGGAACTGTAATCGAATTTCTTTGTGCTGCTAAGGAGAAAAAAAGAAACTTTCGTGTTTTTGTAGCAGAAGGTGCTCCAAGGTTTGTGTGTGACACTATTTTTCCTTTTAAAACCTTAATAACCTCAAAAACCTTAAAAACAACATTTTTTTATTAATGTTTTATAATGTCATAAAGATATCAAGGGCATACTCTTGCAAAGGAACTGGTTGCTAGGGGACTACAAACAACTGTAATCACTGATTCTGCTGTTTTTGCCATGATTTCACGTGTGAACATGGTATGTCATAACTCATAAGTTAATTGCAATTTTTGATGTTTGTGTGTGTGTGTGTATTGGTGTGTGTTTGAGTGTGTGTTTGGAATGATGATTAGGTTATTGTTGGGGCCCATGCTGTGATGGCAAATGGTGGAGTGATAGCTCCTGTTGGGTTAAATATGGTTGCATTAGCAGCTCAAAGACATGCTGTTCCTTTTGTTGTTCTTGCAGGCATTCACAAGGTAAAACATTTCATAAAAATTTTCCAATTCTTTTTTTAAATTCACCACATAATTTGTGTGATATTCTTGTAATTGCATTTACAATTGGGATTTGAAAAGGTTTTTTGAGTCTTTTGATACCTTGTACATGTAGAGAGCCCTTTATTCATATCCAAAACTTGTGAAAGATGACTGCAATCTAATACCATACTTGTTAAAAAAGAATAAATTTACAAAATGGCCCCTATGCTTTATGATTTTTACCGTGTTTAGTCTAAAGTTGAAACCTTTTTCAGTTTTAGTTCTTATTTCAAGGCTTCATATCAGCTTTTGGTCCCTAGAATCTTGAAATAAGGACCAAAATCGATATGGTAACCTTGAAATAAGGATCAGAACTGAAAGTTTCAATTTTGGACTAAACAAAGTAGAAGTCGGAAAGCACAGGGACCATTTTTGAAAAGTTACTCTTTAAAATTTGTTATCCAAAAACAAACACTAACTGTGAAATAATTTTTTTCGACTATTTGAAATACATGTATGGTATATATATTGCAAATGACATGAAATTTGTTTACATTTATTTGACTAAAGTTTATTTTTTTTTATAAAGATAAATATTTTTTCTCTACTTATCAAGTCAATTTCATTTTCTTTTCTTGATTCAATATCTGAAGGCACACTTGTTTATTTTTATATTTTTTATATCACCTTATGCTTAACATCTTTTTCTTACATTCCTTATAATAAAATTACAGAACTAATCCATTGTTTTTAATTTTGGAAAATGACAGTTGTGCCCCTTGTATCCTCACAACCCGGAGGTGTTACTGAATGAGCTCAAGTCCCCATCTGAGTTGCTAGATTTTGGGGAGTTCTCAGATTGCATCGATTATGGCACCGGCACTGGTTCCCCTCTTCTTCATGTTGTAAATCCTGCTTTTGATTATGTACCGCCAAACCTCGTCAGTCTATTTATCACCGACACGTAAGTTCAAGGGTATTTCCGTCATTTCCAAAAAAAAAAAAAGTGAAATTAGCTCCCTCAGACCCTAACAAACGTAGGACATAACATAACAGACTGTACTGAGTTTGACTAGACGGGACCACACAAGCTCTGTAAGGCTCTTTTTGATTATAAAGACAAGGAGGGCATTTATGTCTTTTGCGCAAGTTCCGGTCCCACCTTTTTGGGTGAGACAAAAATTTGCTCTTTTTCCCGTGGGTTTTAGTCCAATGCATGCCAAATGGTCCTGTCCTGTTAAACAGGCCGTGGGGCCCGTTTAGAACACAACAGGTTGTACTGTGTTTGGTATGTGTTGGCCGGGACCTAAGCTTATGTCAATGTCTGTGTAAAAGACATAAATACCCTTATCATAAAAAATAGCCCTACAACACTTGTCTAGTTCAACAAATGCAGCCTTAAAAAAACAAAACAAATGTTAAAAACATATTTATGTGGTGTATTTGGGTAATTGATTTATATTTATATTTAATCTTCTCAATAAAATTGTATTTTTTTTTTCAGGGGAGGGCATAATCCATCGTACATGTACCGATTAATTGCAGATTACTACTCTGCTGATGATTTGGTCTTGCAACAGAGGCCTATCTCTTCTTGACTTTATATAAATAAATAATCCTTATGAGTAAGACCCTGTTCCTTTTTTTTCATCATTAGATAAATGATGTTTAAAAAATATTTGAAAAAAAATGTCACTTAAAAGGGAAAAATGTCATTTGTAATGCTGTGGTTGTGAACATTAGGTTTTTGGAGTGCATGAGAATTGGAAGTGCGACAGTTTTGAAGGGGCTAAGCCATTAAAGGAGGACTTATTTGTAATGTTGATTACTAGAAAAAGATGGAATGAAAATAAGGATTACATTTGTGTTAGTATGAGTTTATAAATGGCATATGCCATTCTCTTAAATCATGTTTTTTTTTTCTTCCCACTAATGTTTTGTGTATATAGTGTGTTTATGGGGTAGATAATGTCTGAGAAAATGATAACAAATCGGGGAGACTATTGGTAATCTCTATCAGGACCATATAACACGCGAGTTAGATCTATAAATGATGACAAAGGCACAACCGTATAACATGCGAGTTAGATCTTTGATTATTGGTAATCTCTATCAGGACCGATGATTCAAATGCCTAGGACGAGGTGGATAAAATAGGCCCTTAGGTCTTAACGTGTAACGAATTAAATTACATAAACTAATATTTTTATTAAAATGACGATAAGTTTTATAGCAATAAACAAAGCAAAATCATAGTATTTTAATAAGTAATTACATATCCTAACAGCTAACGATAATCTGTGAAGCCCTCCTAGCATTCTTGATTGCAAATTGGTTGATCAACTCTTTATAGTTTATACTTCTAAGATTTTGTTCTCGATGAATATCATTGCCAAACCACTAAGTCTTTCTTGTGTCACTGTAAAGTATTCATCGCCAAACCACTAAGTCTTTCTTATGTCACTGTAAAGCGTAAATAAGATTTCACAAACTTTAATTTCGAAAAATTCATTTCTGAAGATGCAACAGTTACTGGAATAGTCAACAATATTCTATATGCAATGCTTGCATTTAGGAAATAATCAAGTTCTTTCAAAAACTTCAAAACATCTATAGGGTTGCTAAATTCATTGATTTCAAATGTCTCAAATAATTTTAACTCCGTATAAAGTTTCTCGGCATCAATATCCGATCTTTCTTCAAACTTGAGTGCTTTTTCAAGACAATGACAATACGACTTAATATCTTTATCTTCAAATTCCCTCAAATTATGTGGAAATAAAAAACCAAATACTTTGTCATACTCTTTGAATTGTTCAAATCTTGTCTCAAGAGATCAAATAGTTTGATCAACAATGAATTAGAAATAATTGACTCTAAAATTCTCTTTAGGTGTAAATGAAACTTTTTCGCTAATTGAACTCTCATCAAACTTTTTTTTTTCCTTTCAATCAAACGCTTTTGTGGAAATATTGGATAAATACTCATTTCAATAGCAATCTCCTTAGCTTCAACAATCTCTTTTGAAAAACCAGTTTCTCTATAATCCTTGAAGTATCCAATCAATTTGTTTATTTATATAATATCATTATCAAGATGCATATCCTTTGATTGTAACTTCTTACTCACAATATTCAAATGGTTTAGTACTTCATACCAAATAACAGTTGATACCAAAAATTCAAAGTCACCAAATTCTTTTTCTGCTAGTGAAGTTGATTCACTTGCAATTGCAGCATCATTATCTTTTTCTTAAACTTGAAGTAAAGCTTCCTGTACATCCACAAGTTGAAGTTTAATAGCCTTTATACTCTCAACCCGACTTTCTCAACCCGACTTTCCCGGGCTGGTCTCTGCTCCCTCAACTGAAGCTTTATCTCAATCTCACGCTGCCTGGAAGCCTCCCACAACTCCAAAAAAGAATCACACCGCTGGGTGGAAACAAACTGCCTGATATCCTTCTTGAGCATGCTTAAGTAACGGGTCATATGAGCCTGCTCTGAAGCAAACTCAGGACAAAACATGGGCTTCGCAGTAAACATTTGGGTGATCTCCGTCATCGACTCCGATCCCTGCCTCAGATCCAAAAACTCTTGGGCCAACCTCTCCTACTCAACCCGTGGCACATACCGAGTATGAAACATCTCCATGAACTGATCTAAAGATATTGCAGCCTCTGCTCAGTAGAATATGATCCCGTAACAAGTCTCCACCAATCCTTCACTCCAGACCTCAAAAGGTTAAGAGCATACCCGACCTTCTGGTCAGCTGGGCAAGAGCAAGTGAAAAGCATCCCTCAACATCAGATAGCCACCTCATGGTTACGATCGGGTCCTAAACTCCATAGAAAGTCGGGGGCTTCATATTATCGAAGTCCCGATACTGGAAAACCCGACCCGTGCCAACACCTGCAGTTGCCACGGTTGCAGCGACAACAGTCTCATCAATGGCTGCGTATCTGTCATCGAAGAATTCCATCATCGTAGTCTTAATAGACCTAAATAAATCTGGTATCTGACCCCGGACAATGGCCACAACCTCCCTATGAAGAATCTCCCTAATCCTGGCATCCAACTCATCCGGATCCGGTCTTAAATCGCCTGGTAGTCACCATACTAAAAAAACACCAGGGAGATATTAGATAACACATATAACCAAAATGGGGAACCAACTCCCAACAAAGCCCTAGGGGTTGTAACTTCCTTTCTATACGTACGAGTCATGTGCTTTCAGTACTACGAGCCCATACTACCTTCCACACCCACTCGTAATCATCTTAGAGGATCATCACAACACCCTAACAATAAACTTCCCTCTAACATACTCATGCATTCTACCCTCACTTCGTAGAGGAAGGCTAAGCATATCGACTGGCCGGATGACCCCACATAACTCATCCTACTATTAACTGCCATACGACTCTTCATTGGTGCCAGTTGACCATTCCATGAATACTATCACATACATCATGACTTAAGCAATCTCAGGCTAAAGGATTCAATCCCACAACAGTTGGACTCAAACAAGAGCTGCGCAGTAGGACCATTTCTCTTACCCCAAGACCATTTAACCCATACAATATGCGACTTAGCACATTCATTCAATAGCTAGTTCACACACGAAAGAGTCACGCAACAATCAATAGGGTACTCTATAGAAGATAAGGCATCAAATATCAGGCAATTCAATCATATGATTCCTGAGGATCCATATCCAGACACTAGCATGCTGTTCTAATCATAATACAACATAATCTCAAATAACCTGTGTGGTAATTTCGGGGTCACTTAATGGCTCCGGCTGATCGTACACCTTACATCCTCCCCTTTCATTTGAAAACTGTTGGGTCAAAAATATGGTTTATACTTTACTTTTCTAGGAAATTGTGTTTTTATGTAATATCTTATATGTGTTTACGGCCGTAAACCCTGTTTACGGCCCATGTTTCCCGTGTGTATATATAGGGGTGAGGGGTGTGAGGAAAGAGTGATGAACACCAAGGAGCTTAAGTGTGTGCATTTGAAGGTATTCTAAGGAGAGAGAAAAGAGAGTGTGTGTTAGTGTGTGTGAATCTTGTATCCGGATCTTCATTCATATCAATACATACAAGATTCATCATCATCTTCTTCTCCTTCTCTTCTATTAGATCTGACATCATCCGTTTGATTGGGATTCCGCACCATCAAACGGATCTGATTGGTACACAAGCAGATTAGAGACTTACAATTGGTATCAAAGATTGGTTTGTATCACTCATTTTTGTCAGATCTGGAGCCGATTTGATCTTATTTTAGAAAGATTCTTGCGTTTTTGGATAGATCTCGAAAAAATTAAGGGGGGTTTGTTCTTCGCATTTTTCTTAAAAACGAGTTTTTGATCGGGTTTTGGAGCAAAAAAGTGAAAAAACGTTGTTTTTCGTCAAGAACAGCGATTTCTGGAGAGTTTACGGTCTTTGAAGGAGATTTTACGGTCTTTGAAGTGTTTACAGTCCGGAGTTTACGGCTGGAAACAGGTTGCCGGAGTTTACGGCCGGAAACTGGTCGCTGGAGTTTGCGGCCGGCGGTTTACGGCGACGGTGTGCGACCTCGGCTCGGCAGAACGGCTCGGTGGATCACGGCTTGGAAGACGGCTCGGCTCAGCAGCAGGCTTGCATCAGCGCTTCAATAAAAAAAAGGGACGCGAAGCTTGGGGGAGGCAGGGATCTGTAGAGTCTAGATATTGTAAAAGTCGAAGTGTTTGTTTTTAGTTTCGCATGCCAGTTATTTTACTAAGTCTTCATTTGTGCGAAGCGTATTGTTAAGGACTTAGTATATTTTTTGTACACTCATGTTTCCTATAAATAGGGACCGAGGTTAGAAGTAGAGCAACGAATGACTCAAGGAGTGATTCTATAGTCATTCTCATTTTTCTTTGCTTAGTCTGTAATCAGTTTCTTCATCAATATAAGATCTGATTAATATTTACTCCTTGTGTTCTTACTTTTCATTCATATAATCATGATTGCTTTCTAAATCTCGATAACAATTCTCTTCAATTGGTATCAGAGCAAGATTCAAACTGCATTGATCTGATTTTCGTTTTAGAATCATTTGCTTTTTGAGTAGTGATTTTACTCAAAAAATTTTCCGCGCATTTTGGTTCTGAAAATCTCTCTTGATCTTCAGATTTGAATCGATTCTGCATTTGAATTGTTTATTCGAGTGATCGATTAGCCATCAGTGATCAATTCATTTGATCAATTCACAAATTCATCAAGTTTTTCAAGTTTTTCCAAAAAATTCTTGTGTTCATCAATGGTGAACTTCAACATGAATACCATGACTTCTTTCTCTCACTTGCTTGGTTCTTCAACCAAAATTCCAATGTTAATCCCTGAGTACTATGATCAGTGGGCTGATAGGATGGAGGATTACTTAAATGGAACTGATGAAGAGCTCTGGAAATGTATCAGTGGAAAAGTTCTACCTCCTGATAATGTTCAATCAATTGGATCATCTTCTTCTTCAAATGAAGTTGCTGAATAACTGAATCACATGAAGAAGAATGAGAAAAGATGTATGAGGGAGCTAAAAGGTGCATTTCCTCCTGTGGTTTACAATTATATTTGTAGTTGTAAAACAACCAAGGAAATTTGGATTACTTTGAAAGAGAAGTATCAAGGAAGTGAGAAGACAAAGATCAATTCTGTTAAGCAATGTCTTGTTGAACTTAAGGAATTCAGACAAAAGGATGCTGAAACAATTGAAAACTACTATGATCATCTGAATGAGCTTGTTTATCGATGCAACAGGTATGGAATCTCAAGATCTCTCATGGAATTCAATCTGACATTCATCATGGGTTTTCGCAAAGAATGGCGTAATGTAAGTATGATGATAAAGAACCAACAAAGTTTTGATACAACCACCTTGAATGATCTCTACAACCAGCTGAAAACACATGAAAGCGAAGTTACAAAAATGCTTGAAGAATCGAAACAGAGTCTAGGAGGACCATTGGCTTTAGTTTCGAAGGTTACTGAAATTGATGCTGGTGAGAAAGAAGAATCAGACAATGAAGGTTTCTTAATGAATTCTGATGATGAAGCAGTTGCATTTTATTTGAATAACAGAGTTAATTTTTTTTTTCAAAAGCCTTTTAATCCAAAAGGGAAGCAAACTGATGTGAAGAGTGGATTCATAAAAGCTGAAGGTGAGGAAAAGAAGAAATTTGAGAAGGTTGAAGAAAAGCAGAAAGATGCGAAAGAAGAGAAGAAACTAAAAGGTGATTCTGGAATTAATTGTCATTATTGCAATGGTGCGAATCACTTCGCAACTGATTGCATGTTGAGAAAGAAAGAGGAGAAGAAGAGCAAAATCAAAGATGAATCCTACTACTCAGAGAAGCTTGAGGAGGTGCGTGCGAAGGCAAAAGGATTGTCTTTGGTTGCAAAAAAGAGAGTCCGATGAAGAAGAACGTGGAACATATCAGATCTGGTCTTTAGGATCTAATGATGAAGAGATGAAGCACCCAACTCATGGTGCAATGTTCGCAAGTTATGAAGATAATTACGAAGAGAATGTTTCTGGACAATGCTTTGTATCCAAGTCCACTGATAAATCTCCAATGACCACTAAGGTATGTGCTATTCTTGAATCCTTTAATATTCCTTTATCTGCTTATGATGCTGAAATAACTTCATTTGATGATACTGTTGCTTATTTTGATGCTGTTATTGTGTCTGCTAGTACTGAAGCACAAAATCAAAATTTGTAACTAGTTGAGACAAGAAGACAATTAGAAATAAAATGAAGCAGAGTAGATAAACTTGAATTACAAATGAAAAATGTAAATTGTGATAGGGACAAGCTTGATAAAGAAGTTAGGTTGTTACTAGCACAAAGAAACATTTATTGTAACTCTGCTAAACGTTTATATGCGAAGTTAACTTCTTTACATCATTCATCTAAGATAAGCAAAGAACAACATAGGAAACTACTACCTTTTCTTGAATTTGAACGCGAAAAAGTTGATGTTGTTTCTTATGATTGTGAGGATACTATTGCTCAGTTTGACAAAATACCTGATGATAGGTTCGCATATGGTATTGTCAAAATTGATGAATTTTTGAATGCGAATGAATTAGTTAATATTGTTAATGAAAGCTTGACAATGAATGAACAAGTGAAAATATTGAAGAAAACTGAAACTTCAACTCTTGATTCTCAACACAATTATGCTGATGTCGATGACAAATCAGATAATGTGAGTGAAATCAGTGAGATCGAAGAGGAAGAAGAGGTTGGTTGTTCTCAATTTTCTATCATTAATATCACATCTAAGGTCAAAGGTAAAGAAATTATAGTTAATTCGATAGTAAAGGATGAAAATGATAAACCCTCTACTTCGCAAACTTGTGACTTTGACAATGTGGAAGTTGAAAGCTGTAAGTCAGATGACACTGATGAAGACGAAGAAGAAGTGAAAGATTCACATGAATCACCTCAACGTGTGGTTGTTAATTAGGTGTTTGGTGATACAAAAGAATTTAACAAAGTTCTTAATGACAAAGGTGCACATTATTTTGAAACCAACACTGTGGTCTATCCGAATTTTACATGCACTGATAACATGATTTTTCCAAATCAAGTCTTTGTCACAACTGGAAATGTTGAGAAAATCAAGCCTGAATTCAACCAAATGGTTGAAAATGACAACAAAAGGTCAACTACTGAAGGTTTCTTTGCAAATCAAAATACATTAGAAAACAATTTAACCCAAAACTCTTATGTTTTTCAACACCAAAAATCATCACAAAAATGGGTGGTTAAAAATGAAAAAGAAAACAAAGTTTTTGAAAAAGATGAAAAACCAAAGATGGAAGTGAAATTGAATTCTAATGAATTTAAGTTGATGGTTGGAAAGTATTCAAAAGAAAACAATGTTTCAAAAAGAAAAGCAAGAAAAGCAATCTTTTGGCAAGTTGTGTCTAATGATAAACCAAAAGTTGCGAAAGTACAAATTACAAAAACAAAATCATCAAAATTTCAGAGAACAAATAATCAAAAGGACACAAGTTTTCACATACCGATATATTCTGTTGACAAAATTTCAATGAAAAATAAAGATGAATCTGTTCGAAAATTTGACAACATTAGAAAATTTGAGACTTCGCAAAATTTTGTGAATACTCATAAGTTTCAAAATGTTAGAAAGTTAACGAATAATTCACCAACTTTGAATGTCAAAACTCAAACAAAACCAAAATTTTCACCCAAACAACCAAATTTTCCAAATCCTTCGATCACAAAACCAACTAAAGTTTCATATACAAAAGGAAATCTGATGTATATACAATCAACAATTGGCTTGAAGGGCGAGGAAAACAATACCAAAATGGAAAGTTTACAAAGCAACATATCAAGATTGCATTCGCCAAGTTTGTGAATGAGTCTTCTACTGGTAGTTCATCATCTCATGATTCGCAAGTTCCAGTACAAAAGTGGAAACCAATTGTGAAAGTTGCGAAGGTTGTGAAGGATGAGGTAAAAGTCAATGGAAATCCAAAACTATCGAACAACTATATTTCAATATCTAGATTTGATGATGTTGATTTAATTGATAATGTCACAAACAAAGTGAAAACGTGGTTTTTAAATTCAAAGAATTTGTTAAGTGCTACTAATGAAGGACCCAACAAATCTTGGGTTCCTAAATTCTTTCATTGAATACAGGTGATATCTGATGAGCAATATGATGCGAAATAGTATATTGATAGTGATTGTTCTCGTCATATGAATGGAAGAAAGGAAAACTTGAGAGATTATAGAAGCTTGGAAAATGCAGGAGTAATCAAATTTGGAAACAATCACAAGTGTCAAGTGAAAGGTTCTAGAAAAGTCACAAATGGACAATTCACAGTTAACCAGGTTTCTTATGTCGAAGGTCTTCAACAAAACTTGATTAGTGTTTTGCAACTTGTTGTGGGTATTGGAAATCAGGTTGTGTTCAATGAAGAAGGAAGTATCATTTCAAAAGTAGAGACAAATGAAGTACTTCTCAAATCTAAAAGATATGGAGACATGTTCACTCTCGACATCAAACCAATTGTGGGCAAACCTGCAGTGTGTCTATTGTCGAAGGCCTCTAATGATGTTAGCTGGCTTTGGCATAGAAGGTTGTCTCCTTTGAACTTTCGCAATATTAACAAGCTTGTCACTGAAGATTTAGTTTGAGGTTTACCAATACTAAAATTTGACAATGATACTTTGTGTGCAGCTTGCGAACAAGGAAAACAACATAGAAAAGGTCATCCAATTGTGATAGATTCAAAAATCATGGAACCATTGAAACTTCTTCACATTGACTTATGTGGACCGTCGACTGTTGCTACAATCAATAAAAAGCGATACATTTTAGTTATTGTTGATGATTTTTCTCGATTTACATGGGTATTCTTTCACAGGTTAAAATCTGAAGTTTCTCAAAAGATGATTGATTTTATCAAAATGATTGAGATGAGTCTTAAAAAGAATGTTCATAGAATTAAAAGTGACAATGGTTCTGAGTTTAAAAATCAAACGCTGGATCCATTTCTCACAGCCAAAGGCATTTCGCATAATTTCTCATCCCTATACACTCCACAACAAAATGGTGTTGTTGAGAGAAGAAATAGGTTTCTATGCGAAGCAGCAAGGACCATGCTAACATATGCAAACTTACCTCAATATCTTTGGGCTGAAGCTGTGTCGACTGCATGTTTTACTCAGAATCGTTCTTTCATTCATCAAAGATTCAATGTTACTCCATATGAAATACTCAACAATCGAAAAACTAATGTAAAATTTTTCTATGTTTTTGGTTGCAGGTGTTTTATAATGAATCTAAAAGATAATTTGACCAAATTCCAAGCTAAAGCTGATGAAGGCATATTCTTTGGATATTTGCAAAATTCAGTTGCTTATAGGGTGTTAAACAAGCGAACCAGAAAAGTTGAAGGAACTTTCAACCTAACCTTCGATGATTACTATCTTAAACAAACGGATAGTAAATTTGAAAATAAATCAATTCTTGTTGATTCAGATACTCAATTTGAAAATTTAGATATCAATGATTTTGATTATGACTTAATTTTTGGAATACCTAACAGGGCAATTGATGCGGAAGTTCATGCTCCTGATAATCAACCATCAGAATCCTCAAAACATACTGATTATTCAACACTTACTATGAATTCAATATCTTGCGAAAGTGTGCCTGATGTTCGTATGGAGGGAGAGCAAACTTTCGAGGGGGAGAATGAAACTATGAATCATCAAGTTGAGGGGGAGCATTTGCAATTTCAACAGGAACATCATTTTGAGGGGGAGCATCAAGATGAACATCATGTTGAGGGGGAGCATGATGAAACAAAGACAATTAATCTTGATGAAAATGATGAATTTCATGAATTAAATGATAATTTTTCTGTTGCAGGATCTGAAAATGAAGATATGTACGAAGATGCACCATTGGAATTCAATCCTGATTTTGCTCCACTTGAGAAATGGACAAGGAATCATCCCAAAGAACAGGTGATTTGGAATCCACAAGATGGTGTGTTAACAAGAGCTCAAGATCGTGCGACAAATGAGGTATTGAATGCGAATAATGATTTTGTTATGTTTAATGTTTTTATTTCGAAAATAGAGCCAAAAACAGTAAAGAATGCTATGGAACACTCAGATTGGGTTGTTGCTATGAAATATGAACTGGTTGAGTTTGAACGAAACAGGGTTTGGGGATTAATTCCTAAACCTCCAGATATTTCGATTGTCGGATTAAAATGGATTTTCAAAAATCAAACTGACAAAGAAGGCAATATTATTCGAAATAAAGCTAGACTAGTTGTTAAAGGCTATTTGCAACAAGAAGGAATAGACTATGAAGAAACATTTGCTCATGTCGCAAGATTCGAAGCAGTTCACATATTTTTAGCTTATGCAGCTCAAAAAGACTTCAATGTTTTTCAAATAGATGTTAAGTGTGCATTCTTAAATGGAGACCTAGAAAAAACAGTTTATGTTGAACAACCACCAGGATTTATAAATGAGGAACATCCTGATCATGTCTACATAGTAGACAAAGCAGTTTATGGGTTAAAACAAGCACCAAGAGCCTGGTACACAACACTTACAAATTTTTTGAAACAATCTAAATTTAAACAAGGATCAGTTGACCCCATGTTATTTCGCAAGAAAGTTGGGAAACATCTTATGCTTGTTCAAATTTATGTTGATGATATTATTTTTGGCTCAACCGACCCAACATTGGCTACTGAATTTGAAAATCTCATGAAGAGTCAATTTGAAATGAGCATGATGGGAAAAATTAATAATTTTCTTGGTTTAAATATAAGACAGAACAAGGATGGAATTTTAATCAACCAAGAAAAATATACAAAGAGTCTACTCGAAAAGTTTGGAATGACAAACAGCACGAAGCTTAGAGTACTAATGGCAGTGGGAACAAGACTGACTCCTTCGTTAGATGCTCCTGCTGTTGATTTAACTCTTTATCGAAGCATGATAGGGTCTTTATTGTATTTTAACTGCAAGTAGACCTGATATTATGTTTTATGTATGTAATTGTGCTAGGTATCAAGCTAATCCCAGAGAACCTCACTTAACTGCAGTGAAAAATATTTTTCGCTATCTTAAGGGGACAATTTCGTTAGGACTTTGGTATCCTTCAAAATCGGGATTCTTCATTCAAGCTTTTTCAGATTCTGATTTAGGAGGATGTACTTTGGATAGAAAAAGTACAAGTGGTGGATGTCAACTATTGGATGGAAAATTGGTGAGTTGGCAGTCAAAGAAGCAAACTTGTGTTGCTATATCAACTGCTGAAGCTGAATATATTTCAGCTGCTGCTTGTACTTCACAAATTATTTGGATTCAGAGTCAACTTCGAGATTATACCATAAATATGAAAAAGATTCCTTTTTATTGTGATTCTCAAAGTGCAATTCGCATTTGTCATAATCCAGTACAACACTCAAAGACAAAACATATTGCTCTTCGATATCATTTTATCAAAGATCATGTGGAAGATGGGAATATTGAAGTACATTTTGTTAAAACCACTGAACAACTTGCTGATATTTTTACTAAACCTCTTGATGAAAAATCATTTGTAAGAATTTTAGCAGGTTTAGGGATGATCGATGCGAATTCAGTGCCAAAAACAACCACTCAAGAATGAAAGGTCTATTCAGCAGCTCTGAATAAGAATCATTCAGAAGTTACTGTGCGTTAAGCGGCTTTGCATTGATTCGCATTCGCATATTTGGTAACTGAGGTTCAATTTTGTTCTTTTCTGTTTTGCGAAAAACCAAAAATATTTTCATTTGTTTGTCTATTTTTTTTTTGAAAAATTCAAAAACAACAAAAAAAAATTTCTTTTATTTTGTCTTTTATTTTCGAAAAATATAAAACTCAAAAATATTTTCTTAAGATTGTTAAAATTAGATTTAGTTTTTGTTCTTTTATGTTTGAAAAATACAAAATCACAAAAATATTTTTCTTTTTAACTTTGTTCTTTAAGTTTTGTGTGCTTTCAGTTTTAGTCAAGAGCAAAATGTGCAGAGGTCATGCTTATGTTTCTATGGGAAGGTGTCATTTCTTTCAACTATGTACTAGTTAGGATGTCCCTAGAAGCATGCTGCAGCATGTTGGCCCAAGCCTCATATGACTCTATGTGTGAGAAACGAAAGCCTTAATGAAATTATCTTATGAAAATTTCTTCCCAATCAGGCTTATATTCGCATTAGTCTACAGAGCTACCTTACTCTTCTCAAATGAGTAAAGAGTTTTATGTTTGGTCCACAAATAACAGAGGTACATTCGATCTTATAACCAATCTTTTTCATCACAAAATTTCTTAACATGATGCACACACAAAGACACATGTCCAAGAGGTTATTTGATCAAACCAATCGTGATTTAGACATGTCATCATTCTGTGTTAATGATCTTATTTCATGAGTCCGTGAAATAAGTAAAACCCATAAACTTCGCAAGATAAGGAATTAACGGGGAACTATGTTCCAGATTTTTACGAAACACTTGTTTCTGTACCTGATATTTCATATACTCCAAATTATATTCATTCTTATGAGTGATCCTGATCAAATTTTCGAAGCCCACGAAGTTTGTTTCCCAACAGGGTCCAACACTTAATTTTTTTTTGAATATAATTTCCGTGTGAGTATATATCTGAAATCCTTGTCACTTTTCAAAAGTAATCCAAAACAATCTTGTCCCTGAACACAATGTTCAAACAAGTAATTTCGGTTACAATGACTCACCTTATGTTTAGGTTGATATGTAACGAAATTCGCAAACTACCATATTAAGCCTATAAAAGAAGCCCTTCGATAGTTCTCTATAAGTATTTGATTGTATGTCACAGGAAAATGTGAAAGCAGTTGATTACCTCTCTTGGTAATTAATGAAGTAACCTTTGCCCAGGGTTTTACTGCTTTGTGTCAATAAATTTTAACATCACAGAATCCAATTTTTTTTCTTGCTTCTTATATTATTTCTTTGAATCACATGCACTCACGAAACCCTTGAGGTTCTAAGTAATACCAACTTAGGCTGAAGATTTCGCAAGACTGGTAAATGAATTCGTTTAGAATCCCATAAATGAAAGAGCCCAACCTCAATACCGAAGAGTCTTCTTTCACACAGCTATACTCATGAACAGTTTCCAGTAACCGTTGGCCCTAGTTTCAAGGCACTTTATGAGGCATGATCATTACAACGGCTATTGATTGCAAGTTTCCAGGAACACGTAGCCTACTCTATTTTTGGAAACGGTTCATCTTTGGGATTAACATATAAAAGGGATAATCTTTTATGAGAATCGTTACACGATTCAAAATTCTCAGACGAACAAAAAGCCCTAATTTTTCTTTCAAGAAATTTCTCAGATTAACAATGGCTGCTACTCAATCAAACACAGAAGAAGTTATTTCAGAGTCCCTCATGAAGATTCAAAGCACAAATTTCCAAGTTGATCCCAATGTCTCATCTTAGCCAGACGAATTGAAGATGTTGATCGTTGCACTGAAAAGAACAACATTTTCAACTGCTATGTTCAGTTCATTCCCAGTTCCTATGACTTGGTTGTCAATGGCGACATCAACTGCATCATACAACTATGCAACAGATGTGATAACCTTCAACCCGGTGAATAACAAGAGGGTTCGTCTTACCAAGAACATGTTCATCGACTTCTTGAACATTCCTCATAACCCACCGTTTTTTAAGCCAACTAACTCACAGATTATCTTCATGTTCAATGAGATGGGACATCAACCCACTCTTGAAAAGATAACTGATTTTAGGAAATCAAGCTAACCCTGCATTTGGAATTTCTTGTTTGGAATTTTTCTACGATGCTTGACTGGAAGGAGTGTTGGTCTAGACAGAGGAAGAATGGAGGTTTATGCAATGGTTATGGGACTTTACTACGATCTCAGTGTAGATTATGGAACTCAACTTTGGAAGGAATTCAACAAAAGCTTAGAAAACACCAGTGTTGATAAGGGGATTTCTTGTGCAAGGTACTGGAGTTTGATATTGGAAAAGGTATATGTGAAAGAAGGAATTCAAGTTCCTGAAGGAGAAGATGTCGTAGAGTTCTCTTTGTACCAATTTCCCAAAGCTATTGAAGATGATGTGAATATCTTCACAAGTGTTGCAAGAATTCCTGATGCAATGCTTAGCAAATTGTCCTCTACTCACAAGGTGTTAGTTCGATACATGAAGACTTTTGATCCTAATGTGTGAACTGGAGTGCTACTTGAAGTCAGTGGTGAGTCATCCAATAAGAAGAAGAAGACTAAAAAGGAGGAAAAACCCGAATCTCCAAAAATATCAAAGGCTGAAGAGGTGGAGAAAGTTGAGTCTTCTACCAAAGTTGAGAAGGAGATCATATCGACTAAGTCAGGGGTATTGAAGAAGCTTTGCAAGTTGTCACATAAGAAGATTTCCTCTCCTACTATTCGCAAAACTGAAGTGAGTAGTAAGGGGGCTATGTTCAGAGAAATTCCGGCTCCTATTTCTCCCATGTCAAAGAAAAGAAGAGCTCAGGATGTTGCGAAGCATATCACAAAGAAGCTGTACAAGAAAAGGAAGATGATTATTTGCAATGAGTCATCAGACGATGAAGTGGTTCCTGAGACTCCACCTGTTTCAATGGTAAACATCTCTCTTCCCATTACTTCGCAAATTTCCACTACAACAAACATTCCACTCGAAGTAGTCACAACCAAATCAGTTCATGAGGAGGTAATTAATTCTGATATGGTTGTTAACGTATCTAATACGGGGACACCTATCACGAATGTTCAACCTACAATGCCAATCATTTTATCTACTTCATTACCACCATTCACTCTCCCGAATACAAATATAACCACATCATCAATCTTTGATCATCCTTTACAAAATCCCTTCACTACATTGTCTCTTACACAATCCCCTGAAACAACAAAACCTATATTTTTGCAAACTCCATCTGATAAAGAAGAAGATTGCAAAAGAGCTTCAAGAGCTTAATTCGCAAAACTTGGACGTGCAAAAACATGTTGATGTTGTTGCTGATGCACTTGCCAAGATTTCTACTAATTATCAATCATCTGCTCCAATTATCGAAGCCAAGCACAAAGAAGATAAGGAGCAGTTCGCAAAATTAATTCAGTTGGTGACTGAATTAAAAAGTTGTGTTTCCAAGCCTTCTCAACAATCAAATCTTACTCCAGAATTTTTAACGCTTAAAGTCAACACTTTGGAGCAAGCTATTCAGAAGGCATTGGCCCCGATTACAAATTTTACTTCCGTTTTACCGAAGAATGCCCCTCCTGTTTTCACAGAGGTGCAAGGGGGAGAAAGAAAAGGAAGTAAAGAGGATGATGCAAAAACTGTTGGAAAGATACATTCAAATCAGCTTAAAACAACTTTGCCTGTACTCACGAAACCAATTCCTTCAAGAATAATAACAACAAAGCCATTTACAAAGTCAATTCTTAAGGGAATTACAATTGGTTCAACAGAAGGAGGGAGTTCGAGTGCGAAACCTCAAACAGTGAATACTGGAAAAGGTAAAGAGGTGGTTTTTGAAAAGTCAAAAGAAGAAAAGAAAGTAGAGGTTGAAGCAGAAATGGAAAAACAAAGACAGATTCAGAGCATTCTAAGGCAAAGAGCAAGTGATCCACCAACTTTGAACAAGGGTGATCCTGCGAAGTTGTATTCATTCGAAACCATCGAATCCAAAGTCTTGGGAAATCACTTGTACGATTTTGAGAAAAATCCTAGAAGAAGTTATGATATTGCAAATTCGTACAGATGCCAACTTGACTTCCCGATAAACGAAATGATGTTTATCACTGTGCAGTACAAGATCAGTGAAAAGTTTGAAAATGCTGATGAATACACTTACATGAAAATCAGATTTCATGCTGTACTTGAGAAGGATCAAGATGAAGTTTGGTCTTTGATGAAGATAAAGAAAGTGCTAACTATCAAGAAGGATGAGATGTTCGAGAACATGTTACAAAATTTTCGATACTTCGTTGTCCGGGCAGATAACAAGCCTTTCGATTTTACCATTGCTGACTTTCCCTTAATGAATCTAAATGATCTCATTCAAGTGGCTCTTATCCTGAAAGATATGGAAGAAAACAAGCTCAAAGGATATGATACTGATGTGTTCAGATTTGGTTTCGCACATATCATGATATTCATAGATAACTACTATGATTGCTTGGCTTTAACTGATGAAGAACTCGCATCAGGTCTTGGTAGAAAAGTCACAGTTCCTTGGGAATCAACATTGCCTCAAACAAAATTGAATAAGTATGCAGACGGGGAAATATGCCTTAAACCTTTTGGCATGGTTTTCGCAGGCAAAGATACCAAGGGGAAGCCTAAAAGATTTTTGTTTCAAGTCTCAGAGATCGAAAGATACACCACTTCTCAATATACGAATTTCATTGTTCGTATGAATAATTGCACAAAGAATAATGAAGGAGACAGGAAGGAGCTTAAAAAGATCATTACTTGGTATTCAGAAATCCGAAGAACAATGCACTCAGCTGTTCAGAATCTCACAAACTGAATAGCTTCGATTGTTTACAAAGGGGGAGAATGTAGAGTCTAGATATTGTAAAAGTCGAAGTGTTTGTTTTTAGTTTCGCATGTCAGTTATTTTACTAAGTCTTCATTTGTGCGAAGCGTATTGTTAAGGACTTAGTATATTTTTTGTACACTCATGTTTCCTATAAATAGGGACCGAGGTTAGAAGTAGAGCAACGAATGATTCAAGGAGTGATTCTATAGTCATTCTCATTTTTCTTTGCTTAGTCTGTAATCAGTTTCTTCATCAATATAAGATCTGATTAATATTTATTCCTTGTGTTCTTACTTTTCATTCATATAATCATGATTGCTTTCTAAATCTTGATAACAATTCTCTTCAGGATCGAACCCACGACCTTTCACTCTTCAGTCAGCATGCTTAGCTAACTTGACCAACCAATCACTTGTTTCAATCCCCCGAAATATTAAACTTAACCACTCCCAGTCGCACCAAACTTTCGCAATTTTGTCAAATTCAGCCCAAAAATCAATTTCTTTTATTTTTAAGCTCCATTTTCAACCAAAAATTTTAATTTTTAATTTTTGAATTTTATTTTTGACTTTTTACTTAAAATTTTGACTTTGACTTTAAAGCTTGACCTTTGACTTTGAACTTTGACTTTCTCGTTTGACTTTTAAATTTTCAAATTTAGCTTTTCGGTTTGACTTTTTGAATTTGACTTTTAAGGTTGACTTTTGAGGTTTATAGTCAAAGGGCATTTTTAAATTTAAGTTTGACTTCTAGTTGTGTTTTTAATAGTTTTTGAAGTTTACGAGGGAATTGAAAACATGAAAGAGAGTCGTCAGGAGATGTTAAGACAAAACTTCAACATGTTCGATTATATCCCTGGAGAAACCCTCGAAACTCAGTTGCAACGATTTACTACAGTTACTACCAAGATGAATATAGTTGGGATGTTCTTGTCTAAGTTTGAGATAAACAAAAAGCTATTGAATTCACTTCCGAAATCGTGGGATATGAACGTGGCCATCATCAAGAAGAAAAAAGATCTCAATCATCTTAGTCTTGCTGATGTAATTCAAGAACTTGATGCTTTGAAGTGTAGAGAAACAATGAGTTCTGAAAACATTCCGGTCACTGAAGTTACATGTACTCCAGCTTGTGAAGCCACGATTAAATTTCTTCGGGAACAAATTGATTTATTTAAAAGAGAAGTTGAGGACCTGAGATATGAAGGATATCAACTCAGGAAAGGACAGAAACCCCTGAAGGCTGAATTAGAAGCAAAAACCAAGGACTTTAGGAAACTTCAGGAAGAGTATAGCAACAAGTATGAAAATTATGATTATATTAAGAGACAACTTGTTGCTGTAACTGAAGAACTTGACGCTTTAAAAATTAAGTGTGAAAAAACAGATGTCAGTTTCAAAAATTATACTGCGTCAAGTCAGTCAATCGAGTCCTTATATGAAACCCAATTAAAATTCAAAGAAAATCAAAACAAGGGTCTAGGGTATGATAGTGTACCTCCTCCTTATAATCATAACTACACATTTATCCCTATGACACAGGAGAAATTGACAGGGAGCCACATCTTCGATATGGAAAACGAGCTGGATTTGTGTCAGGAGGAGTTATTAATGTTGAAAATACTAATGTTTCTACTTCATGTGGAGGTAAAGTAGTAGAAGATGAGAACAAGGAGAGCACTACTGAACAAACCAATGACTCCTTGAACTCTGAATCTGTTGCTTCGAACTCAACTGCTTCTGATCAACCTGCCGTTAAGAAATACAGGCCACCAATTCCAACGCAACAGAGTTCTTGTTGCAAGTGTGCATGTGGGAACAATAAGAGACAAGGCAAGGATACGCCACCAGGGGTAGGAAGAAACAACTTCACAGTGAAGAAAAAGACATGTTTTCACTGTGGAACACCTGGACACATTGCCAAAAATTGTCCAAATCGCGCATACGTTCCCTACTATGCACAAGGCTGGCAGAACGCGCCAAGAGGGAGATACTTCAAAAGAAACCCCTCAAGATCACGATCAGACATTGACGATTGGAATGCCAAGAAGGACAAGAATGCAAATCCCAAGGCCAAGAATTCAACTCCCAAGGCCAAGAATCAAACTCCAAAGGACAAGAATCAGAATCGCAAGGGCAAGAAGGGAATGTCGGCCAAGAAGTCCAATCCAAGAGATGCTCCCGTGAATTCAAAATCAAATTCATCTCAACGGCCGACATCAAGATCAAAAGCAAGTACTGAGCCACCCATTAGATCGAAAAAGAAATGGGTTAAACCCAACTACAAATGGGTTCTAAAGGCTCACTCTCCTAAATCAACTAATGACTCTAATATTTCTTCATCTTCTATTTGTGATAAACAGGATATCTCATGGGAGAGAGTACCGTGAAAGGATGACAAAGGTCGACCTGATTTCAAAATGGACTGGGTTCCAAAGACCAACTGATTCCGCTCTGTGTCAGAGCAGCTATGGAGGCATATCATCAGACTTCAGTTTGTTGGTAGTAGCTGTTCCAGGCACATGATAAGGGGACATCTCTCAACTATACAACATTCAGACATTTGTTTGAGAGTATGTGTCGTTTGCGGGAAAGGAAGAAAAGAAGAGATCATTCATGGGGTTGTGCTTAATGACATGAAGGATTTTCGGATCTGTTCTGAGATTACGCATGCTGTTCTCAGACCTTCTAGATGCAAATTCAATCGATGACTTACGGTTTGAGTTTTCTTCTCTATACTCCTGAGTTTTTCTTAAGCTGATTCGCTTTAAAGACAAATTTTTGTTTTAGGATAGTTTAATTTGCGCATTTACTTTCGTTTCTCTCCTATGCACAAATATAGGGGGAGAAATAAAAACAACACAAAAATTAGAAAATTTTATAAAATCCAAAAACATTAGAAAATCAAAAAAAAATGTTGGTTATGAAATGTGCTTGAGGGAGATGTTTTGGGAAGTGATATTATCAATTGATAACAGGCAATCTAAGTCTGCATAACGTACCCAAAGTTGAAGGGTCTATACTATGGTTTGATGCGTCGGTAGGCACGAAAGATTCAAAATGGACTTGACTAGGCAGAGTTGAACTTAGGAAATTCTTAGTCTTGACAAATCTTGACCTAGTTAGATCCATTCAGCCTGACAATACGACGCTCGGATAGGTTGAGCAGGGAGATATATATGGGAATCCACTCGTCACATTAAATGAACCCGTACTTGGAACCATGGTTTAACTTTTCCTCGATGTGCGGATTCTGTCCTTAATTCCGGTTGGATGGGACGACTGGTAAATTCCGATAAATTAGGTCTGTAGAATATCATTTTCTTTCTTTCCGTCTGTTAGTCATATGTTGTCTCCTTTTCGTGACTTCCAATCCGACCTGGTACACAACATATGCAACTCTATTTCTCTGCAAGTTATATATATGAAATTCCTCTTATTTGTTAGCCATATGCTATCTCCTTTGCGTGACTTCTAATCCGACTTGGTACACATCATATGAAACCTTCTACTTCTCAACCCATCTAAAACAATAAGTAATATAATTCTGAATCTATCCTCTCTCTGAATGGTTGTCTGCTCACCCGATGTAAGGAGTACTCTGGAAGTTCTTGATGGCTGAGGCATATCAGGAAGCGGGAAAAATGTTACAGTACAATTAAAATTGAACACTCAAAGATTGTCTATAGATCTCGCTGCTCAATTTAGGTGGACAACAATATCCCTGGTCGTCGTCAGCTGAATGGTCCTTAAGATATAGTTGTCACACCCCAAAACCAAGAACGGCGGAAATGTTCTGGGGCGGAGGACGTCATGTAAAGTATCACAACACAGTAAATGTAAATAAGCAAACAACATCATCCATTGCATTAAATATATAATTTTAATACAAGTGTGTTCTGTACAGTTTTAGACACCAAAAATATAATGTAAATCAAAATAATAATATGATGAGTCTTGAATGCGCTCCATCTTCTCAAAAGCTGGCTTCGGTACCTGTCTACTGATGACCTGAGAATACAAGTTATTTTGAAAGAGTTTATCAGCATTAAGCTGGTGAGTTCATAAGTATTTTAGTGTCGATGTTTGTTATCAAAACGTTTGAACCTGTCGTAAGTATAAGTTGTAAAATGTATGTAAGTGTTTGTAAAAGTTTGAATCTCTCAGAAAAGCCTATATTTTCTATTAAAGTAGCCTTCTACCAAGGCTTAACTGTTTTGTACGCTCGTTTGTTGTAAAAGTGTGTGATATCCCAAGTGTAACTATCATTTAGCAAAATATAGTTTGTACATTAAGGTTTAAGTGAGGTTATCACTAAAATTATGTAATGGGTAAATCATTGTAGTACTGTAGTTTTGTATTATAGGAACTACTGCTGTACTAACTACCTTAAACCGGATTTATATTAAGGCATTATGTGATAAATTGCACCATACTATCGACTAGTAACAACGACATAATGAATGGTCGTAATAAAGAAATGACGTTTGGCACCCGCAGACCTGCAGGTCCGGCTGTAGCTAGCAGCAAGGTGTAGGATTCTCAATCCAACATAGATCTATACGCAAACTCACGCTCCCCCTCCAAGAGACTCTGGCCACAACTCGAGTCATGACAGTTAAGTCATGCTCCGATTTAAATCACAGTAATTTAAGTATTCTAGTATATGTAATGTAATGTTTCTCGTTCTAGTATAGTTGTATATGTTCTCCTCCTAGTATAGTTGTATATGTTATCCTCCTAGTATAGTTGTATGTGTTCTCATAGTATAGTTGTATGTGTTCTCGTAGTATAGTTGTATGTGTTCTCGTAGTATAGTTGTATATGTATGTTCCTGTGTTACCCTGATGGTAACTAACTAATGGTGTGTCTAGTACGTATGAATATGGAAGTACTTTTATGTCTATATATGTATATTTGATATATAATTAATATTAAAACGACCTTCAGATGGTCACCCGAAATCCCACCAGACCACATCCAAATCGAGAAAAAGGAAATAGGGTGGATGGCCTTCCTAAGCCCTTTAAACATTATTTATACATCTATACATATATGGGCATGCAATTTATAAGAAGTAAAAGCATAAATAAGTTTTTATAAGACATTTGAAACATAAATATTATTTCAAGAAAAGATCGACTTGATGTCAATCTATAAAACAATTTGAAGGCATAAGTTTGATAAAACAGTATAAGTAATTGGAACATTTGTTTGAATCACAGTTTGTAAATAAGTTTGGAAAGTAAAAGAGTTTGTAAAACATTTCAAAGTAAAGCAGTTTGATAAACAGTTTGGACAGTGGTAAAATCATTGGTTTCCTAGTTATTAATCACATGTGATTAAATGCAATCACATGTGATTGAAGCAATAACTATAAGTGTTTGACTTGTATTCCCCCCATAAAGTATTTAAAACATTTAAAATCATTTCAAAGGTTGATTAAAGGGGTATGAACTCACTTGTGGTGAGCTGTTTGAATTGCAGTGTCAGATACCGTGCTAGGTGGCAAACGGAGACTTGTTTACACGCACGAGCCTAGTTATCATATAATAAGCATATATATAACTAATTAGCCAAATAATAACTTAATAAAATAAGTTGGGACACTTACGAACATGAAAACACTTTGTATAAATGTTATAGGTCCTAAGGGTTGCATCTAAGTCGATACGGGACAAGGCAAAGGGGTTTGAAGCACCAAATGACCTTGTATAATAGTTCACCACCCAACAAACCCCACCTTTGGAGTTTACGGCCGTGAACCCATGAGTTTACAGCCGTGAACTCCCCACTTGGTGGTTTTGGGTGTTTTAAGGTGCTATCTTAATCCTAGAATTAGCCTAGCCTTGTTGGAATAATCCTTGAAGTAGTTTAAGGCCCTAGAATGCTCCATAGAGGAGTTTACGGCCTAAAGACCATATCCCCTAGAGTTTACGGCCGTAAACTCCTATGGGGTGTTGGTTTTAATTCTTTTTGGTCACTTGCACATGTAGGATAGCTTCTATGTTTTTATCTAAGGCTAAAGGGGACATTAGGCACACATTTGTGCCTTTACTTGGAGTTTACGGCCCAAGTGATGTTCCTTGGCCGTAAACTCCCTTTAAGGGGTGGTTTTGATGTAGTTTATTCCCCATTCAAGTCCTATATATTCAAGGGTAATTGTCTCAAGGCCTTAGAGGTGTTTAGGGCACTTATAGCCCTTCAAAAAGGGGTTTACGGCCCAAGAGCATGTCTTGGCCGTAAACTCCTATATCTTTATGATTTTGAAGTGTTTTGGTGTCCAAATTAGCTACAAGCATTAGAGGGTAAATGCCTTAAGCCTTTAGGGTGATTTAGGGCTCACTTTTGGCCCTTGGAAATGGTGTTTACGGTCCAAGAACTCTTGGGCCGTAAACTCCAATTGCTTGTTGTTCTTTGATGATTTCTAGCCTCTAATGATTATACATTAAGTCCTTAACTAGTTGCCTAACAAGGAAACGGGACTAGGTAGCCTTAAAGCTCCATTTTGGAGTTTACTCCCCAAGAACGTTCTTCGGCGGTAAACTCCCGAATCTTGCATTTTAGACATGTAATTAATGTTATAAAGCATATAACAAGTATTAAAACACATCTAGGAAAGTAGACTCACAATCTGGGATGAAAACCCGAAGATCCGTCAGAGAGAAAATGGCTTTTCTCTAGTTGGATTTGTGAATAATGAATTAATTAATTAAGAAATCTATTTATAGTCCTGAAATATTTTGGCAGAAAATATTTTTATTCCGGAGATGGGACTATGACATTATGAAACTTGGAATATTCAAGTTTCACAAATCCAGGAGCATCCACTCTTCTGAAATGTAAACCCTAACGTACACAAACTTGTTCGGAAAAGTTTGAAAATCACTGAAACTGGACTAGCTTCTATTGAATAGATATTGTTCGTACAAATGGAAATTTCGGGTTGTCACAATAGTATCAAGGAACTTAGGATCAGATATAATATCTAGGAACTTAAGTTCACCTTGTCTTGTATAAAATAGTATGTCCTAAATAAGTTACAATTTTTCGTGTTTAAGTGGACAACAATACCGACGATCGACCAGACAAAGATGTGAAGATAGAAGGTACCGACAAGTGGATAAAGGCTGTCTAAAAACTTTGATCCCAAATCATTCTTAAAGTTAGATATCATTTTATTTTTGTTAAATTTCTCATAGTTTCTTCTAATTTAAATATTAGGGGAGAATTAAAAATTAAAAATAATGAAAATAAAAAAAAATCACAAAAATTCAAAAATCAAAGAAAAATCAGAAAAATTAAAAATCCAAAAATAGTGTTATTTCTGTTTTATTTCTTGTTCAGAAAAATCAAAAATACAAAAATATTTTTGTTTCTGTTTTAATTTGTGTGCTAAGTTTTCTTTTAGTTTTGTTTTGTCTTGAAAAGTGATTTCAGGTATAGATAAGACTCATGGAGTTTGTGTTGAAGATTTCTGAGCCAAAACCTCGTCCGTGAGCATCGAAGAATTCGCATTCGAAGGAGCAAGAAATGAAGATTATTCTTTCGACATTCAAACCTTCAACCCCAGAAGTAAGCTGACGCTGAAATTGAAGAATATGTGACAGATTGCATTGAAGCCTCCTCAATCAGTCTGCTGCTATCTTTATACCTGCTGAAGTGATCCAGTAGATTTGTTCTCTTTGATGTTCTCTCTGAAGATTCTCAAGCTGAAAGCGCTATTTTTCAAGAATCAGTACGTCAAGCCTCCTCACCCGACGTGCGTTCAAAGCCAAATTCTGAAGAAAAGCCCAACCGCTCAATATGAAGTTATTCATTGAAGACTCATCAAGTTCATCTTGAAGTCGTGAAGAATTTGAAGATTAATGCTGAAGCCAAGTTCCCAATGAAGATTAACAAGAAAAGCCAGCTACTTCTTAGGGGGAGCTTGTTGGGTCATTTAAGAAAAGAAAAGAAAGCTATAAACCAAGGGGGAGATTGTTGGGTCAAAAATATGGTTTATACTTTGCTTTTTTACGAAATTGTGTTTTTATGTAATATCTTATATGTGTTTACGGCCAGGGAGGTGTTTACGGCCGTAAACCCTTTTTACGACCCATGTTTCCCGTGTGTATATATATAGGGGTGAGGGGTATGAGGAAAGAGTGATGAACACCAAGGAGCTTAAGTGTGTGCATTTGAAGGTGTTCTAGAGAGAGAGAAAAGAGAGTGTGTGTTAGTGTGTGTGAATCTTGTATCCAGATCTTCATTCATATCAATACATACAAGATTCATCATCATCTTCTTCTCCTTCTCTTCTATTAGATCTGACATCATCCATTTGATTGGGATTCCGCACCATCAAACGGATCTGATTGATACACAAGCAGATTAGGGACTTACAAAAACCATTTTTAAAAAAAATTATTAATTTTTTTTCCTAAGTTTGAGACTGGATTCACACGAGTGTTCCTCCAATTCACTCAAACCAGGGATCTGATACCAACTTGTAAGATTCATAAAATGTCAAGAAAATTTAAACATTTCCAAACCAACCAAAATCATAATTGTTTACGTTGTAGGTTTCAAAACATGTTCATCATCAGAATTATTCCCAAAATCATAAAAACATAACATGAGGACGTGCACGATCAAACCTTTGGCTTCCCACGATCATCTGAGGTACCTAAAACATAACACAAAACTGTAAGCCCAACTCTTAGTGAGTTTACCCAAAATACCACAACAACGCATAATCATAGATATCACAACAACATGCATACAGAACCTTCAGCATGTCTAGACCACCGCACCGGGCCTTCAGCCTTTCTGGACCGTTCTCTAGACCTTCGGCCTGACTTGTCCGCCTCATAGGCCTTAGTCTATCTGGGCTGACCTGGGTCTATTGGCCTTCAAAACACATCATGACCGCGTCAACACAACCATCCACCAAATATCCACATATAATATAACCAAACATAACTAACATATATAGGCAGTCATACAAATATAATAGATTACTATAGCATAGCACATCCTATCTACCAGGATGCCAATCTAACATATCACTAGAACATAGCAAGCATATGATAACCAGGATAACAATCCAAAAGGGCTGGCCTTGGTGCCTTCGACATGAGAGTACAGTGAGGACAACACACCTCACACTGACGAACCGCATTGAAAACCTCTGAATGCTGGCCCACTAAAATCTTGAACTATCACAACAAATAAACATCCAATTAATAATTGGATTACCATCCCTAACTAATAACCCAAAATTAGGGTAAATGGCCACTTTACCCTATCCATAAATTGGCCAAGACCCAGGCCCAATTCTTGATCTAAAAACTCCAAATCTATACAAGGCACATCATTGGCCCAATTTTCCAAATTGGGCCCAAAATCATTATTGGGCCTTATCCTAAGTGTCCAACTCCTCAATTGTCCCAAAACAATCATACTCAGGTAGACCAAATAAGGGCCCAAGCATTCAAGCCCAAAAGATGGCCCAAAACTCGAAGCCCAAAGTCCGAAATCCAATAGAAGGCATACACAGGGCGTACTCCGAACCTCGCATTGACCTACATCGGGGTGGCTGACCGAATACACGGGGCGTACTCCTCCTTTTGTGGGGCGTACCCTCGCAGACCCAAATGTCCCATTTTATGCTTAATGACTTAAGCACTTAAGCCCAAACTTCAGATCCATGGTCCAAATGCATTCTAGAGTCATGAAGTCTCCAAATTTATGACTTTACACGTCCAAAAGTTCTTAATACAAGGTCTTAATCCATTAAGACCCTTCTACCAAATGCATCGGACACTTCTAGCCATTGGGACCTCATTTTTATTATTAAGGACCCCTCCAAGGGTCTATAAGGATGACTCAAAACATCCAGAACATGCCATGCTCAAGATGGAGAACTTGGGACCAAAAAGAAGCATACAAAGAACCCAAAAAGAGATCTATCAAATAAAATATAAAGGTATGAAATTTATTCCTTTAGATGATGGAGAAGGAAGTCGAACTCTCAGATCTAAACTTTGCTTCAAGCTTGCAATCTTCTTGATGCACTTCCTTTTCCTCCAAATCACCAAGAATACACTTTAGGGATCTCTCGCTCACACAAGGGGGCTAGGGTTTTGCAAGAACGACTTAAGGACTTGGAGGCTGAAAGGATAAGGGCAAATGCTCCATAAAGATGTTTAAATACTCCTCAAACCCTAAAATTTAGGGTTTCATTCGGACACTAGTACGTCCAGCGTACTAGGGTGTGCCCTAGTACGCTCAACATACACCTCATGCCCCAAAATTTACCACTTTCACACTAGGGCTTCTTAGGGCTAATTCCAACCAAATCTAAGGACCCAACATGAAATACTTAAAACCAAAGGAAGCATTTGAAAATACTTGAAATCCGGGATGTTACATGTGTTCATATGAGGAGTTTAGATGCATATTGAAGATTGGAAGATGCTTTGGAAAATCAAAAGTAAATTTATTTAAATCTATAATATGTTACTTTAACCATTGTATATATTTTGATTATATTGTTACACTCTAGTTAACACTTCAAACTTTTAAAATATAAATGACTTAACCATTTGGGACCATTTTCCGCAAATCATTTTTCCTAAATGATTTTAACCTATTAATCAAATAAAATTTTAAATTGACCATATAAGTATTGGATTAGGTGTCTAAGCCAATAACTAAATTAGTATAATATTGAATTATTAGCAAAGTCCTTTTGGATTACCCTTAAACCTAGTAATTGACTGGATTGTTTTTTTTTTCGAGAGAGACTAATTTAATAATTTATTATATGATTAATAAATTAATTTGAAATCAAAATAAATGATTTATTAATATATTATTAGAATAATATATTAATTAGAAAGACTATTGTTTAATTAAAAAATTAATCAGAATTTAATTGGAATTAATTTTAGGATTAATTAAAAATAGAAGGACTAAAGTTGATAATGTTTAAAAGTTGAACATTGACTAATTCTAGAACCTCACATACAGGGGCAATTTCTAGAGGTATTCTTGGGCTCTAAGGAAGCTTGGAATGCCTTATGGAGGAATCAATAGGGTAAGGGTTATCTAAAAGGAATATGGCTTATATACCACCTTCCTAACACCTATATAAACTCCTAAGGGTTTAGAATTTCGAAAATTATCTCATTCTAAGAGCTTAAACTCAAAATTTTTCCTTCTTCTCCTCTCTCCTCTTTAGCTTCCAATTTATAGAGTTTGAGTATGAGCCATTAGAGGCACGAGACTTCTGGTGCTTGCTTTCTGAAGACCAACAAAGAAGGAATATTAGTTTGTTTTCTATAATAAACTAAAGGTAGGTATTTTCTAATAACCTTTTCTTATTTTTTGAAAATAACAATGTAGTTTTAGGGTTCTTGATATTCAATTGTTATTTGCAAACCATAGTGAGAACATAGATCCTTTAGGTTTCATGTGAACTTACAATTTAAATTTTTATGCCAAAATAAGATTTTTGTAACATATAAAACCCATTAGTGGTATCAGAGTCATTGTTCTCATTGATCTTGCACAAATTTGAATAGATCAAAATTAGGCTTTATAGAAACTAAACCCTAAGGAGACAATTTTTGAAATCAACTTGGGTTCTTGAAACCCTAGCCTTCACTCTCATTTTTTTAATTTTTTCAAGGGTTTTAGAAACCCTAGCCTCCTTTGCCCATTTTCAAAAAATGAGGAGTCCCTTTTAGGGTTTACCTTGTTTCCTTATTTTTTATTTTAAAATCCTTAAAAGTTGAACAATTAAAACCTGATAAACCCTAGCCTATTTTCGAAAATTAGAAGGCTTAGGATTAGGATTAAATTTGAATTATTTTATTAATTGGTTAACTGTAAATAATTATTTAATCCATAATGATTTAACTCATTTAATTAATTGTTTAATTAAAAGATAAATATTAAATCAAAATTGCTTTATTTTTGAATTAAATTAAAATTTTATATTAATTTTGAAAATTTAAATTTAAACATAGTATTTTAGAAAAGTTTTAAAATTCACCTAATGCTACATATAATTAAAAGATTAATATATTATATGTGTAAGACAAGAAATTCAAATTGCTAGTACGCCTCATTCATGAAGCCATACTATAAGGGGAGTTTAAGGAAACGACCTATAAAATGAGCGCCATTCGGTATCCACTCTTATCCACTGCTCTCTTGTATGGTGGAGGGTCGTTAGCCGAAAGGATTTGATAGGACATAATCTCATTCATAAGTATAATGATATAAAGTAACTAAACCATTTTTTAAAATCCCAATCTTAGTTACTTTAGAAAAAAAATATGAAAATATGCTAATCCATGAAAACACACATCATGCTTAATATGTCGTTAGTGGAGTGTGTATGGTTAACTAGCACACTAATAGGGACTATAAAGTGATATGATGGGCATCTCGGAAATTATCATTGTTGATGGAGCGTGTTTGGTTAACCGACATTTCAATGTGAGATGATAAATAACATTGACGTTGTCAAGCAGGTTTGTATGGTTATTCACATCTCGTTTGTGATCCTCGACATCCTAGTCACAAAAATGAGAGCATGATCTGAGATTAAACATGTCATTAATAAGATTCAATGAAACTCAAAAGATCTAGGAGTTTCATTAGATTGGAATTGGTAAAAGCCTTACCTACCTAAAATAGATTTGAATTTGATTACGACATCCCTCTTCAAAGTTCGAATAAAAAATATGGATCCTAGACTTAATTTATATTTTGGGTTAATAATAAAGCATTAAAATCAACTAACTTGAATTCTCTTTTCTCCTAATTTTAGATGTCTTATGAAGATAGAAATGATCTTCCTCGTTCTTTTGGAAATGGTTTTCCTCTTCCTTCTGAAGATGATCTTCCATATTCTGATCAAGGTGAAAATATTTTCCCTTCTTCGGGAATTAGTGGAACTGGACATCATGCTTCTTCAAATCTTCCACCTCCTCATGTGACTCTCTCAACGTGACGTTTTCCTCAAGTTGAAAGATATGAGACAACTCAAGCCCTATTGGCATGTAGACAGCAAGATGAAAATTCTGTGTGTGCGCATGTTCTACAAATGAAATCATACATTGACAAGTTGGATAGAACGGGCATCGTTTTCCCAAGGGAGCAAGCCATTGATTTGGTTCTACTCTTGCTTCCTAAGTCATATGGCAGTTTGTTGAAAACTTCGATATGATGAATCTCGATGTGACCCTAATTGGTCTGACCCAAATGTTGATTATTGCTAAAGCAGAAATGCTTAAGAGCACATATAAAGCAGATATGCTAATTGGGTCTAATTACAAGGTTTTCATGGGCATTGACAATGGTGACAATGGTGGTCCAGAAAAGATTTCTCTTCCCACTGGAAAGGGTTCGTCCAAGATCAAATCATTTGATAGTATGCTAAAAGAAAAAAAAACTAGTTCTGCTATCGTTTAATGTGTTAACCCCAAGATTCTATTTGTTTATACTACCAATTGAAGGGGCATTGGAAACGAATCTGCCTAAAATGCCTGAAAGATGTTAGAGATAGTAAAGTCAAGTTGTGTGACTCTACTTCAGGTACATCCATTATCTGACTCTATTGTTTTATAAGTTCATATTCATAGATTCTTAATACATGATGTGATGATTACATTTTGATGATATTAAAGGAGCTAAGAGAAAGAAGGAAGCTTGAGCAAGGTGTGCTACATCTGATCATGAGAAATGGACTTTAGTCACATGGTTCGAAGATAAGAATTTGGAGCTAACACTAGGTCGTTGGGTTAATTTAATAGATTGTTAATACTCTTCAGATATGTCTAGAAACATAGTTTTCATTTTATGCGTTGTAAGGACAAGCTCTAACTTTTCATTTATTTTCAATAAAAGTGAAATTTTGGTTTATCTGGTTGCCTTATATTTTATTTCATTACAATGGCCTTTATGAAAGTGTTGGTTACATTCCTAATATTAGCAATATTAATTGTGGATTTTATTCTTATGATGCTACTTGTGGTATTGTCATAATTAACCAAATGAAAAGAAATCTCATTACCAACTGGACATATACTTGGTATTGTACAAGTCACATTGTATAGTAAATGAGAATCTTGTTCGTTGGAAAATTATAACTAATTCATTAATCACATGTTTATGTGAGTCAAGTGAAGGACTAATGGATCTAGTACATGTTGATATCGACTATTTAGATCCACCACAAAGGATGATAAATCTATTCGTCATGATTTTATGAGGTTTCAATAAATATGGTTGTGTTTATAAGATTAAACATAATTATGATACTTTGAAAAGATTCAAAGAGTAGTAGAATGAATAAGAAGAATCTATTAGGCAGAAAGATAAAAGTTTGTCCAATCTGAAAGGAAAGGAGCATACTTTAGTATCATGTTTTATGGTCATCTTAGTGATTATGGATTTATATTACAATTGATCCTCGAAGAACATATTAGTGTAATTGTATGACTATGAAGAGGAATCAAATATTGTTGGAAATAGTTCGATCAAGAGATGAGCCATACTTCATTCCTAATCAAGTTGTAGAGCCATACTCTAGTAACTATGAATCATATCTTGAAACTCTTTTTCAAACTAAGAAGGTTGAAATCACCTTGAAATATGTTGAACTAAATATGTTTTCTTACTATAGCACATATAGAATTAGAGTTGTGATGTTTTTGTTAACTGAGAAACAAAAGATAAACCGAGAACTATTCTATGAAGTGTTTTCTTGAATCCACACAAACTTTTGAATATCTGTTTTAGCTCGTCAAGGAATGTTCCTTGATAGATAACTCATTTGTTAAGAATTCAGTGAGAGTCGTATTGATCTTGAGAGTTTCAAGAGTCAATCGACAATAAACCTTTAGTTATCAATAACACATGACCTGAGGTTGATAACCTATCGTGTTTGGTTAACACATTCTTATTTATGTGCACTTTTAGTTGAGCTGGAAATGCTTATGAGTTCTATGTTTTCATTTAACTATAAAAGCAAAACTCGTTGGTCAGTGAAAGTGCATTGATCAATATGGGTGACTTGCTAACAACATGGAAGTACTGGTAGGCCCTTGAGCTATTAGAGGGAAATAAATTTTGATTAGCGAAGCTTAGTCCATGAAGGAAAGAGAAATTTGAATTTAGTTTTTTCCTAAATCTTGCCTAATGATTGTAGGTTGAAAATGATAGATTCACATGGATGGGAATGTATGCACCATAAAATCTAGGTGGCAAATGTTTCTCTCTACTTCATGAGAATGATTATGAGGAAATACTTTTGCTAGTATATTTTAAAGATATGATAAAGATAAATATGGATATTGGTTGTGTTAATTGCATTCTCAAACTCATAATATGATTACAACATCAATTTTTTTATTTCGAATTGTGAGGAATGGCAAGGAATTGTTTGAACTTTCAATATATATCTACAAGTTCTAAAAAGGTTTAAACACACACATATGCTATCCAATGAAGGTGTATATGCTTAATAAGTCTAGTTGTACACTTATCGAAGCATCGCATAACAGAAATCTATACTTTAGAAAGAAGGTCAATAATATTGATTTCTAGAAGTCTAGTTGATTTTTGAGTACATGTCAAAGCTAGTGGGAGCATAATTCTTATGCTAGTAATGCATGTTGACAATATTTTTCGCAGGGAACAAAGTTTTCAATTTGTGAATTGCAAAGTTTGAGAATTGTTTCGCTATATTAAACTTAAGGGAGAGGACACTCATACTTCTTTTCGAATCAAAAGGTTTAGATTGTACAATTTAATAAAACTTAGTCATTGACATATATGAATATCATGTTGAAATGGTTCAACATAGGAAATTCAGTATATGGAAATATTATAGCAAGAGATTAAACAAATATTAGATCCTTAGATAAGATATAATGAGTCGGGTTATTCTTCGAACATAGGATCGATTATGTATGCTATAATGTTCACTTATTCTATTTTTTCAAATGCTAAGAGAACTGTGAGAAAATGGACTAGAATTTTGTGTGACTAAAGTTGTTACGGTCAAGAAAATTCTAAGGTTATACCAAAGACTAGTTGCTTGTGTATAATTAGAAGTATGATATTAATCCGAACGAAACATAGTGACATTATTTGGATTGGGATGGTTCTTGATCATAATTTATGGTCATATAGAAATTTTCCATAATGGAAGATACTTGAAAACTCTACATATGTTTTGGAAACTTTACTGCAAAAGAAGTGTTCAAGGAGTGTACCTTGAATTAGAACCTTCATTACCATGTAATTGTTTCTAGTAATAAAGTTCCAATAGGATATTTTATAATATCAAAGACTCAGTCTTTGAGACTTTGGAATCTTGATATCACAGGAGATTAATGCATGTTAAGTTGGAATTCTATCGCATCTTGGATAGTGATAAGCATTTGGAATTGTGAAATGAGCATCATTGGAATAATGTCCAGTTGATCTGTTCACAAAGGAAGGACCATAGAGATAAATATTATGCATGTTCCTAACATGGCATGGCTGATGTTTAATTCAAGTGATTAGTTTATTACTCGAAATATTATACAATGAATAAATTCATAATTATTATGGTGATTAAATAATATAGATTATTTATATTCAATAGTTTTGAGACCATATTTAATTAGTTTATTATTAGGTTTCACTTTGGAATTTTTACTCCTTGAATAATTTGATTATTCGAAGCGCCACAGTCACTCATACTTTGGGAAGTAAGTAGTGAATGAAGACTATCATGAATTAGATTCTAGATTGTATAAGGAGTTTAGACATTGGAATTGTATTGCTACAACAATCATGAGTACTTAGAATTTGGGTATTGGACAAACCCACGCTCAGAAAATTACTTTATGGATTCTATCATGAGTAATTTTGAGACAATAATATATTGTATTTTTGAAACAAAAATATATGGGTTGTAATTTACAAGTCGGTTGTACATTAGTATTGCGAAAACGTATCAATAACTTGATGTCATAAAACATAGTGTCATGTATGATTTGGTGAGTGAATATAAGCCAAAGTTTATTCGTTCCTTTTTCCCTAATGGGAATAGCGATATCTATGGGCCCCCTCGGTAATTTAGTGTTGACTTATAGTGTTGGGCCCAACCAGGACTAAATTGATGTGTTCAATTAGAAGTCTTATAACGTCATCACAAATCAAGAAACCAGGAAATAGAATTTTGGACAATGCGATTGATTTGAATCCATGTCTAATTTCCATGCGATATCTTGTAGATTGAATGAATATTTGATCACTTATATAAGGACACATATCTAATCGAATCAGAGTCGACAATTGTTTTGGAAAGCATCCTTTGCTGTTTGATTTAGAATTTATACCTGTAATTTAGTTTTAGACTTATCCAAGTGGGAGACTATTGGATTAGGTGTCTAAGCCAATTACTAAATTAGTATAATCTTCAATTATTAGCAAAGTCCTTTTGGGTTGCCCTCAAACCTAGTAATTGACTGAATTGTTTTTTGGAGAGGGCGACTGATTTGTTAATTTATTATATGATTAATAAATTAATTAGAAATCAAAGTAAGTGATTTATTAATATATTATGAGAATAATATATTAACTAGAAATAGTATCGTTCAATTAAAAAATTAATTAGAAATTAATTGGATTTAATTGTAGGATTAATTTGATTAATTAAAAATAGAAGGACTAAAGGTGACAATGTTCAAAAGTTGAACATTGACCAATTCTAGAACCTCCCATAGAGGGGATGGTTTCTAGAGGGTTTCTAGAGGTATTCATGGGATCTAAGGAAGCTTGGAATGCCTTAGGGAGGAAGCATAGGGTAAGGGTTATCTAAAAGGAACCCGCCTTACATACAACCTTCCTAACACCTATATAAATCCCTAAGGTTTTAGAATTTCAAAAGTCATCTCATTCTAAGAGATTAGATTCGAAATTTGTAACACTTGGTTCAAGGTATGAAATTATTTTCGATTGTGTATGGTATTTTTCTTTGAAGGCTACAACTTGGTGAAGCCTCACCACAACATGGCGATGGGTTTTGGGCCGTAAGGGTTTAATAAACAACCACGACGTGGTGATGGTGCCATGATGTGGTGGTGGCTATTTTGGAAAACCCTAAAGTTTAAGGGATGAGCCCTATTTAAAGATCATTAACCCCTCCTAGCCTCCCTCCTATCAGCCTCCACCTCTCCAAATCGTCCCTTGCAAACCATAGAGCCATTGTGTGAGTTTTTAGCTTTAAAGTGTGGGTATTTGGTGCTTGTGAGGGAAGAAGGTTGTGGAAGATCTCATTGTGAGTCCAAAGCAAAGAAGATCCAGAAGTTTACCTTCCTCTAGCATCTTTAGGAGGTATAAAGTATTTATCTTGTTGAGTCAATGGATAGATCTATGGATTTTGCCCCTTTTTCTCTATGTCTTGTTGCCTTAGATGGTTGAAATTCATAAAGTTTGCAACTTTATGAGTCTCCAGACCTTTTGGAGTATTTGGCTCTTTGGATCTAGTCTTGAATTGAGTTTTGAGGCCATGCATGGAATCTTGGCCTTTTTGCCCTATTTTGATCTAATAAGAGTTTAAGACATGCATTGGACATGCATGTCTGAAAAACACTGATTTTTATGGTGTGTTTGATGTTAGAGACTCTTTTGCAACTTTTGGTCAAGTTACCTTATGGATTGGATGATTATTTCTTAATCTATGAAGTGTTTTGGTTCTTAAAGTTGAGATCTATACATTTTGGAGGGTTCTATTGGATAAAGTTGGAAACTTTATCCATCTAGACCCCATATCTGAGTTGGACCTTTGGAATCGAAGAAAGTGGATGAATGCATTAAGTTGCTGAAAACCTTGTTACCATGACATGGCGAGGCCACTACGACTTGGTGGTGGGGCGGTTTGTGACTGTTTTGTTGTATTCGACACCATGTAGTGGTACAAGGGTACCACGATGTGGCGGTCAACTGATTTGAACTTTCTCGATCTTTTTGACCGTTTGAATAAGTTTGACCCCAACAGTATTTTGGGTTTTTTTGGAATTTTGATTGAGATTGGTCATTTGGTTAGAATAGGTCACGGTTAGAGCTGAGATTCAGATTCGAGACCTCATTCGCTTTTGTCCAGTTTGCGAGGTGAGTTTTCCTCACTATACTTGCGGGTCGAAGGCACCACGTCCGACCCTTTGGATTGATATCCTGTTATGTGATAATATCCTATCGAGCTATAGTGATCTGTGAGAAAAATACCCTGGTATATAGGATGATGCTATGCCTAGTGATCTGTAGATCTGCCTGATTGTCTCTAGATTGTTTATATGTTTATCTATTATATGTACACATATTTTCTTGATGAGAGAGGCTTTACTGCTTTGTGCGTGAGCCAACAGGCTGGGGCATACCAACCCGATGGTTGAATGGGCCCGAGGGGTATTCCATACCAAGGATGATAGGACCCGTTGTGGATTGGCATTCCAAACCGATAGTTGATGGGCCTGGGATATTCAAACCTGATGGTTGAGTGGACCCTTAGTATATTGGCATTCCAACCCGATGGTTGATTGGGCCTAGGGGTATTCCAACCCGATGGTTGATTGGTCCTGACATGCTGTTATTGTTTATATCTTATCTGTTTATGTGTTGGTACTTTCGGGGATCTCACTAAGCGTTGTCCTACTCGTTTGGATTATGTTTCAAGTACTTTGGATGACCTCGAAAAGGCGAAGGCGTGACCGTACACATCCTCTTTTTTATGACTACGGTTTTTGGAGACTCTGATGTTTAAAATCTTTTGAAAACTATGTTTGTAAACAATTTGTGAATTTGGGTTGGTTTAAAAAAGTTTAAATTACTTGTGATTTTTATGGGTGTTACAAAATTCTTCCTTCTTCTCCTCTCTCCTCTTTAGCTTCCAACTACTAGAGTTTAGGTGTGAACAATTAGAGGCACGAGACTTATGGTGCTTGCTTTTTGAAGACCAACAAAGAAGGAATATTAGTTTATTTTCTACAAAACTAAAGGTATGTATTTTCTAATAACCCTTTCATAATTTTTAAAATAACATGGTACTTTTAGGGTTCTTGATATTCAATTGTTAGTTGCAAACCATAGTGAGAACATAGATCCTTTAGGTTGCATGTGAAATTAGGGTTTAAAATTTTCCACCAAAATAAGATTTTTGTAACATATAGAACCCATAAATAAGGGTTGTTTCAAGCTTTTTCATTAATATCATATACTTCCTTACCATATTATTCAATGTCATGGTCGATTTTTGGCTCAACAATAATATCGTAACATCTAAAAAATGACAACCATTTTAAACTTTTCGAAACAACCATTTACTAACAAAAGTGTTTACAAAACCATTGTTTTCAAAACATTGTTCAAACAGAGTTTCCCAAGATCAATTTCATAAAAATTAGGATGTGTATGGCCACGCCTTCGCCTTCCCACAATCCTCAGAAGTACCTGAAACCATAACCAAAAACTGTAAGTCAATGCTTAGTGAGTTTTCCCCAAAGTACCACTATAAAAAACATAACATAAACGAACAAGCATGCTGGGTCTAATCAGTCATCGGACTAGAATACCTCGGGTCCATAGCCATCAGTCTGGATTACCCCTGGACAAATCTATCATCGGACTGGAATGCCAATATACAACGAGTCCACTTAGTTATCGAACTAGAATACCCTCGGGTCCTCAATACGAGTCTGGCATACCAACCGGCGCTCAACTCATATATGGAATGCTCCCGAGCCTTTAGTATGAGTCTGGCCTGCTAATTGGCCCTCAACTCATATCTGGAATGCTCCTCAGTTTCTTGGCTATAGCACAAATCAGTAAAACCTCAACCCAACACAATATGTCGACATATACATAACAGATAAACATATAATCGGTCAACAGAAAAATAGGCAAATCTACAAATCAATACCGCATAACAATATCCCATAAACTAGGATACATATCTAATCGATCATTACAACATAGCAACATATGATAAACCTGGATATTAAACCAATGGGCCGGCCTTGGTGCCTTCGAACCGAAAGTACAGTGAGGAAAAACTCACCTCACAGTCTGAACAGTAGTTAAGGAGGTCCCGAATCCGAATCTCATCTCTAACCGTCAAATATTCATCCAAATGGCCAATTCTCAAACACAATCCAAAATATCGAAAATACCCTTAAGTAAAACTTGGTCAAAGTCAAAGTCAATGAGCCAACACAGCCGAGTTGACTTTGGCCTCGTACGCGGGGCATACTCCAGAGGTACGCGAGGCATACATGATAGTAGTCGTATCCTAAAAATAATTATCCCTGATCTCGTATTTACATTAATAAGATATTAATTTAAATAATAAATTAAATAATGATTAAATTAGTTAAGGAATACTTACAATATTTATTTGGAATTAATTGGAAGTGTTGACAATGGGTTTACGGTTGAAAAAAAAGGGGTTTTGTAACGACCCGTCTCTGGTATGTTGTTTCCATGTTATTTATTTAGAAGTTTTCAAGAGGGACTCGACGAGTCTATAGCCCGACTCGTCGAGTAGAGACGGGATTTCGAGCACGTGTAAGTCGGCGACTCGACGAGTCCGTATTCGAGACTCGGCGAGTCCGTCTGCCAGGAAGAAACCCTAAATCCCCGGGTTTGCTCACTATTTAAGCAATGTTATGTGCCCCAAACTCGCCTCCTTCACCCTCAGAGAGCTTGTGAGAAACCCTAAACCATTCCTTGTATGATTAAAGTGTTTTTGTGTGGATTCTTGAAGGATTGAAGAAGAAAGGACCAAAAAGAGGAAGTGTAGAGCAAAGATCCAAGGCCAAAGTCAGAGTTCATTGAGGTATGTCTCGGAATTATTCTGTTTTGTGCTTAAAACCTCCATTAGAACACCTCTAAGGCTAGTTTAATGTATTTCCCAAGCTTTATGGTTGTATGGATGCCTTGTTGGGTCGAGATATCCCTAGATCTGTTCATTTAGGAGTTTTAGAGCCCTGATCTAGTGCCTTTTCGAAGTTTCTTTGCTTGAGAACCCCAGATCTAGCCTTTATTATGCTTTTTGAGCCTTTTAATCTTCATGGGTGCATATGGGCATGAAAAGATAGAATCTTTACGTGTTAATCGAGCTTAGGGAGCCCAGATCTATAAGTTTTATGCGCTGGATTCAAGCAGAATCGAGTTTATAGTAGCTGCATGCATGCGACTCGGTGAGTCCTTCTTCCGACTCGGCGAGTCGAGTTGCGAGTCCCCGATTTTTCCCCTTTTGAGTGATGTCGAGTGGGGACCAGTGAGTGGTAGAGTGGACTCAATGAGCTGGAGGTCAGACTCAGTAATGGAGGGACTCGACGAGTTGTTCATACAACTCGGCGAGTCCAAGGCAATCTTCTTAGCTCAAGAACAACTCGTAGAGTTGTTCATACGACTCGGCGAGTCGGATGCAGATAGCCTGAGTTCTAGAATCGAAAGGAAACTCGTCGAGTTGATGCCATACTCGACGAGTAGCAGCGAGTAGGGTTGAGAAGTGAGAATAGGGACTCGGCGAGTTGGCGGCCCAACTCGGCAAGTCAGGTCAACTGTAGGTTGACTTTGACCGGGAGAGTTGACTTTGAATAGGGGTAAATGAGTCATTTTACCCCAATACAGTTATTAGTATTTGATTGAGTGTGTTTATGGAATTGTAGCCGGGGAGATACCGGAGCAGCAACAGATAGCTTCCAGAGCCATACACTCAGCAGCCAGTTCACGAGGTGAGTTTCCTACCAGTTGGAACGGGTCTACGGCCACAATGTCGGCCCGTTTAGCTAGCAGTTAGTTCCGGACTTCGGTCCGAAGCAGTAGTTGACAGTGCTTGATGTCTTTGTGATTCAGGCATGTCTATGTGTTATGTGTTCTGGACTTCAGTCCGATGCAGTATATGTGTTATGTTAGTAGATACGTGTTTATGTTATGCTATGTTCAGACAGTTCTGGATTTCGGTCCGATGCAGCTAGTTCCGGACTCCGGTCCGATGCAGGGGACAAGGTCCCAGTCAGTTCCAGACTTCGGTCTGATGCAGTTAGTTTCGGACTTCGGTTCGATGCAGTCAGTCCCGGACTTCGGTCCGATGTAGTTAGTTCCGGACTTCGGTCCGATGTAGTTAGTTCCGGACTTCGGTCCGATGTAGTTAGAGCAGACCAGAGAGTTTCTTTCTTCAGAGATTACTCGTATCATACTGGAGCAGACTCCTGTGATCTTCGGTTCGATGAAGGAGGGTATCGTAGAGCTGATGGATGAGAGGTTGGGCACCTTCCGTGCCGAGGTGGCGACCATGATGGGGTCGTGCACACTTACGTTCAGGGAGTTCAGGGCATGTGGAGCTCCAGATTACCACGGGGCGCGGGACCCCATATCGAGTACTAGATGGTTGGCGGATGTGGCCAACACTTTCCACACGAGCAGGTGTCCCGAGAGGGACAAGGTTAGATTGGCGTCCTGTCTTCTGAAGGACAGGGCACGGGATTGGTGGGAAGAGGTCGGACATACCATTGGAGACGATGCAGCGCTAGATGCCATGACCTGGGCTGATTTCTCTACCAGTTTCAGGGCGGAGTTTGCACCGGTTATTGAGGTGCAGCAGTTAGCCAGAGAGTTTCAGGACCTCACCCAGACTACAGAGACCGTGGCGGAGATCACCGCCAAGTTCAGGGAGAGGGCTCTTCTCGTTCCTCAGTATGTAGCCGATGAGGAAATGAAGAAGGCTCGTTATCATGAGATGTTGCGGAGCGATATCCGCCAGTTTGTGAGTCGGTCCAGCTGTAAAACGCTGGATGAGATGATTGCTAGGGCTCGGGAGAGGTAGATTGACCTTGAGATGGAGAAGAAGAGGAAACCGTAGGCGGTTTCGGGTACAGGTAGTTCGGGCAAAAAGCCCAAGGTTTCAGATCACAGATCCAGGAGTCAGCAGAGCCACGGTCGATGTGGCAAGTGTGGGAGATTGCACGATGGGGTGTGCAAGGCAGGGAGTTCCGGCTGCTACAAGTGCGGTCGGACTAGGCATTTGAGCAGGGATTGTACGGCCCCTGTTACCACCATTGCAGCATCAGATCTGATTTGCTTTCAGTGCAATCAGAGGGGACATAAAAAGTCCCAGTGTCCGAGTTTAGCTGCAGCAGGGAAGGTGGCTGCACCTGCCCCTGCTACTTTGAGGATTACAGATGGCCGGTAGGGCCAAGCCGAGGCGCCAGTGGCGAAGAGTAGAGCTTTTCAGATGACAGCAGAGGAGGCACAAGCGACTCCTGATGTGGTGACAGGTATGTATCTTCCCTTCATCTCTATATTATTATTATTGATTATTGCTTATGGTTATATGTTTTGTGTAGGGTTGTTCTCTGTGAACGATATTTCTGCTACAGTATTATTTGATTCGGGGGCTACCCGATCGTTTGTATCGCTAGCACTTAGCAAGAGATTTAGTAGAGCTCCAGGGGAGCTGGATTGACCACTAGAGGTCGAGATAGCAGATGACAGGACCGTGAGGGTCGCCAGAATGCATAGAGGATGTTCTCTTCAGTTGTTCGACGAGCAGTTTCCGGTGGACTTGGTCCCTATTCCCCTACGAGGGAATAAGGTTATAGTGGGCATGGATTGGTTGAGTCCCAATGAGGCGGTGATTGATTGCGAGTTGCAGCTAGTGAGGGTTCGCACACCCAGTGGGGGAGAGTTAGTGATTCAGGGCGAGAGGCCACAGCACGGACCAACTCTTTGTTCAGCCGCAAGAGCGAGGCGCTATTTTCAGCAGGGTTGCGCCGGATATATAGCTTATGTTTTTGATGCCCGGGAGAAGGGTAAGGTGGCAGTAGATGATGTTCCGGTAGTGCGAGACTACCCTGATGTATTCCTAGAGGATTTGCTTGGAATACCTTCAGAGAGACAGGTTGAGTTCGGGATTGATCTGATTCCGGGTGCGGCGCCGATAGCTAAGGCACCGTATCGGTTAGCTCCCCCTGAGATGCAGGAGTTGTCTACGCAGTTGCAGGAGCTGCTAGACAAGGGTTTCATTAGAACGAGTAGTTCGCCTTGGGGAGCTCCGATTTTGTTTGTGAAGAAAAAGGACGGGTCGCACCGTATGTGTATAGATTACCGGGAGTTGAATAAGGTAACGGTGAAGAACTGTTACCCACTCCAGAGGATAGATGATTTGTTTGACCAGCTTCAGGGAGCATCTTGGTTTTCCAAGATCGATTTACATTCCGGGTATCATCAGATGCGAGTCAAAGATGAGGATGTGCAGAAGACTGCTTTCAGGACCAGGTATGGTCATTATGAGTTTGTGGTGATGCCATTTGGGCTCACCAACGCTCCAACCGCGTTCATGGACCTCTTGAATCGTGTGTGCAGGCCGATGCTGGACCGGTCTGTGATAGTATTCATAGATGATATCTTGGTGTATTCCAAGACGCAGGAGCAACACGAGGAGCACCTGAGGGAGGTGCTAGAAGTTTTGAGGAGGGAGAGACTTTTCGCAAAGTTCTCCAAGTGCAAGTTCTGGTTGCGCGAGGTGCAGTTCCTTGGTCACCTCGTCAACCAGAAGGGTATTTTAGTAGATCCGGCCAAGATAGAGGCCGTGATGCGGTGGGAGGTCCCGAATTCTCCATCCGAGATTCAGAGCTTCCTAGGGTTGGCAGGGTATTACCGGAGATTCATTCAGGATTTCTCCAAGATAGCAGTGCCGCTCACCCGACTGACCAAGAAGTCGGTGGTGTTTCGTTGGGGGCCTGAGCAGCAGGCAGCGTTTGAGACCCTCAGGCAGAGGTTGTGCGAGGCTCCGATCCTTACCCTGCCAGAGGGAGTAGAGGATTTTGTAGTCTACTGTGATGCCTCAATCACATGTATGGGAGCAGTATTGATGCAGCGAGGCCATGTGATAGCTTACGCCTCGAGACAGTTGAAGCCTCACGAGGGTAACTATCCTACCCATGATTTAGAGCTGGGGGCGGTTGTGTTTGCCCTCAAGATTTGGAGACATTACCTTTATGGGGTCCGTTGTACCATCTACATGGATCACAAGAGTTTGAGGTACCTTATGGATCAGCCGAGTCTAAACATGAGACAGGGGA